>NW_010972720.1:2818280-2819788 GCF_000737465.1 Haliaeetus leucocephalus | reverse complement strand
AGGGGTCCAGGAGGGATGGACATTCTTTAAGAATGAAATCTTGATGGCTCATGACCAGGCTATTCTCATGTGCCGCAAGTTGAACCGCTGAGGAAAATGACCGGCCCAGCTGAACAGGGAGGTTTTGCTAGGAGTCAGGAAAAAAAGGAGAGTTTATCGTCTCTGGAAGAAAGGGCAGGCAACTTG
Source organism: Haliaeetus leucocephalus (assembly GCF_000737465.1). NCBI lineage: Eukaryota > Metazoa > Chordata > Aves > Accipitriformes > Accipitridae > Haliaeetus > Haliaeetus leucocephalus. The sequence goes on along the minus strand of NW_010972720.1, from coordinate 2,819,602 downwards.
GGAGGAGTACAGGGATCTTGTTAGATCATACAGAGAGAAAATTAGAAAGGCAAAAGCTCAGCTAGAACTAAATCTGGCCACTATTGTAAGGGAGAACAAAAATTGTTTTTACAAATACGTTAACAGTAAAAAGAATCCCAAGAAGAATATCTATCCCTTAATGGATACAGAGGGGAACGTTGCCACCAGAGATGAGGAAAAGGCCAAGGTACTTAATGCCTTCTTTGCCTCAGCCTTTAATAGGGAGACCAGTTATCCTCAGGGTACTCTGCCCCCTGAGCTGGAAGGCAAGAATGAAGAGCAGAACGTACACCCCTTACTCCAGGAGGAAATAGTTAGTGACCTACTGTGCCATCTGGACACTCACAAATCTATGGGACCAGATGGGATCCATCCAAGAGTACTGAGGGAACTGGAGGAGGTGCTTGCCAAGCCACTGTCCATCATTTATCAGCAATCCTAGTCAATGGGGGAGTTCCCAGAGGACTAGACGCTTGCCAGTGTGACTCCCATTTACAAGAAGGGTCAGAGGGAGGATCCGGGGAACTATGGGCCTGTCAGCCTGACCTCGGTACCGGGGAAGATTATTGAACAGGTTGTCTTGAGAACACTCACGTGGCAAGTCCAGGACAAGCAGGGGATTGGGCCCAGTCAGCATGGGTTTACAAAAGGCAGGGCCTGCTTGACCAACCTGATCTCTTTCTGCGGCCAGGTGACTCGCCTAGTGGATGAGGGAAAGGCTGTGGATGTTGTCTACCTGGATTTCAGCAAGGCTTTTGACACTGTCTCTCATGGCACACTCCTTGAGAAGCTGGCATCTCACGGCTTGGACAAGTGTACTCTTCGCTGGATGAAAAACTGGCTGGCTGGATGAGCCCACAGGGTTGTGGTGAATGGGGTGAAATCCAGTTGGTGGCGGGTCACAAGTGGTGTTCCCCAGGGCTCAATGTTAGGCCCCATTCTGTTTAATATCTTTATCAATTATTTGGATGAGGGGATCGAGTGCAACCTCAGCAAGTTTGCAGATGACACCAAGTTGGGAGGGAGGGTCGATCTGCTTGAGGGTAGGAAGGCTCTGCAGAGAGATCTGGACAGGCTGGATTGATGGGCCAAGGCCAATTGCATGAAGTTCAACAAGGCCAAGTGCTGGGTCCTCCACTTTGGTCACAGCAACCCCACACAGCACTACAGGCTTGGGGAAGAGTGGCTGGAAAGCTGCCCAGCAGAGAAAGACCTGGGGGTGCTGGTTGACAGCCGGCTGAATATGAGCCAGCAGTGTGCCCAGGTGGCCAAGAAGGCCAACAGCATCCTGGCCTGTATCA
>NW_010972720.1:2760217-2818270 GCF_000737465.1 Haliaeetus leucocephalus | reverse complement strand
TGGGCATGGATGATGGTTGGACTCGATGATCTTGAAGGTCTTTTCCAATCTAAATGGTTCTATTCTATGATTCTTGGTAGCTGTTGTCCTCTGCCTGTGGCTGACCCAAGATCCTCAGTTCCTAACATGTCCTATCTTTGGCAGCTGAGCTTCTCTTCCTCTCAGCTTCTCTTCTCCTTTCTAGGGAATAAAAAGGGACTTTTACCATTTATTGGTCCAGGATTTCCAGGTGGTCAACACCTCAGCCAGACCAACAGCTGTGAAAAAAGTCCCACTCTGCGAGTCAACTCTATTATAAATGCATGGGATTTCAGTGTTCTCAACTGCTAGCTGTGCATTACTTTCACAGTAAATTGTGAAAGTGCCACAGTTATGGCTGGGATTCATCATGGATGGCCACAAAGTCATACCGAGCCCAATGCTCAGCTCTGTCTGAGGTCAGTATCAGGTACCTGAGGGAGGTATACGAGGAGGACCAGCTTTTAGTGGTATGCTTCCTGCCATATTGTTTCCAGTTCATGAACCTCCTGATTTTATTTCTTTTAGTTTGGTTAATCACATTTGAAATATGGTAACCTATGAATCTCTCTGGAATCCTGTGAAATGTGGCAGTTATCATGGAATATCAATGTCAGCAAATAATTAACTCAGTTACCACTAAGCACAGGAAGTCATTCTTTTTTTCTCCACTCTCTCAGTTGTGAACGCAGCCCATTTGTGAGTTACCTGAGGCTACAGCTGCCACATTTTGTCTTTGCTGATATGTTCAATAGCTTGGGATGTACTGTGCTAAACAGATAAAATGTTTTGAAGCAAGTCGTTTGGAAAAAAACCCACCCCACAACACAGTTATGTAACTGAGGGGGTGGGGGAATAAAATAAAATAAAATAATAATAATAATAATAATAATAATAAAAAATTCCTGTAAATGTAAAGTTTGCTTAAATTGGCCACTTCTGTGCTAAACTATCAACACAATAAAAATGTTTCAAACACTATGTAATAAAGAAATAACGGTGAAGTGGTATATACATTATTTAAAAGGTCAATGATATTGGCTTCAGAAGTTTAAAAAGTATAAGCCCATGACAAGCTGAAAAAGGATCCACTTAATAACAGTTTTTTGGAAGAATAGGAAAATTAGACGTGATTGGAAAAGATACAAATTTCAGAAATGCCACCTGTGTGGCTTTTTCTTTATGCCTGCAATACTTACATTGTGGTAGATTAAACTTTGTACTAAAACAGTCACATTGCATTCCTTACCTCTCAGCTTCAGGGCCTAAGAATGCTCCCGTAGTATTCATTTTTACTCTGCTTAAATTAATGGTTTGATTCCTTAGAAAACAAAGCATAGAACTACATGATACACAGTGAAAATTTATAAATGCCATGTATTAAAATTAGTGAGGATCTGACACTAAGTACTTCAGCAAAGCTGGCTACAATTGCTGACATCACCCGTTTCTATCCTTCATGTATTTTCTTGTCCAGTACCAATCTAAACTCATATAAACACCTGGCATTTGCAGTGTCCTGTATGAAGGCCTAAAAGTCCTTGTACTGGTGTTAGACCTGCCCCCTTCTACCTTAACTGGATACTCTTTAGTTTTTGCATTGGAAGAGACAATGAGTATTGATACCTACGCTCTCTCTGCATTCCAGCCATGATTTCATAGACCACTTTCCTATCTTCTGCTAGTTCTTCAGAAAAACTGCCAGCTTACTTGTCATTCTTTGCATGGAAGCTGTTCCATAGCTTTGAACATGCTTTTTGTTCTTCTCTAAACTGTTTCCTATTCTACCACATATTTTTTTAATTAGAAGGACTGTATCTACACACGGTATTTAGTATTTTAAGACCAAGAATAAATCACAGACATACACACTAACATAATTATGTAGGGATTTTTGGTTTCTTTTCCTCTCATAATTATTATTATTTTTTTAATTTTATTTTTTTTAAACACAGTAAAGCCCATACTTCCCTTCTTCCCTTGAACGCAGGTTTTTTTGTGATTGAAAGCTCTGTGATAGCTGCTTGGTGGTCTTATGTTACTGTACCATGAGCATGTTCCACATGACACACCAACAAATTTGATATAAAAATATCAGCCAAAAAATACTGAAGATTCATATAATGTGAAATAACTTCTCTAGAATCTAGATTCTAGGATAAAAAATTTGGCCAAAATTGGCTTTGATATATAGTGGCATGCATATACATACACATGCACGGACGTATAGACACACATAGACAGGATTGCAGAGCTCATGCTACTGCCAATCTGTACCTAAACCTCCATTACTGTCAGTTTGATTCTTCAGATACCTAACCTCTGGTAAAAATAAGATTTTAAAGAAGTGTATGCATCTGTTTATCTGCCTTGACTGATAAATGTTGGGGGATGAAATATTGCCAGGTACTTTTCCACTGACTGTAATGGTTCTGTGCTGTGCACACAATTTGACTTCATATACATTACAAATGTTTAAATGCATTATTTTTGCAAGGTTATGAACACTTTAAATATTCTGAAAAACTCAGAGAGAAATAAAGGCAAATAGCAAGACAGGCGAGAGAGCGAGGGAACATCCAATTAAGAATGTCAAAAGGATTTAAATGCTCTGCTTTCAACTGCTAGAACTACTTACATATTTGGAAACCCTGGCTGCAAACTTGTCTACCCTCCTTTAAAACCCATCATTAAATGTCACCGGTCTCTTTGACTTCACTCAGAATACACCATGTTTTCATTTCTGCTTAATGGAAATATATTTAAAGCTACTTTTAAAACATGTTTTCCAGAAAGTATCTTAACATAAGAAGCATAAACTGGCAATTAATAACTACTCTATCTTTTCTTCCCCTCAGATAATTTTAGTTATTTCCCAGCTTTTTAAAGTTTACAGTTTAAAATTATAAACTATTTTAAAACACGGCTGACACTGTCCCATGTTGAATAATGTGATACAGAATCATTTTAAACTGAAATGTAAAAGACTTTGTTTGACTGTTATATGGACTCAATATATTCTGATGTGCACAATGCACTGAAATATTTTTTAAAATTCTTTGGATTTACAAAACAACACAAAATGAAACAGTCATATCAGCCCAACAATCTACAATCTATAGAGGAGAATAAAATAGTGTGTACACTAGTAATTCATTCAGCTACTATGAGATTCTCGTGATTCGATATTTCTTGCTTACCAGTGCACCAGGGAGAGATTTATAACCTGTTGTAAGGTTAAAACCTTCAAATGAAATTCTGTAGATATAGTGTAGCATCTAAGTAATGAAATATTTTAATATGGGTATTGCTTACAGGAGAATTTTGGTCTTTGATTTAACATCAGCAAAATAAAGTAAAAGGAGTAGGAATACTCTTTTTTTCTGAATTCATCTGTGTGTACGGTAATCACTGACCTGAAAAAACCTACACCAACATATGCTGTAGGAAAAGCTTCAAGCAACCTCGGCATCACTATGCAAATTTCAGTAAAACATCTGTTAAGTAAGAGTCAATTATGGAATTGACATGATTGATATGATATTAATATAATTTTCATAACAACAAATTTATCAACTTCTGTTAAAATGAAAATCCAACAGCTCCTACGCTTTCATTGTCACAAGACTACTGATGCCAGTTTTTTTTAGTTCATTTTATTTGCTTCCTAACCAACAACTATGGCATGTGCTAATGATGCAGAATGGAAAGCGCTTCATTGCTATTTCTGGAGATAACCGAGCAGCACGTTAATGAGACGTTGTAGGTATTTGAAGCATCAGCTTTTTTAACTGTAGAGTGTTTTCCTCAGAGTAATAAGGGGAAAATAATTTTTGTAAACTATACTGGACTCTCATCTGGCAGGTGCTTTACAAATTCAGGGTTTGGTTTGGTTTGGTTTTTTAAATAAAGCATGAGAGACTTTGGGTTGGCTCAGTATAGTTCTGGGACAATGGATTCTTCTGAGTCAACTCTAGTATATTTGCTAGCATTATCCATACTAGGATAGTTTTACTTTAGAGCACTCCTCAGATGTTATTTCACCAGCACAGTATACTCTCTTTCCTTCACCATAATCCTTTATATTTTCAGCACAACCTATTCTTGTCTTCTACTCTGCCACAAAATGGTAATGTAGAATAAAACAGTTCCTGTTCCACCCATTCACATAATTAGGAGCTCCTGCTGAGACATTTTTCATTCCCAGGGGAGTGAGGTAGGGGCTGGGAACTGTACTGATTTTCTTGTACAGTTATAATCTGCAGCTCTATAAAAGTTGTATGGAATGATAGCAAGTATGTATAAATCCCATCAAGAAGGACTTCTGATCACTTACGAACATGTACTAAAATTTCTACTATTATTACTCTTATTTTTGAATGCAGGTTTCAAACTCAGAAAATGTATTTACTTTCAGGTAAAAAAAGAAAAAAAATCCCAAAACTACATTTGAAAAGAAACTTTAAAAATTCAGCAATTTTAAAAGAATTTTGTGTGTGTACTTGAATCACATTTTCTCTCCTGCCTTCAGACTTGGCTTCCTACAAACTCTGAGGGTGTACTTGCAGCTGGATCTGTGTGTTTTTAAATACTGGGGTGATATAGGACTGCATAAGAGGATCCACTATATATTTTTTTTTTTTAATGACACAGGTTAATCACCAAGTTCATAGTTATTTTGTCGGGAAATTAGCAGTATGCTTTCAATCTAAGTTCAAAGTCTGGAAGGTTTTGAAATTATCAGGACTTAATGAGTGACTATTAAAACCAAACAAACTAACTAACAGAAAGCTAGCTAACATGTTAAAACATTTGAGCACAAGCACACAGCTGTACCAAAATGGTCTAATCCAACTCCTTATCTGGTCTAAGCAAGGCTAGCAGTGTTACTAAGATCTATTTCAGTTACATCAAGATGAAGAGGATGAAATACAGACTAGTCATATAATTGATCCTTCTGTGAGAATCTTTGATCATTACAGTTACGGCACACTCAAAATTGAAATAAGAAATTCTGGAAGCCAGGTGAGGAAGCTGCATTTTGGGTTTCCTTCTTCCCCAAAAGTATGCACAAAGATGCTGAAAGACTAACAGGAGGTCTGGAGTAGCTATGAGCTACTGTAAGAGGGCAGGGCTCTTCTCAGCATGACTGCATGGAGAAGCTCAGGACAGATTTCACTCTCTTCTTTCATCCCTGCCAGAGCTAATTTTGGAACTGGCAAAGCAGGAGGGAAGAGTGTCTGCAAAGTGCAGGAGACATCTGTCTCCCTTCTCCCATACCATGAGCTCTCTCCTCACTCTTGCTAAGTACAAGAGTCCTTTCTGAGGCCTTGCTGCATGTGCTGCAAGCTCAAGTAGAAGCTCCCAGCTTGGCAAGCACCAAGTTCTAGCTTCTCGTGAGGCTCTATGGGTACAAATTCAAATGTTAACATATATAGATTAAAAATACAAATTACATTTGTACAAATACAAAGTTCCTTCAGCATATTTTTATGATTAAGTTGAAAACAAACAGACTAGCAACACTCTCCACATTCAATACCTTAGAAAAAAATGTTGTGTTCCTCCCATCACAGGTATTTTTCATCTCCTTTCTTTCAAGATCAAGTTAGCTCCTTTACCCTCCTGTAAAAACACACTTGAGGCTTTATGGCCTGCTGCTGCTGCTGTTGTTTCATAGCCTAAGGCAACTTCCCAAGCCTTGGTTACACAGAACTTCAGCTTTCAGCAGTCTTCCTTCATGTGTTATGATACCCTCACCAACTAGAAGACCTCTCTGAACTTACCCGTTGCTGCTTTCAATGAAGACAAGAGAAGAGCTCTGAGATGAGAAGGAGGGGGGCGGGGGGTGGTAGCAGTGGTGAGTTGTCAGGTCTCTCTCTGTGGGCATTACTATTTAGTTTTCAACATCATACATAGTCACAGTTAGACAGAAAGCCTTTTCCTTTATCCTTTCACTTCATCACTGACATCCATAATATCCTTAAAAAAATTACTTTCTTGAAGTTCTCCAGCCAAAATCTCAACCTTAGTTTTCCATTAAAAATAGAACCTGATTAGTTGCCTACCTAAGCAAATTATTCCAGGCTACATTAGTGCCAGAAAATTAATAAAATTAGTCTCTGCTCACCTTCCCCCAACAGTTTTTACTATCTCTACCCCTTTTCATATACTTTTTTTGAAAATTTTCGAAGTGCCCTATCTTTTTTCAACTAGGAATAATTCCCCTAAGAAACACAGACTCTTGATCTTGCATAAATGCTACTTCCTTTCAGTGTGTCCTACTGCCAGTACAGGATGACATCCTAGCCAAGCAACTCAGTTTTGAAATTAAATCTAGGAAAAGGAAAAGGAAGAGTGGTAACAAAATTAGAGACTAGCTGTAAGTGGAGAAACAGATGCCTCTATAAAAAGTTTATGAAGTACTGTTTAATTTTCTAGCTAGCAAAGATATTATTCTAATTAAAACTGTTATTATTGATTTTGTTTATTACAGACTGTCTGTGAGTTGACTCTGAATGCAGTCCCATTTTCCAAAATGAGAGATATGATAATAGGCATCTCCCCTCCCTCCAAAAAAATATTTCTACTATAAGCAGACAAAAATCTTCAACAGCCATTTATTCTGGCTTTGAAATAATTCTCAAAAAAAAGGTCAACAATAGAAGTATACAGATAAATTATCAGTTTCCCTAATTATTAGAGAAATATTATCTGGAAAAAATGGATTAGACTGATTAGATATTCCATCTTACGTAAATTAGCTTACTAAAACCATTTCTATAGAAATTCATTTAGGCAAACAGTGGTTAAAAGCAAATCAAATTATTTTTATGAAAGGCATCTACTAATATGTATGTTAAGGCTTTCTATTAGATCTAAGCATGAGGTTTGAATCATTCATCATGACCATACCTAAGAGCATTTAATAGCACCTGTCACTGGGGGTAAATGCTGAATGCCTTATCATTTCAAAATGAAGAACACTGTGTCACACTGTCATTCTTCAATGTGTGGAAGTATAGAGGTTTTCTACGTCAATGACCTAAGAATAGTTTTCAAGGTAGAGTACACTCAGTTTTCTACAGTCTCTCTGTAGTCTCCCAAAAATAAAGTCTTAAACCATTGGAGGTTTTAATCATCTTAAATATTTGATCTTTTTATTATAAAAATAAGCTATGATGATGAAGTAGCTTCCTGGTGGGGCAAGCCTCTTCCAGCTGTGAGAGGATTAGAATGATGTCTTAAACTTCCTTCCATATACTCCATGTCTCCTCAACAGAAATTTTCCCTTCTCTCCTGCCTTCAGGGAAAAGAGAGGTCTTCGGTTATTTTCACATCGCCATCTTTTATGTTCATCCATATGCAAAAGCAAAGAAGCAATTTCACAACAGGAACGCAAATACTGGCGAGCTGTTTCTCTAGTCTGTTCCCAGCTGACTCCCTCTTCTTTATGGCTGTGGCTAAAATTCAGTTATAATAAATTCCTTTTTAAATGACAAATCAAGTAGATAACATAACCCACTGTTCAAGCACATGAATAAATCAGGTGATGTCAGATCTTATGTTACAACACTTGCTCCTAACTCCATCACCCTCACCCCAAGAGGACTACGCGATAACTATAAAAGATTTGTAATGCCAAATGCTGTAACCTTTAGTCAGTTTTCAGGCTGGTTTTAATGTTACCTTCCAGTAATAACTACAATTCCTGTGAAATGTTCTGTACAAAAGCACCTGCCTGACTAAGAATCATTCTGTACTACAGCGTGTAACTATCAGAGGCGGCACTTGTAACACAGCATGTGTCTGTTCCCAGCAGCCATCCAGCTGTGTTCAGGCAGAGCGCAAGACCCCGGCATAGTGGCTGGCCCACAGCAACAGTGGGTTTGATGGCCCCCACAAAAAAATATTAAACTATGTTTTATTTTCCCTTGCCTTTTCTGAAGCACAAACAGTACAGTAATACATAGGTAGTATTTTAATCCCATTAATGCATGTAGACAAAGAAAAGGGACAGCACTTTACTTATTTCTTCTTATTTTTCCTCTTTTGTTCTTTGAAATTGTGGGTAAAGAACTGAAGGGATTTTTTTCAGTGGACCTGGATTAATTCCACTTTAATTCAGGAATTTAATTGCAACAAGTATTTAGGAACTTAGCTGAGGTCCTTTCCATAGTGAACGGGGGCTGTGCACTGATACCCATTTGTTGTGTTTACATGTTCACTGCCTAAATTGGATCTCTCTGAGATTAGACTTAGATGTTGAACCTGTGTTTGGGACTCTTACCAGTCTCTTATCTAGAGTCCCTTTATTTCTGGAGAGAAAAGTCATCAAATCTAAAGCCCATACCTAAAACAATAACCTGTGCTCTGAAACTACCTGTTTCTCTTCATTGGTGAAGAAGGTTAACACGTATATAGATGTTTACAATGTAGACAAAAAAAAAGCATTAGAGCTGAATCCCACAGCATAATCTCTGTGCAATCCTTCTAAACATCAACAGCAGTACAATAATGGTAAATTATTACTAATATTATTATTCAAATGTAAGGGTACACCTAAAATGTGAGGTTTTCGCACAGTTTTGCCATCCTCCCTTTTGGCTAAAAAGCGCCAAGCTAATGCGATTGGCAAAATGTTGTGGTTTATGGGTATTACAAGCCTAGACAAAAAAATCCTCGTTGTTATTTCTATATCAGCTTTTACTGCTCCAGGAAGAAGGAAGGAGAAATGTTGACACTAAGAAGATCTGATCGTGTAAATAGCACAGAAAGAGAGACTGCATGATGGAGTTACATCAACACTGACGTGATGAATTTAGGACTCACCTGTAGAATTTTCCCTCACTATATGACTCATATTTCAGCCTCTCAACCAGTTAATATCTGCTAGAATTACTGCAGGGTTTTTATCTGACCGAAAACAAACTACTTGTTTGCAAAGATGGAAGTTTTAACAATATTAAAAATCTCTGTTAATGTTTTTAAACACCTGAGATTATCTATCAGATTTTGTTTTCTTGGTATGACATATTGATTGTCTCTGATATTTGTCCTGTAACTTTACTGTTTCAAGCAATCTTGTGGGACTCCATAGACTGACATTATTCTGGGAAAAAAACAGTACCAAAAAACCAGGCACACGTAAACACACTAGAAGAAATTTCTACATTAAGGAAAACTATTACTTGTTTCCTCTCGATAGTTAAAAGGGCTGATTCAGTATTAGAAAGGAAAATCCAGTTCTATTCTGAGAAAATGAAGTGACTTTTTCACTTCATAAACAACAGACTTACTTATCCTTACTGTTAGTTTCTTCTTTCAGATTGTCAGAAAAAAACTATAAAACGTAGCATAAATGTGATAATTTAATCCTTAACTATGTGTAATAGCTGAAACTGGATCATGCCCACAATAATAACAAATTATACTAATGATGACATCTGATCGATAAGATCAGCACATTGAGAAAGGTAAGAATATGTTACAGAAGATGCCTAAATGACTTTACTATCTGGGTTTCTAGAAACGTATGAACTGCTGCTGTGAAAAGTGCAGTGTCACTCCCATAGGAAACTTCTGTTTTATTTTGGAAGCTCTCTCGTTGTTGGAAACAGTGTAGGAGACTAAAGTTCACTTTAAGTTAGCCAAACACACAATGATTATAAACAATCGATGAGTTGTGACTGAAATAGGGTAAGTACCAGGATATCTTGCATAAGTTGTCTTGATCTTGTTGATATGTAGAAACACAGAGCTATTTACTATATTTCATCTGTTCCTCAGTTAGACTCTAGCTGCAATCAGTGTTCAAGAAGCAGCAGTGTAAATCTGAGACTGGTGCTGGAAATGCTATTTAGAGCAACCTGAGAAATGAAAAGCCTATTTTTACAAGAAAAGACTGAAAAAAATTTAGCTTGTTCAGCCTAGAACAATAGAAGCTGAAAAATAAATCAGGGATTAACACTAGGGAAGAGATGATCCATACAAGTTTACAAGAATAAGTGATTATACATAAATAGGCCATGCAAAAATTTAGTATGTAAAGCAGAAGTGAGACACTGGAAAGGCTCTGTGAATAGTGGAAAAAAGAACCTCAGAGATTTTCAGATAGTGCTTGGTCACATCACAGCAGAGATCATTGGATGCCCCAGCTCTCTAGCACAGGACACGGCTCCTTTTTGAGAATACTGACCTGGCTCTCCATGGTCAACTTATTGGCATTTATGACCTTCCATTTATAAAACTGCTTATATCTTTATTCAGATCTTAAAACTGTTATGTTATTGTCACTTGTATCTTAAAAGTGTCTGTGTCTTTAAAACATGAAAAAGCCTTTGCTCATTCCTTTTGCCCAGCATCAGGGGTTAGAATGGCTCCTGGAGCCACCAGAAAGGGAAGTCTCTGTCCTTATAAGCAGTTACACGCTCGGCAGGCCTGAGGGGGAGTGCGAGGGGTTATCCCACCAATGGGATGGGAAAGTGCAACGTAAGCATATTGCATCTCCAACACCAAAGGTGAGGTTTACAATCTGTCTACCCCAGCAAAGGAAAAAGGTATCTTTAGCTGTCCTCTTTCCCCCTCTTTGTGCTGGCAAAGAAGGCTGTGGGCTTTGCTGCAGGCATTATGCTGCTCACTTTTAAAACTCAGAAGGAGCTTCTCCCTTAATTGCAGGTTGGTTTTAGGCGGCCTTCCGTGTTTTGACATCACTCTTAGCAATTTAATCATTTGTGAAATTTCAGCTGTTGTAACCAGGCACATACCCAGTACAGGCAATTCAGTAGAAGAACTTATTATCCAGAATTGTTAATTATACAGATAAGCAGCTTATTTTACTCTCTTACCTTGCTTAAATAAGAGTATAGTGAGGCTGGAGCTCTTGATGCCCAGTAAAATGAGAAGGTGTTCCCATTCTTCAACTGTTTAGCTTTCATAAGAAGGTCACACTTGCCACTCTAAGGGGATGAGAAACCTTTTACTGAGACTGAGATGAAGAGCAGATGGTCCTGGAGATCACCTGGGTTGAGTGAATAATGCTTGGATCGTTGAGATGCACTGATAAAGAGGCAGCCTGGTTAAATCTTTTTGTTACTGTCAAATTGATCTACAGACAAACAGTCTTCTGGGGAATAAAATAATGATTTTAACAAAACAGTCTGGCTCTAGTACAGAAAAGTAAAATATATTGTCTCCTGGAATCGGAGAGATTGCTCTGCAAAAGAAAACTCTTGTACTAATAAAGGCAAACTTCCTCATTTTTAATTCCTCCATCTTCATTACTCTAAATGCTAAAGTTTCACTAATTTCTAAACTTCCTTTTGCTTCATTTGTCAAAGGTAGTATAAAATTGATTTATCAAGAAACTTCGCTAACCTTCAGGCCAAAAGAAGTTTGACCAATTGAAGAAACTTGCTTTCCCTATTGGAATTTTTTTTTTTTTTTTCCCCCCAAACACATTTGGTAGTAAGATCTCAATTCCAACATCTAATGGTCTAAACCTAAGAGCAATTCTCACTACCTGCTAATTTCAATGACTCTCCTACATTCATCTCACGGTTAGCCTCTGTTCTGAGAGCACATGAAGTTGCCTGTCCAGATTTTGAGAAACTCCTCCTGGGTGCCCAGTGTGCCTTCGGGTTTGCCGAGCACTGTGCTGCAGTAAGGGGGACATAGACTCCCCCCACTCCTCCTAACTCTCTGCCTCCTTCGCGCTAAAGCCGGTGAAGTCCATTTGCTTTTCATTTGCCCAGACGGCAGCCCAAGAAGCCCTTGCGTGCCTCCGGTGGGGTTTGTATTTCCCTGAGCACACCATAGCCTGGCAGGCTGCAGCCACTCCTGACTTCAGCTTCCCTCATGGTGCAAGGGAGCACTAACCTTAGTCAGGTCCTGCTCTGACTTCACAGGAATGGCTTCGGTTTCTTCGTGGAGCCAAGCTGCCTACAAAAGGCTCTTGCATGATATCTTGTGAAAAAAAGGTACCTTTAAACGAGGACTTGCAATTTACTGTAACACATCATTAAATCTAGAGATTTCCAAGCCCGGATACCATCCAACCAATTTAACACATATGCAGGCTCCAGGCACTGAAAAAATGCACATTAAAAACGTGGAGCGCAGCAGCACAGAGAAGCCCAAAATATCCATTGAGTTCTGTGTGTACCGCATAGCTACAGGACATGCTCCCTCTCTCCCTGACCATAGATAGCAAAACTCTGAACAACTGTCAGGGGCAAAAATTACCAGCAGCAAACGGTGCCTAAACTCTCAACTAGTATCAATATCAGAAGTCAGGTTAAATGGTCTGATGTATTAAGACTGAGTTTGAGAGGAAGACGGAAAGATTTCCAAATTATAGGAGAGCTCTCAGAAAAAAAAATGCAAGAGGCCTACAATAACATTGGAAAAACACCACACTAGTATGATGATGTGATCTTCAAGAAAAATATAGGCTTAAAACCAAATAAAAAGTGTTCCTTCAAAAACAGACATGAAAGTTCAAAATTAAAAGAAAGAAAAGGAATATACAATGAATTGAAACCTAAGAAAACTCAGTAAAACCACTATTTCTGTTTGGGATTGCAGAAACATATTGCCTTACAAACTGAAAATGTTTATAACATTTGTAGACTTGAAATACATTAAAATACTCTACTCTTACTCCTCTAAAAATATATGGCTTTGAAAGCCAGTAAAGATCACAACTGTGAAATAATTTTCATTCTGTGAAGAGAAAAACAGACTTTTAAAATAAACATTATTTCCCTGTCTTAATTCAGCTAAAAGTATGTTATACAACAATCTAGTGCTATGGATCGTCCAAAAGTTATTTTTGTGTGTCAAATACAAATTGCTTTCTGCTCTTGGTGGTTTTTGTTTTTTGAGGGAGGCGGGAGGAGGGAAGAAGGAAGGTTATTCTTGGATTCTTTTATTAGTTCTTTCTGGAGAATTACATTTTTTTTAAATGCTCTCATTGACATAACACATTATGAAGCATTGTGCTGTGAAGTGTAACATCAGCTTGTATCAGTCACACTGCATTACTTTACATGCTTAGCCTAATGTGTCACTGCACAGTAACAGCAAAAACATCCTACATAAATGAAAGCAGCAATAGCTTGCAGATGAAAAAATTGTAAAATAATTTTTGTACTCAGATATACTGCTTGTATAAACATGCTCCCAATTCTGAAAGGTAACACTGCTTACATGCAATTTCCTTGGGACAGCAGGAGGTTATCTGCAATGCAAATGCCATCAGAAAACAGACCATCAATAACATTCTAGCAAAAGGAAGCATCTCCTGTGGCCATTTTAGAAATATCTACATATTGAAAAGCAGCTTTTTACTGTTCATACAATCCTCTGACAGCCAAATATTTTGGAGAAAAATTGCTGCTGTTGTGGACAACTCTGCATTTTGCTTCGAAAACCTTATTTTCATGTAAAAGGATATATACCTTTTCTGTAAATATGTAGATATAAGGAGCCTATTTCTGGATTGACTAACCCTCTCTTCTGCTCCTCCTGTCCTCACAAGCTGAAACAGGGTTTATTTTTAGTTACATTTTTACTTCTTCACTCTACAGCAAAGGATTTCATTTAACCCTTTTGTAGTTACGTGTTTTCAGATGAGGAGCAATTATTGTCTAGGCAACCAAGCTTCAGTATTTTCTCTAGGTACCATTACACAAATTACCAAGTTCATAAGAAATACTCTACTTTTGAATGAATAGACAAGAGTTAACAAAAGAAATTTTTAAAACAAAGGTAAGTTACTGTCTTTTCTTTTAGGTGTGAAATGCTCTGATTTGAAGTTGGGTTACTGGTTGAAACGTTTGGTTGCAATCCATGACACAAGCAATGAAAAGCTGCCTTGAAACTCAAGTTAAAAATACCAGACATTTAGGTAAGGGATAGTTTTTCAAAGTGTCGGTTATGTTCTTCAATAACAAAACTAGTTATCAGTTTTCAAGACTTATGTTTTATTATAAGTGAGGACTAAACATTGTTTTATAGAACATGGTTTTCAATAACTCTGTCCCAGCTGAAACCAGGAGACTGATTTAAACATGGAGTGCTATAGAACTCTGTTTTATTTCCCCTTTCTGTTCAAGTTATTGCTTGTGTATTTGTATTTAATAGTAGTCTTTTTATGTATGTCTTCTATTAATTTAAAACGGTGACAAGGGTTCAAAAGTATCTGTAGGCCCATTGAATGTTGCTGTCACTTGCAGTAGGCTGAACAGTCTGGTCTCACCTGCTCAGCTGAGAGAGCGCAGAGCTGGTTTCACAGGTCACTACTAGAGAAAATCCTGCATGTGCCTGCTAAGTGCCATATATGCACAATTAAATTGTTCTTGCTCTCAGAGTGCTGTCATTCCTCACCCATCCCACGCTATGCTCCAGTAAGGCTTTAAGGTTGGGTGATTGCGCATTCTTCCCCCATTTTCTTGGAACAACTCCTCTTTTGGTGTAAGAGAAAACACAGCATTGTCCATATTTGGACTGGACTAGAAGGAACTGATTCTTTCATCTTTTTTTTTTTTGTCCTGAAACCCCTGCATGAAAACATGCACACAGCTCACCATAAAGCTGGCTTGGTCCCCTTTCCATAAATGCAAAGTGAAAGTATTGGAGTTGTGAAGTAAATGTGCACCCTCCTCAAATCATCCCACTCTCCAGAAGATTTAACTCCTCCTGTGATTAGCAAAAGTGATTTTGCGTGCAATTCCTAAATCTTCCAGTGCATTCAACAAGTTCAACCTAGCTGACACATGCAATTTGTCTTACACTATTACATTTCTCCTCAATAAATATACATTCTTGCCTCCAAGGATCAGAGGACTGGGCAATTAGTGTCAAGCACGTAGAAAAAAGAAACTTTTTCTATGTTCAGCTTACAGAAGCACAAAGGTTAAACTACATTAACATGTACTTTTGGAAACAACATGTCTTCTGTAGCCTTCTCTGTGGGTGCATTAGAGCTGATTTTCACTACCACATGAGAACAACACAGTCTTCCATCCATTTTAACTGGATTGTCGGGTATTTTTCCTTTTCTATCGTACACTAACTTTTCCATCTGCAGATATTAAAACTATATTTACAATAATTTCTAGCTTCCAAAATAACTTCAGTGGCAACAACTGAAAACTAACACTCTTTTCATATAATCTCACTCTATTATCTATTATAACTTTCAGTGTAAAACCAATGCTTATGTTTTTCAATCAGCTCTTCAACATCATGTGAGGAAGCATAAAAATTTAAATTAGATTCAATTTCTGTAAAAGTCACTTAGATTTTAATTGCATATATTCGTGGCATTATCTTATTTAAATCTTTAGATCTCTATCATGAGTCCTTTTAGGTAGCAGTTTATCAATAATTGACTAAAATCTGAAGAGGTTACATCTGCAATTTATTTACATATGTATATAATTTTGCAATGTGATTTACAGCTTATTTCAGATAACTCTAAGGAAGACACATTAAGTCAATGACCCTGCTATTATCAACTTGTTCCTCCTAAAACCTATTCTGCATCCGCTGATTGCCACAACTATTTCATAACATTTTTAATTGAAAGAATCAGTAAGCAAGAATTTTTTTTCTTTTTTTTATGTACTGCTGATTTTCAGAGAACATAGCAAATAGAGGACACTTAAAAGAACCAAAGTGCTGGCAAAAGCAACATCCCAGAGGAATAAGATTGTTAACTGAAGTTTTTATGTACTTCCCCAAAATTTACCTTCACCAAATCTTCATTTGCAAGACACTGAACCTCCCCACCTCACAGTCCTGCTCATTGCACAGCCTAGATTAGATTTTTTTTAAAATAATGATTTTCTGTTTCTATTTATAGCTTGAGGCATCATTTCATCATGTAATGGGTGCAAGTGAAAATACACTTCAGAGGTCTGGCAGACTCATATTTCAGTAAATGAGCTTGCCTCCCAGGCAATAACTAATTAACAGCCAGGCACAATAGTCCAGTAGCCAACTTTCATTTTTTTCAAACTCTTAACAGTTAGTTAATCTTCTGTACTTTAGGAGCTGACACT
The DNA here is from genome assembly GCF_000737465.1 of Haliaeetus leucocephalus. Classification (NCBI taxonomy): domain Eukaryota; kingdom Metazoa; phylum Chordata; class Aves; order Accipitriformes; family Accipitridae; genus Haliaeetus; species Haliaeetus leucocephalus. The sequence goes on along the minus strand of NW_010972720.1, from coordinate 2,802,185 downwards.
TAGGAGCTGGTAGTTTGTTACTGGCAAGCAAAGCTACTGGGGCTTTAGCCTGGTGGCAGCGCTAGCACCGTTCCTGCGTTCCCACCTGCCAGGGGTCTAACTACCGGCCAATGCAAGAATTGCAACATCAGGCGAGTTGAAAGCATCGTTAAACAAATTACGAGGCCTGGTAACACTGCAGTTAGCCAAACACTGCCTCTGTTCAAAACCAGATCTTGTTTTCAGTGTACCCAGGAGATATTACAGGCCCGCCAAAGAAATGAATCTGTAGTTCACTATTTCAGTGTGTCTTGCACCAACTGTGACACTTGACTGGACATTAGGAGTTTCTAAGCTGAATTTTCCCTTTTATTAACATGCTAAATAAAGTGAGATGAGTGTATCAATATAAGTACCATTATCACAAAATGTTTACCTATAAATGTTAGTGCAGTCATTAACAAACAAATGTGGGAAATTTGCTGTTTAGCATCCATATTGCAATTCTGTATTTTGAAAGCTGACTGTAGCCCTGTGAGTGTAGTAACATTGGGAAATAGCAAATACCAACAACTCAGCTGTCAAAGACTTACCTGGAACTACTAATTTAATTTAAAAAAAAAGAAAAAAAATCCAAAACAAAAAAACAGTCTTGTAGGTGTAATTAAAAGCACATCCCTGTAAAGGTGACTGATTTGTCCATGTGTAAGTCAATGTAGGAAAGAATTATTTTTACAGTGTTCAGAGCAGTTATCATGAAGATTCTCTGAGAAAATCTTGGCTCCAGTGGACATTTTTCTATGGACTCCAGTGAAGCAAAGATTTTGCCTTCTGTGCAACATATAAAATAAATATCATCTTTTCTTTTAGATACAAAAAATAAATTACTTAAAACTTTTCAGCTTTTTCGATATTTCTGGAAGTGGCAAGCCAAGGCAAGGGCATGAGTTACATATGAATGCCTTGAGTATTAACAATCTTAAAAGAAAGCAACAGGAGTGGAAAGCAAGAGTGAGAGCTGAAGGAAAATAGGGCCTTCTTTTCCAGTGCATGTGGCACGGCACAGCATTTAAGGATTCATTCCTGCTTGTAATACATTTGAACAGCAGTAAAATAGATGGGGCCTGAAGAACTTTTCAAATACCTCAGAAATATCAAAGTACAGTTATACTTCAACTCTTAACGCTGAGAAATCTTTTCCATGCTTTCAGAGAGATAAAGCACTCCAAAGAAAGCAGCGAAAAACAGCTACATTGTCAGCACCGTATGTACTATAGATCACAACAGACTTCTCATATTTTACTTTGCCTACTAAAAAAACACATACACAAATATGTTATGCTATATCTATGCTTTGAAACAAAAAGAGATAATAAGCACATGTGCCACAAGCACACGGCACCAAAAATCCAGAAATTAATTGCATTTATCACGTTTCATTCACCTTCACATTGCTCAGCACCCCACACTTGCAACCTCGTATTAAGAAAGCACCACCTAACTTCACAAGGGGAGAAACTGAACTTGGTTTAGTTTTCATGGATCCTTGAATAGGAGGCTAAGAATTACCTATATTTCAAGGAAAAAAAATTATTGGGTTTGTTTTAAGGTATTTCAAAAGTATCAAATGACAGTTCGATATTATTACTGATTTTGCCTGAGATTAATACTTCATGGAGAATAAAATGAAAAATGTCAATCTAAGCATTTAAAAATTGTGTGTTTCTAAAATTTGTTTTCTTCACCTCTTTACATAAAACCTTTCACTAGGTTTTACTGACAAATACCTCCTTTTCTGACTCTAACAGAGTTAAAATTGGCTCTTTTTTAACTTTTATGTGGAAAACCATCCTGCCAAGTTCATCCTCATGAAACCTTTATATTTCGAAACAGCGCGCTGTAATAATGCATGATGTCTGAATATATAAAAATGCATCATTATGTGCTGACAAGCAAATCCATCTATACAAAATGAATGGAAATAATGAAGTAGTGAAAAATACTGAACAAAAGCACTTAACGGTTTGTGAATACCAACTTTATATATAGGTTAATTTGCAAAGAAACGTAACTGATGCTATTACGGCTATATAATTAATAGTTATGGAAAGTAAAACAAATCTTTGCCTTTGTTTAAGTGAACATTTCAAACATATGTACTTTTTAAAGTATTTTGAGAAGACACAAATGGTGTTTTTTTAAAGTAATTCCACAGAAATTTGTAGCTTACTGAGTAGCAGCCTTACTAATCTTAACAACAGCCTTAGGATTTAGCTCTATTACAATAATTTAGCACCACTTACATGTATAAACATGTATGATCTTGAGCAAGTTCATGGCTGAAACACTGAAATGCTTTTTATTCAGATTTACTGTTATATTGGGAAGGTAGGGGTAAGGTTTCTTGCTCTTGTTTGGGTGTGGTACCATATTTAGATACCACAGTCTGCTCGAATCACAGACTGCATGACAAGCGTGCTCACCCAGACACACTTGCACCCGTTTATGTCAGCTGAGTGGGAGTGCTTACATGTGTGCTTGCAGTACCACAGTAAGCTGTGACTATGCTCCTGTGATATGGATATTCAGAGAAAGACATTTAAAATCCTTCTTGTCACACTCCTGGCCAGGGCAAAGTAGGTCTTTAAGAGGAGCAAGGAACAAAAATCTTGTCATTGCTCCTATGCTGTTCCCGCAGTACAAGGGGAGCACAACAACTCATCAAGAAGTGAAGCGGGCTAAAGAAACCAGGGAACTGAGACGTATCGTTGGAATTCAGACAAACTTTTGGCTTTTCATTAAGATAAAACACAGCATAATTTTACTGGTTTAGATAGGAGCATCCTATAATCCTACAAGCACTTGTGTTGTAGACACTGGTTCTAAGAGCATGGATGATGCTATTGACAAATATTTAGTCATTTATTCTTCCATTTTTCATGGAGATAAACTTATGGTTGCAGCTGAAATTTTTAACTGGGGAATTCTGTAATTAAAACAAGAATTGAGGTTGTGGCTGGCTTGGAAAAACAGTTTGTAATTTCTTCTGGTACTTCACCTGTCTCTATTCAAGTCACTACTGCTCCTGTGTAATTGGGTATTTCTATATGCATTAATTAGCAAAATTGCTCACTGCTGTCGCCAGCCCAAGCACACAGTGTTACAGGCATGCCTAGCAAGTGGAAGAGATGTTAGGCTGTTTGTTAGTTCACGAGGGCAGCCTTGGCATTGTTGTTACATGCTCCAGCATTTGATTATGTTCAAAAGCAAGTGTATCTATGTATGCATGGCAACAACATCTCATACCTCAGCATACAGCTACTTTTCAGCCTTCATTAAAAAAAAAATAATAAAAAGATCTATAAATGTATTTTTCTCTATTTCGTTTGCAGTTAATTAGATTTAGATAATAACCAGTCCTGGTGGGTAGAATGGGTACACCTAGTGTTTTATTTTGTCAGTTATTCCAGAGCTTATTTGAGATTAGTTCCTCTATAGAGGCAAAATGCCACAAATGAACTATTTTATTTGAAATTTTATTTGACCTCTTTGCTAATTAGTGCATATGAAAATGTCAGTTTACCCAGGGGCAGCAGTGACCCAGCTAACAGTTGCTGAATTACCAGAAAATGTTACTATATATTTATTCCAGTATTTTATTTGCAATAATTTGTGTTTCAGTATATTTTTTTACTGCACTTTTATTCTTAATTCATAACAAATTGCTTGCCATACTTGTTCCATCAATAGTTCATTAAGAAAGTTATTCCAACCAATGTGTCAATTACTGTGATCATACGGGATCCTGGGTGGTCACTGAGAACAGGATGATTTCTTCTATGCAGGCATACCCTGCTGTCCCCTGAAAATATGCTCTGGAGAAGTTTGACAGTAATTTCACAGATAGTGAAGCAATTTTTCCAATAAGAAATTACATAATAGAGAGATGATGTAAGCAGGGGCTTAAAAATATATGCAATTTAAATGCCTAGAAAAAAATATATTGCATTGTAAGATCTTTCTCATTTGTATCACAATAACATTGCTCAAAAAAGTGAGACATCTACAGCATAATGCAGAATAAATACAGGAGGGCTGCTGCTGCACATGCCACAGGCAGGACGTTCCATTCCTTTCTACATCAGTGTAAAAAGTAAATAACATTACTGAAAAATTAAAAGTACTGTACTATAGCCTATCTTATCTGTATTTGTAGCAGTTATTTTAGCATAAATGTTACATTCAGGAAGTTTCATGCAGTAGGGTGAAGAATAGAAAATGCTGTGATAGCAATGACTATCGCAGCAGATTTTTAATGGGTGATAATGAAACTCTGCAATGACAGACAGGCGACTATAGTGCTACTGTAGGACTTTTGGTCAAGGCTTATGACTGATGCCAATAATAGCCAATCCTCACCTCAGGACAGAGAAATGTAGTAAGTGTGACCTGGAAAAGTCATTTTCAGTTATTTACTATGAAAGATAGAGAGAAATGCTTCTGAAAATAAAATACTAGTTCAACATTATTAGCATTTCATGGCATAACACACACACCTCAGAGATATATGGCTTTTTCAGATGTTCTCAGATACCTTCATTCATTTTGTTCAATTGCATGGCAATTCTTTGCTGCCGAGTCCTTCCTCAAACCATAATATTGGTGCTGTTCAATTATCTGAGTCATTTAATTTTAAACTCACACATGGATTATAAACATTTTACTATGATTTCAAAGTTCAATTTTTTTCCTGTTTTTTAAAAAAATCACATGTACAAAACTAATTTCTCTGCCTATACCGCTACATTCCCAAATCAGGTACTGTATTGATTCATCTCCTTTCTGTTGCTTGCCCAATGGCAAACAATCTCTCCTCAATTACAGCACTGAATTCCGTAATTTTGAAAAATAGGATTTTCAATGTCATTAGAGAAAAATAAACAACAATTAGGGAAGTCAGGGGATACAATATTCAGAATTTACATCAGAATATGGATTTATAAAATTTACTCAATTATTATTCGAATTTTTTCTTGATTAAATACTCTAATTAAAAACCCAACTACCTCAGATGAAATATAACATTTACTAATTGCTTTGATTTTCCCCCCATTTTAAAAATCCATTAGCTCAGAGACAGCACACAACCATTATTTTGCAGGAGACCTTTCAGAAATTATATGGTGTGATGGGTTGACCCTGGCTGGATGCCAGGTGCCCACCAAAGTCGTTCTATCACTCCCCCATCCTCAGCTGGACAGGGGAGAGAAAATATAACAAAGGGCCTGTGGATCGAGATAAGGACAGGAGAGATCATTCACCAATTACCATCACGGGCAAAACAGACTCAGTTTGGGAAAAATTAACTCAATTTACTACAAATCAACCAGAGTAAGGTAATGTGAAATAAAACCAAATCAAAGAACACCTTCCCTCCAGCCCTCCCTTCTTCCCGGGCACAACTTCACTCCCAGATTTCTCTACCACCCACCCCCAGCGGCACAGGGGGATGGGGATGGGGTTTACGGTCATCACACGTTATTTTTTGCCACTTCATCCTCCTCAGGGGGAGGGCTTATCACACTCTTCCCCTGCTCCAGCGCGGAGTCCCTCCCACGGGAGACAGTCCTCCATGAACTTCTCCAACGTGGGCCCTTCCCACAGGCTGCAGTTCTTCACGAACTGCTCCAGCATGGGTCCTTTCCACGGTGCGCAGTCCTTCAGGAGCACACTGCTCCAGCGTGGGTCCCCCATGGGGTCACAAGTCCTGCCAGAAAACCTGCTCCGTGGGCTCCTCTCTCCACAGATCTGCAGGTCCTGCCAGGAGCCTGCTCCAGCGCGGGGTTCCCACGGGGTCACAGCCTCCTTCAGGAACCCGCCTGCTCCGGTGTGGGGTCCTCCCCGGGCTGCAGGTGGATATCTGCTCCACCGTGGACCTCCATGGACTGCAGGGGGACAGCCTGCCTCACCATGGTCTTCACCATGGGCTGCAGGGGAATCTCTGCTCCGGTGCCTGGAGCATCTCCTCCCCCTCCTCCTTCACTGACCTTGGTGTCTGCAGGGCTGGTTCTCTCACATGTTCTCACTCCTCTCTCCGGCGGCTGTTTTCCCCTGTCCCAACTTTTTTTTCCCTTCTTAAAAATGTTATCACAGAGGCATTACCACTATCGCTGATTGGCTCGGCCTTGGCTGGCGGCGGGTCCGTCTTAGAGCCGGCTGGTATGGGCTCTCTCAAACACAGGGGAAGCTTCCAGCAGCTTCTTACAGAAGCCACCCCTGTAACCACCCCCACCCCCCCCGCTACCAAAACCTTGCCACACGAACCCAATACATACGGATTCTTTATTTTGAGATTCCCAACTAAATGCATTCTCTGGAGTTTTGTAATTAAACATGAATCTTAGGAGAAAAGTATTGAGTCATTATATTGTAAAAATAAGGCTTACTAGTGGCAGTTCAATAACAGTTAACTTTGTTTGTTCCAGGCCGTGTACAAATACAGAATACAATCACTTCTATCCTGAACATCTTTCAGACAACAAAATTTGGTTAAAAAGAACGACATGCCTGAAATAATGCATGAAGTCAGGCATTGAACTGAGCACACTAAGTCATCAACTGAATGCTTTAATCCCATTAATCTCTCAGCTGCCTTTCCTGGCAAGAAAATGAAATAAACCTTTTTCAGATATCAGAAATCACTTTATAGAATCATCTGATAGTCTTTTTCACTGTGTCCTTCCCACATGCCCAACCAGATAAGTGAAGAGAGAAATAGACGTATATCAATTACAGTTGTCATGTGCTCATAAGCTTCATGTTATTTGTTTTTCTCTTCGAGATGTTGTCTTAGCACTTCCCAATAATATTATGTGTGTGACTTAGCAATAGGTTGAACTGTAGGATCTCATCAGAATAAATATAAAAAGCCTAGCAAAGCGCAGACTGAAGAGAGAGAAAAAAACCCACATTCCTTTCCTTTGAACCTTGATGTGCAATTGACATGGAAAATAAAACCATGACAGCACATATCAAAGCACATTTCTTTGAGTGATGTGTATCTATTTCACAGAGCCTCTTAAACTAGTTGCTTTTTTTCCCTCCCATGAATAGGTACAGCTATAGATATGACTCCTAGCAGCAAAAACCTTATTTACGGCACATTTTTAATGCAAGCAATATCCATTACAGAGCACAAGATAAGTGGAAGAACACACAACCAACATAACAGCAGACCAAGACCATTAGCAGAACATGCACTTGAATAACTGGTTTTTGAAAGGTTTAGTGCCCTGGGGCAGGGATAACGTACCAAGGCCAGCTCTACCAATGGTAAAACAAGTGGCAAAGAATAACAGAGAAAAAATGATTAAGATCGCTACGTGATTAACCCTTGGATTTTTAATACAGATGACAGTTAAGCATCTGTTATGGAATATACAGATAGACTATTAGGGATAAACAAAATGGCTAACAACCCTGCCACAGTAGATTTTAGCACACCTCCCAAAGATGAACTTTTTACTTAAAGTAAGACCATGACAAGTTCTGTCGAGAAATGGCAACAGAATATTAACTCTCCCTGTGATGTAGCTTCACACCATCCTGACACAAATGTATATGTATTTATTATTTTACACATAGCTCCAAAATGAAATTGTCCTCAATGAAGAGCAATTTTACACTGGAATCTACATCAAACTGCCAACAGATTTGAAAACAAGAAGGGAAAGCGTTTGTGATATCTATCCTGAGTCCCTATGTAACAAGAATTCACCTAGTAGCTCTTGCATCAGGTGTGAATTCATAATTAAAATAAAGCAAATACTTTAAAACCTGATAGTGAATGAAAGAGTAGAAAAATTTCAAGTGATGGAGAATCTATCATGTTCTTGCACAATGTTTACAAACCGGTAATTACCTTCACTAAATAACTTGTATATTTGAAGAATGTTTGACATAAAATCTGTTTTTAATTGACTGTTTCCAGTCATTGGAAGTTGAAAGAGACAAACTTCTTAGTACGAGAAGAAACCCTCTCTACCCATAGAAAGAACAAACAAGGAAGAAACTGTTCTGCTAAAAACTGAAATGATTCCAAAACATTTGAGGTAAGTAAGGCAATGTACAGCAAGGCTGTGTGGCTTCCATCTCAGCAGTGTGTTTAATTATAGTGACCAGGGAAGGAAAAGAGTCTGTTCACTAAAACAAAAGGCAAAGGCAGCTAGGCTACTCTGAATCTATCTCTAATACTTCAGATAGAGTTACTTTATCCAGTATATGAGAAGGGGGAGATAAGAGCATTTACTGTCCTGCACTACAGTAACAGAAGCAAGGACGGGAACTGACAAAACCTTGCTGACCCCATGTGAGGGACTGTGCTGAATTGCTGACGCACATTGCTGACTCACGGTGCTGCTGCCTCAATATCCTACTGTTGTAGGGGAGAATGTGAGGGACTGTGCTGAATTGCTGACTCACGGTGCTGCTGCCCCAATACCCTGCTGTTGTAGGGGAGTACGCACAAGACGTCCCCGAAGAAACCACCATACCCGCGCCTGCCGAGCTGTGCTTGCCCGATAGGGTAATGAGCTCTGTGGAAATGGGTGGACTTTTCCGAAAAATTGTGGGGACTGGGACAATAAGAGCACTGCGTGCTCCCCTCTCAAGAACGGAAGACCCAAACATGGAAAAACGTCGGAAGGACTGTGACACCTGGCTCTGAAGGAGAGACACCTGACTGGCAGCAGAGGAACCCGACCCTCCATCACCGACATCGGAACCGACTCAGCAGGATGTTGCTGGCTTCGTAGTGGTGGTAACTAGTCTTGCTACCTCTCTTCCATTCACTTGCTTAGGTCTGCCTCTTTTTCTCCTTCCTCCCTCTGCTCTATTGCAGCTATTGGTTATTGTAGGGAATAAAAGTTGTAAGGTTGTACAGCATCTGACCTTGTTTGTGTCTTAATCTCACTCTCGGGATCATTTAACAACCCTCCCTGATATTGGATCGGGACACCCCTCCCCCATCATGTGCAGGACCCAAAAAGAAACAGTAAGTCCTTATCAATCTTCTCCAAAACCCTCCCAGCTTTGTAATAAAGGTGGGTGTGAATAGTCTTGAAAATAGTGAGAAACTGCATTCACAAGGCAATTTAGTTTTTTCTCATAGAACAAAGTGGGAGGAGGTGGTACTCCTTTTGTTCCTTAAAACTGCACAGTTTCATATTAATAAGATTAAGGTAATGTTTCTACAGTTTTTCCTTCCCTGCAGGGAAGGGAATTGATGGGAACCATACAATTTCTCTGTGTAACAATAAACAACATGAGTAGAAGATACTCTAAATGAAATAGGTTTTTTTAGTTCAGGAGTCAAATTACTTAGGTTTGTTGGGTTTTTGTTTGGTTTTTTTTTTAATATGCCTAATTAAACTTTAAATTTCCTATAAGATTCTCTCTTTTTTTATCCTATTTTATCCTCTAACTTTCATGAGATAGTATGAGTACACCTAATTATTTCTAACTTTCATTACTTTAACGTTTTTCTGTTAGCACTTTTTTGAAGCTCATTACTGACCTCATGGATGTGATCAAGTGTACTAAGATCTCAATGAAAACTCTTTTATATCATATAAAAATCTATCAATACAGGAGAAGACAGAGTAGGCTGTAAAGATAAGAGAAACAGTCCAAAGATTACAGTTGCTACATTTCAAAGTAAAGGCATGAGGGCTAAAACATCTAAACATGCTAAAAATGGGGAACATAAGGGGAAAAAAAGCACCAAGTCACCCTTGCAGCAGGTAAGAATGCTTAAAGAAAAACAGGGAAAGGACAGTTACATGGGCAACAAAATCTGGTGCAAAATTTCAGAAATAAAATTGCCTATTGGGATTTTTTTTTCTGTTGTAGCTCTAGGAAACTGGATGCATATATAGCTAGTAAATAGCATAAGAGGTTGTCCTGTGAGTCAAAGAAAGAACACGAGGTGATGAAGTATTGCCAATTGTTAAACCAGAAATTCCTACATATTCTGATGGTTTAATTCTGATTAGTTGAAGGCCAGCTTTCTGTATCTATACACGTTCATACAATGCAAATAAGAACGTTATTGCAAATAAAGATAGAAAGCTGAAACAAAGCAAAACCATTTAACTTCATAAAGCAGATTCCTTGCCTTCACTTACTAGATATTTCACATCAGCAATAGGAAACAACTGTTGCTTGCATACAAATGTAGATGCTTCCATTCATTAAATATTCTGTTCTATTCTATTTCTGGGTAAAAAGAGGAAACAAGAAGTGATAAGTAAGCAAAAGCTTTAAATAGTTCAGAACTTGTGCTAGATTTTGAAGAGCCTCACAAAGTCAACGTGCTTATCTGGAGCTTAGCTGAAGCGTATGAACTCCTAGTGTCTGAAAATGCAAGCAGGAGCTCTCATGAGGTCTTTCAGATGCTGGTGCTGCTCGTCCCATCTGGAAACACTGCAGGCTTGAGTCGCTGCTGCTTTGCACGCCACATAACCACTTATCCCTGCAAAGACTGAAACCAAAGAAAATGCAAAACGCTAGAGGATAACGAACAGTTCAGAGCTGCTCAGTCTGGTTCTCATCCCAGCAGCTTTACTGACATCTAGAAAACACTTGCCTTCCTCGAGGGCAATATGGCTACCAAAGGCAGCAAGTGAGCTGCCTTAGACAACTTTCTTGGTTTAAGTTCAAAATATAGAGGACTAGTGAGCCTTTGGGGATCTTAATTTCTCCCAGCTGAAGACTGCACAGCTAACAGGTCTACTGCCTGCCAAATTACAATCTGATAACTGTAAATTATATACCATTTTGGTGGTCTCCAAAAGAAAGCCAGACTTTGCACACAGAGGATGTGGTCCCTGACTGTTCGTCATGAGCCCACTAGCTGCCAAGTCTAGTCATGGTATCATGCAAGCTGACTGTATCAGTCAGTTACAGTAGTAGCTGTCTTTGGGTCAAACTTGACAGAAGGTTAGTGGAGCTTAAACAGTTACCATGTGTCAGCTGACTTGCAATAAGTCTCCATGTGCCTGAATCACAGTCTGGTTGAGGTTGGACAGGACCTCTGGAAGTCATCTGGTCCAACCCCCCTGTTCAGGCAAGGCCATCTAGAGGCACTTGGCCAGAACCATGTCTAGATGACTTTTGAATATCTCCAAGGAGGGAGACTCCAAAAACCCCCTGGAGAACCTGTACAAGCGTTCAGTCAACCTCACAGTAAAATAGTGTTTTCTGAAGTTCAGAGGGAACCTCCTGTATTTCAATTTGTGCCCATGGCCTCTGGTCCTGTCAGTTAATATGTAATAGCCTGCAGCGAACAAAGCAGATAGAAGCTAATTCATGTATTTCATTCTAGCATCCAACTGAAGTGTGTAGCACAAGACTGTCTCTAGCAAAATCTTTGGTTTGTTTCAGGAAAGAAAGATGCAAGTCTTGTAGTTTATACTAAACCATGCTTAGCACTGTCAGACACTCACAGATGCAGGATTTGGCACTGGACATCTTTAATTCTGAAGGTGTGAAATATTACTTTTGGTCAATGTGACAAACATTTTCCTTCCAGAATCATCTTCAAACCCAAAAATCTCAGCAGCAAGTACCACACATCTTTAAAAGTGGGTAAGACTTGCTGCTTTTAATTCTTTTGTAACCTTTGCTGAGGTCCTGTTCTTTAAACTGTTACTACAGCTACCTAATTTCCCACCCCAGTATTACCAGCTGTTATTTTATTTATTTTTATTATTTCATTGTTTCTTCTTGCCTGACAGGTGGAGATAGTAACGATGTCACAGTGATGCAGCACTAACTCCAAGCACCAGCCCTGGTGATGTCATGGCTACGTCACAGCAGGCAACCACCATCTCCTAGAACAAGCCCTAGTGGTGTCATAGCTGTGTCACAGCAGACAGAACATTGGTGGTGGCCATGTTACAGGAGAGTTGTGGGTGACATGGGTGACCCAGGATGGGTACAAAAAAGGGCTGCACTAGGCCAGGATGGCAGACAAGTAGCCAGGTGAACAAGGGCTGAGAGGAGATGGGGGTAGGGGCTACCCATGGCAGTGGAGGGTCGCTGCTCCGCCTTTGTTGCTTCTCCTGTTACAGCTGGACACCTGGATAGGGATGCGACCAAAGACTATGGCACATTCCTGTCGCCCCTCTCTCTCCAACATTCAGCCAGAGAGCTGTCAGCGTGCTACACGACAGATAATATTGCTTCAACCCGTACCCTGTTACAGTCTTACAAGGAGCTGGGAGCTCCCTACAGCCATGGCAAAGCCACGTACCCTTTTTCCCCACATAGCCAAGGGCTAGGCCACACAGGAACTCCTGGCACAAGCCCTAGCATCCAGGTCACAGTGGGGAAAACACTGGTGGTGGCCTACATTGCAGTGGGATTGGTGACATTCTTGGGCCAGGATGGGTGACTCCTGTCCACCAGGAAGACGGGGGTTGGACAGACTTGATGTGAGGCTGGGAGAGCCCGGGCAGGGAGGCAGGGGATGCACCATGACAATGGGGGGTGGCTGCTCTGTTCTTTGATGCTCCCATCTTTGACAGCCACGTCCCCAGACAGGGACATGACCAGATCACAGCACACACCTGTCCTCTCCTTCCTCTATCATTCAACTGGAGAGCATTGCAACTTTCTACAAGGACCTTAACCTAAAGATAAGGAAACACACATAGCCCTACTCCGTACCCTGGTTATGGTTCTACAGGCAGCTGTAAGCTCCCCATAGCCATGGACAAAGGGAGCTCCACACCACCCACCATCTCTGTGTGAAACTTATCTCAAAATAAAGTTTAATATTCATGGGGTTTCGGTGGTGAAGGGCTGGAAGACATATTCTATGAGGAATGGCTGAGGACTTTGGGTTTGTCTGGGTTGGAGAAAAGGAGGCTGAGGGGCGACTTCATTGCTCTCTACAGCTTCCTGAGGAGGGGATGTGGAGAGGGAGGTGCTGATCTCTTCTCCCTGGGATTCAGGGGTAGGATGCGTGGGAATGCTTCAAAGCTGCACCGGGGAGGTTTAGACTGGACGTTAGGAAGCATTTCTTTACCGAGAGGGTGGTCAAACACTGGAACAGGCTTCCGAGAGAGGTGGTTGATGCCCCAAGCCTGTCAGTGTGTGAGAGGCATTTGGACAACGCCCTTAACAGTATGCTTCAATTTTTGGTCAGCTCTGAAGTGGTCAGGCAGCTGGGCTAGATGATCATTGTAGATCCCTTCCAACTGAAATATTTTATTCTATTAGTTTTGTCTTAATAATAAAGCATTATGTTCAGTTTTAGATCAGACAGGATAAAAAAACCCCCACCATAAATCCAGAAAATATATGAAAAAATACTAGTCTAGAATATCTATAGGAGTGGATTCTTTAGAACGCGGTATCAAAATTAAACAAAGGGCAGCTTGGAGATTATTCTTCAGCTTCAACTTGATTCTGCAGCTGAACTCCAGCAGACACTTAAAAATTCAGAATTAAGATCTCACATGTGAATCCTGAAGGATTCACACGCTATCAAAATTTCATGTTGAAATGGCATTTTCATTCATGTTCTTGCTTAGCGGAACTGAATTTTGCACTTATGTCCTTCAGCAAATAAAATACTGAAGAATAGAAGAGTATAAGAATGTCAACAGAATAAAAATGTGGGTTTTTTCACATTTAAATGAAAAACAGACAACATATAGTGATGACCTAATATAGTACCCAAAATGATTACACCGACTTTCATCTGTTCTTGTAGTATTCGGTTCAGTGCTTACCAGCCTCATATTCTTCTCTTTACTGATCATCAGTTAATGTTGTTAGTTTCAATGAGATATACAATATATTTAAAAATGCAATTATACAAAATTAAAGAAAATGTTAGGAAGTTATTACTGCTGTGTGGCTGTTTGTTTTTTTTAATTACAAAATATATCATCTCATAGCCTAGGCAAGGAACACAAAACCAGTGTTATCACCACTAGGAATGGGGTATGTACTACAAACTAGACAGAGGTAAAAAATGATTGTTGAATTTTGACTTATTTAATGAATTTTCTAAGAATGCTTTTGTTTTGTAATCCTGAGACATAATCCAGATAAATAAAATAACAATGTACATTTAAAGTTAGTGTTAGTTCTGTCAGATTGATTTACTATGTTAAAAGAGAAAAGATGGAAGTATTATGGGAGGGAGCTCTGAAAGGCTCTTCAGGTACAATCTGCCTCAATGAATGCCTTAGCACTTCAGAATTAGGAGTCATTACTGCTTCTGGCCCCATGAATTACACAACTGCATCAGGAAAGGCAAAAGTACCAGCCTACAGTATTTTGCAGCCTGGAATTAAGGTATGACATTTTTCAGATGTCATGCACCTTAGTTAAGTCTCTGAGAGCAAAAGAAAAAAAAAATTCTTTTTTTTAACCTGTGCTTCTCACAATCCAAGTGAGGACTTTCCCAGTATATTCTGTAAGAAAGGGACAGGTTATTTGCTTTAGAGAAAATTTAGAGATGAAAACTCAAAGTGAAGATGGAAATCATCTTCCAGCCTAAAGTAGATGCTTCTGCATCTTTTTCATCAGCAAAACTTTCAGCTAAACGAGATATGATTTTTCACTCCATTCCTGCTTTTTGATTTCCTGACTTATTTTTTCAGTGTACTGTTGAGAAAATTACTTCCATTTATAGGCACTTGATTCCTCTGTAGAGGTTGGACAAGAAACATGAGCAATTCACTGGGGCAAGAGAGGCAGTTTCAAGAGAGGGAAAGACAGCTAAGTGGCAGAGGTCAGTGCCCACCACGGCAGCCTCCACACCCAGCGCCTGCCCCTGGAAGGAGACGCGGTGCCCCCAGCTACCACCCTGCCGCAGGCATCCGGACAGCTAGTGCCATGGGGTCTGAGCTTACCCATTCTGTGAATTTAGCCCTCGAAGCCTGATCCAGTAAATCAAGGAATATTTTTTTCTGTTGACTCTAGTGGAGTCAGTTCAGAAACTTAAGTTCACACACGATCTCATCTCCATTTGAAAAGTTCATTTTGCAGTCTTCAGCCAACCAAGACAACAAGTTAGTGGGAAAACCAATTACAAGGGAAAAATTGAACAGATAAAGATCCCCAGTAAAAAAAAGTAATTGACAGAAGTTATTTAGACATTATAGAACAAAAGAGGAAATGTTTGCAAACCCAATATCCTAACTGTAATTCTTTTAGCACGAGGATGAAAATATTAGAATATGGTATCTCTCTTCTGAC
Source organism: Haliaeetus leucocephalus (assembly GCF_000737465.1). Taxonomy (NCBI): domain Eukaryota; kingdom Metazoa; phylum Chordata; class Aves; order Accipitriformes; family Accipitridae; genus Haliaeetus; species Haliaeetus leucocephalus. The sequence goes on along the minus strand of NW_010972720.1, from coordinate 2,786,930 downwards.
TAATTGTATATAGTCCTAGTTCTAAACTGTTACAATATGCAAGATAAAAATGTTTCCTTTAATACCATATGGGAAAAATATAGGCAGCAAGAATAATAAAACTGGTCAGTTGCATGATTTTTAAATTTTGTTTTAAGTCAGTCCAAAGCTGAACATGAAAAGCTGAACACTGCTTTCCATTAACTTTAATGGGAATTTCACCCAGTCATTGATCACCAGATTTTAACTGATGCCAAGGTTGTTTCTAAAAACAAAGAAGCACAATATGTAGTTCTCCAAGTGTACAAGGCATGCACATAGAGAAATCAACAATGCAGTTCTGTAAATTCTTCTGAAGGCAATGCCACTTCTGTTTTATAATATTTACATTGTCCTTCAAAGGAAAATAAAAATATCTTCCATCAAATAAAAACTGTCTTTTCTGACAACTTTTTTAAAAATATTAGTGGTTAAATTACCATAATTTACAGAATTGTTCCAGATCCAGATCTATGCTTAAGGAAAATGGGACTTTCCACATATTTTCTAAACATGAGTTTTCACACACAAACAATGAGGTTGCTACCTATTAATTAAACAGTGGGCACACTTACTTCAAAATCCTGCAAACCTCAGGGGTCCTAAAACCATATGCCATTAAATAAAATTCATGAGAAATTGGTCAAAACAGAACACGCTTTCATAAGAATGTTCTCAATTACCGTTTTATTCATTTGTAGTATCATCAGAAAATTCATTTGTTGTTGTACCAAAATAGATGTTGGCATGTCTAAATGAAATACATCAACGGATTACAATCAATTTAAATTTTTAAGATTCTCTCAGAAGTTTTTTTGCTTTATAATGCTGATAAGCAGATATTCTGTGACTGTTTAGATTCAATGGAGACAAAAAAAAAGAAGAAAATCTGTTTAAGTATATTTATTAATGTTGCAGCTTCTCCAAATCTTCCTTTTCCTTCAAAAGACAAATTCTGTCATATTGTGTATTGAAAGTTGTTGTTATTCAATGGTGGGTGAACAACAACGAAAAAACATACAGGCAGAAACTAGTAAGTTTTATATAGTTTCATCATACTAGTCACCCTGGATAATTGTGTCCTGAGAATTTGCTACACTTCTCTTGTTAATTGTTCATAGATTTACACTAGAAAATGCCTATAACCATTCCTGTGCTGTCATACTGACTCTTGAAGAGGCACCGGCAGGTTTGGGAATGCTTTTCTACTCTCCTTAACTCTTTAATCTTGATCTCTGGTATCTACAGTTAAAGCAGAGTTGTGCTCACAGAAATGATAGCTTCTTTCAGGGGCGAGACTGAAATCATTGTCGCATTTAGCAGAGGTTGCCAAATATACTAATGTTTGTTATCTGACAGTTCCTACAATCTGAATCATTAAAATGAAATAAACGCATTGGAACAGGGATAGATTAGGCAAATAAAGAAATTGGCCTTACATCAGAAAAGAGGTCTTCAGAGGGAAACAAATGTTGTTTCTGATATCATAAGAGTATAGAAAAAATTATATAGGTCTGTAATACATATGAATAGAATTCTGAGGAAGAAAAATAAGGATACATCTGCAAATGCAGTCATTTTGCCGACCATGATTAAATTTCTTTTTCTTTCACTTTCCATTAGACACATCCAAGTTTAGTACAATCACCAGCAACACGAGGCCTAATTGTAACTGTGATGATTACCTAATATTTTATCCACTAACATACGCTATTTTCTTGCTGTGGCTTATCACGCATTGTGTCATCTAGAAAGTGGTTGCAGGCACTTACTCTAATGAAATTATTTCATTTTTAAACAGTGCTTCCATTTTGTCCGCTTTCTGTAACATGAGATAACTACCTTTCTGCAGGTCCCTACTTTCTATAGGGAGAAAGCAAAAGATTGATAACAAGGTTACAACTCTATGACAGCTCTAACAAAATGTTTCCACAGATGAACTTTGGTAAATAATTTTCCTGATCCGGACGAGAGATAAAAAACATGGAGTTACAAGTCCAAGTAAATGCACCAGTAATAACAGAAGAACTGTTACTTCTTAACTGAGAATTATAGGTTGCTTTGTAGAACGCTTCCAGAAACAATGAAATCTGTGCTTTTAGGCAAATTGTGAAACCACAAGTTTCAGAAAGATTCAACTGTGGTATTGGCTAGCTCAAAACCTCATATCCGGTCTAGCAACACACATGAAAATTTAATGCAACCACAAGTAAGGTAGTTTCTCTCACATCCTCATCCTTCCTGAGCATCTATTTGTTGTGCATAATGGCTGGGAAAATTGTGCATTTAAATAATATCTTTTCATATGTAATTTTATTATGATTGACAAAAGTCATTTCATAGTACCCCACAATATTAGCAAATGTTTTTATCATAGTTTGCTTTGTAATATTCATTATCTAATGACCTATTGTACAGGGTGTCACAAATAATAGCACCAACTGTGATAATTTAAGACAATTTACATCTGCATAATTGTAACAATCTAATTTGTTGTCTAGGGCACTTAGAAAACAAGAAATCTCAAGTCAAAAACTTTGGGGTTTTTTTAGCTTATTATGAAACTTTAAAATAATTAATAAAGAAAAATTACAACTTTTAAAAAATTTATATCCTCCATATTCCAACACCCCTTCTACTTTATATTTTTCATTGAATCTGTGAATTTAGGGGTAAGCCTTTTTTCTCTCAAAAAAAACCCAAACCCCAAAAGCCCAAACTCTCAGAGAAATACATTTACCTCGCTAAACTTCTGCAAGTTCTTACAACAAAACAATCTTTTACAAAACAGTTCATTAGAAACTCTTCTGGAGTGGTTATTATATTTTTTTGTATCTCAAGACATGATTACTCAATACAAATTATCAGTCAGGCCTGTTCTTCACTTTTAACTTCCCTGTCTACTTCATAACAGAATAAGCATGAATCACCTGAGGCTTGGGAGTTACCGATTGCCTGTCTGCACAGAAAGCAGCTTGGTCTGGACAGATATAGCAGCAGCTAGTATTTCCGAGTTTTAAATCCATGTCTACAATAAATCATAGTTTTATTTTCAGCTATTTTTCACAGAGCAATGTTTCACAAAACTTGATGGGAGTGTTTAGGAGGGGCTTCAGTGTGTTAGGCAGTGGCAGTGAGGTATAGTTCAGTTCTTGTGATTAACAGAATAAAAACCAGACTGACCACAGCATTGCAATAGCCAAATTTCTGTCTGTATTTAACCACTGGCACATGTTCCACGCTTGCAAGGTAGCAGAACCTCTGCCCACACTTGTAGCCAGTGATCTCTTCCCTGCCTTGGACAAACTGATTCTTAGCATGTCCACTTGATCTCTGCTTATTCCTGAGACTCTGTCTCTACTTTCTTGTCCTTATCCTTCATTAGACTCCATTTACTTAATTTCCTTTTGAACATTTTTGGGGAGGATTATCTCAAGATTTTCTCATTTGTTACTTAATTGTTTTGAAATTATACTAGAAACAACTTGGTAAAGCAGAAAACTGCATAACAATTGCATAAACATATTAAAAAAGATGTCTTTTTTTGTGAGGAACTAGGAACTCACAAAATGGGATATACGCAGTGGATCTATTACCACAAATAGTGAGAAAAAAATTGCCATCTTTCACTTCTTTCACCTAGCTGAGATATGAATTTAAGAAGGAAATCCAAGCACTCCCCCCACTCAAATTTCAAAGCACAAGAATAAAAACCTGCAAGTATGTTTCACTGCAAACCTAAATCCCCAAAACCCTTGAATGCTTGTTTTAATATTTCTAAAAACCATTAAGATAGAGGAAAGCTTGTCATTCCAGATTCTGAACTTTGAGGTGCTTATCCACAGCCAAACTTTTAATCATCTTCCAGTCAGTACTTCAATCACAAAACAACTGTATATATGTACAGGATAGGAAGCAGAACCAAAGTTGGAGCTGCTATAAATAACAATTGACAAACAGACCCACTAACAGACACAGTAATGAAAAAAGGAATAGTTTTATAGGACTGAATTTTCTGTCATTACACACTGTTGTACAGCAGGGGTTAATGCATAAAAAAACCTTGTTTCATAGCACACAAGAACTGCCTGAAGCATATCAAATTATGCCATAAGATGCTTTTTAGAAGGGTAGACAAAAACTTAAATGTTGCTTCTCCAGTGATGAGCTAACTCCATCCTGGCTCCTGAGCCTTCTGTGAAAGCTCCCTTACCAGTATCACCATTTCATATATCCTGACATTCCCCACACAACAGAATCAGTGGGCTTGGCTTTCTGGATTAAAGCATCTGGTGAATAGGCACCTGATATGGTGCTGTTATTCCTCCTGGCAGGCTGCTACCCTCAGCAACTATCTCACCATTGCCAATAACACTGGAGTGCATTGTAAATTATAAATATATTTATGGTCTCTAGAAGGGTTTTATTAATTTGAAGGTCCCACACTGTTTTAAACAAGAGTATTTAGGTTTGTGTTTTGTTTATCTTGTACAATAAGCAATTATTGGTAAAAACATGATTTATAACACGGTGATCTTTTTAGGAACCCAGATCCCAGCTCTGTCTGTGCAGTTGCATAGAAAATGAATATTCAAAAGATGAAGTTTTAGCTGAAAAAACATTCCAATTTGCAGTCTTGCAAAACTAATAAATGTTCAATGGTTAATAGTAGTCACAAGTTTCATGCATGCAAGGTAGCAATGCACTTCAATATCCTCTTAACTCTGAGTCTTCAAGTTATTGCACAAAAATAAAAGCTGAAGCTTTATAGATATTTCCTTTGAAATAAATAAAAAACAACCTACTGAAGTAAAGAAACAATATCATCTAGCTTTAGTACATCTGTCTTAAATACCTCACATATAGTTCTTTAGTGAAATGTCGTTCATTCTAGCCTGCTTTCCACATTACCGATGATTTATTCAGCCTTTGCAGAATGACTGCAGAAACAGAACAATAATGTGTAAAAGCTGATAGACACATATGCTTCTTAATTGATTTCTGGGCACAACAAAGAAAACGTGGTCAGTGGATTTGAACAGACACGTTAGAAAAATCAGTACCTACACGATATTATTTGTAGAAATAGCTATATGTTTGGACCCAACCTCTGCTAACCTCTGAGGGGCACAGGTAGGGACACTAGAAATTCTCCATTCCAGACAAAATTTACAGCAAAAAAGACTGAAAATGGATAAGATTTTGATCAAGCCCTGGCATTGATTTCTACTGATGAAACCCTTGCATAAATCAGAATGAATTATATAAAATGCATACCCTGAGAAACTACAAATTTGAAAATATATTGTTAAAATAATTCTGTTTTAGACTGAGCACCTAACAAGAACATTGTATTTTGCATATATTCAAATTATATGTGCCACACTTGACAAGTCAAATACAAGTAAGGCCAGTCACTCCTGATAAAGACCACAAAATACAATTATATCCTCTTTCCACCAAGACTGCAACACATTTAGCAAAGAATGGGGAATGCTAACAACTCACTACAACTCTCTGTGCTGCCTCCTTGAGAAGACAGTTACTGGCAACCTGACCACCTGGAGAGTCAGAGGAAGGGTGAATGCAGCACCAGACAGAGAGGTACATATTAATAAGCTTCTCAACAACAATTTATAACTGTATTGTTAAAAAGTTTTGTTTTGTGTTGATTAGGTTAGCACCATTTTAACTGGATTAGCCACAATAAATTTTTGCTGTGTTTTAATTAACTTTTAAGATTTTTAAACTAACAATATTATTTGGCTTCCTGTATAAGATGTACTCCTCCTAATAACCTGTTAAGTACAAAGACAAAAATTTTCATTTTTTTAAAAGACTATCAGTAAATAGTTTCTTTTTTAAAAAATCATCACATGGTTGCGACAGCAGAGTAGGCTTTTCTTTTGTTACCCAGAGGTGTGGCCATGATACAAAAAAGGCAAATACTGTTTCATGCATAGTTACTTTCATTGAGAATCAGTTTAACTTATGATTATTACTTAGTCAAAATTTATATTTCAAATCAGTCGGTTGCACGTTATGCTCATGAAAGACTTAGAACTTCCTATAAATTGTGATTTTTATGTAGCTGAGAAGTAATTTTGTCCATATCATACATGGAGGGCAAGGCAGAACCAGCGATTAAACTTAGAATTGCCTATTTTCTAGACCATTGCCCTAATCAAAAGATCATCCTTCTACGTTCAATTTTGGATACTAAAGAAATGATATAACGTGGATTTTTCAAGCTTCATTTCCAATGGCTTGTCTGTAACTAGGGTACAATTTTATTGAGTTTGTCTCTTAGGCAACATTCTTCATCTCAATTTGTTTTGAAGTTAATAGATCTTTTATATGCAGTGAGTACTTTTTTTTTTTTTAAACTGGTATAGATTTTTCAGAATCTCATCAGCAATGAATAGACATATTCAACTGTCCAGTGTATTTCCTTTTTTTTTGGCTCAGTAAGTGATCACAATCAAAACATTTCCAACAGGTATACCTGCCTTTACAGATTCAAAATTGACTTTGCATAGCTAACAACAGCATTAGGTCCAAAACCAAATTTGATTAACATTTTTGCCAATGAATTAGTTAGATGGAATATTTGTAGAAAGTGGATCACAAATTCTGTTTGTAATACTTTTAAGCTTTCACACTTGCATACGCATAATCATTAAGTTCTATGTATATAACATCCTCCTAGATCTTTACTTTCAAAAATCAGCTCTGTGTAGTAGTTAAATCAGTGTGTAGTAATACAAATCTTTACTGCCAAAAGCCAACGAAGTACATACTGCCTGTAGTTGGCAAGACATTATGGAAAGCTGCAAGATGATAAGTTTGACTAATTCAGTTTTATTTGCATATAAAAACCAAGAATCATGTAGGGGGAAAGGAGCATATCAGTTCACAAGTACCACAGATTTTTTGATGCAGAAAATTAACTTCTCCATAACTTAGGTGTTTATTACAACCCTCAAATTCCTTAAAATGTATAACCCAGAGTCAGCAGTGATCCCTATTGGGTATCAGGAGAAGCAGTGGAATTATTGGCAGCAAGTGTCACACCTGAAATCTCCGAGTGATTATGTCAGCTTTTAAAATTCCTTTTCACATGCTATGGATGTAATAGGAGAAACAAACCCCACTCTCCACCACGACTGCTTTCATAAACAGTCCTACCTGTCTTATCAGATCTAGAGGTCTAACATGACGTATCAGTCAAAATCTTCAGACTATTTGAGACATAATTCAAGTAATCTTTCAAAACAAATACCAAAAGCAGATTGATTCAGAAGTCTGTAGGCACTGGTTGTTTGTGCAAATTCAAAGATTGCTTTTCTATGATACCATTCTTTGTGCAATATATTAATTACTGTAAACATAAGTACTGCAAAATGATTACTGTATAAAAAATAAGATGCCTACGTTAATAACAAATTTCTTAAATGACAGTGATAATAATATATTAATAGAATTAATTGATATTGCCCTTTTGAACTACTCTAAGCAGTCATGACCCAGTCTATAACGAACACTATCTTTTTGTCTAGTTTTAATAATGTTTATCTATTCAGTAGTAAGAAACAGCATCCTGTCAAGAAAATATTTTTTTTGTCAAAGTGTTCTCTTTTTATCACTACAGGGGAGCTTTTTGTCCTTATTGGTCTAGATTTTCCAAGGTCTTGAATAATGACAACATGTCTAAAAATAATGATAGAAGAACATTAGCAGCTACAGTAAGTAGCAGAGACAGTTAGAGGGCAACCAGTCTGTCTGCTTCTTGAATCTGAGATAGCACTAATATAAACACATGGATACATGTACTGGATGCACTCTTAACCAATATCTGGAACTCATAGTTTGATTTGTAGACTTTAAATTAAAATAGAAGAAATACAGCTGAATGAATAATATTGCTTAGACTGTCCTGAAAACTGAAGTGCAGTAAACCGTAGATAATTTTTTTTACTATAATACAGTAGGAAAAAAAAAATATAATTGATCACATGTACATTTATCCAACACATTACAATGACAGGAGACTTGATGAAGATGCATAATTTTCTCTGTAGTTTATATTCAGAAGGTTAACATAAGTATTTTTGATCAGTTTTATCTGATGGGTCTAATGAGGTGGTCAATGTCCTATGCTCAAAGTTCCTACTTGTATAGGAGATAAGAGCTCTACTGTATTTGACTAACTCAGCATAAAAGATATATCCATCAAAAGCTTTCATCATAATTTAATAAAATCCTAAATAAATTTGATCATGATTTAATCACAAAAGAGAAAATTTATTTTAAACATTTGAAGTACTCTTCCACCAATCTAAAAAGACTTGCCTTCTCTAATGTCAGGGCTGTACACATAAAACAAATAATATAAGAAAAATAAAAACAATTGCTGGGTCTGATAGATCATTAATAACCCATCATTTGCATAATCCCAATTGTTCTGTGGAAGATGTGTATAAATTTATCATCATCAATTGTTTCTGCAAAACTATCATTCCTTTTTCCCCCAGTTAAAAGTTATCTGTTGATAGCTACAGAGGAATAGTAACATAATATCTCAGTTCATCTTTGGAAAAGTAACAAGGAAATAAATACTAACTCCTTAGATTATCATTGACAAGGGTTAATTTGAAGAACTCTGCCAACACTTAAGAATTGAACTAAGCAGTTTTGAGCAATGAATTCTTTGAAGATACATGCAAGCTAATGCCTTCACTATAATAGATGTCATTTATGCTTATAAAGTAATTCATCTTGTTTCCAGGGTTATATAAGAAGCAGAGGTAAAATAAAGACTTGTCTCAATATTTTTCAGGCTTGACTCTTTTTATTTACAATTTAAGGTATACTGTTAAAGCTCCTCAGAATGACTAACCATCAGTTAGTTATACAAAGTTTCATTTAAACTTTTTCTATGATAAATTACAACTTATAGTTAGCTTAGAAACACTTTGGTTCAGTAATGATGTGATCAATATCAATTATACAAAGATAATCAAGACTGTTTATCAATGATAAAAAGGGCAAGTTTTTTCAGTTTTTAAATACAATCCTGTTGCCTAGCTAATGGCAATAGGCAAGCCTTGGTTTTCTACTTTATCCTGCCTTTTGAATACTCTCATGTTTTTATTTTGCTAAAGGAAACAAACAGAAAAGCCCATATAAACTTGTGCATTAAACTCTAGTTTACTGCTACTATACAGAGCTTAAGCTGAGGACAGAAAAATCTCACCATGAGACCTTGTCTGAAAAGGAAGGAATGAATTCAGACAAAATTTCTAGAATCAGCCAAGCATTCTGTTATTGTGAAAAATGTCTTCAGTACAAAATTCAATGGGTTTTTCCTTTCCCTCTGTATCACCTAAATGAACACTTGATACTTCATGTTCATCTTTGGTTGAGGTGTAGAAGGTGAGAATTACATGCCTGTGCAAGCTGAGACCTCAGAGTGATATCAGTGCAGGTAAATTCAAGGGACTGTTTCTTACTTACACCTTATTTTTGTGAATTAGTTTCAGACTAGAAAAAACATATGTTGGTCAAAAAAATTTTGAGGGCAGAGCTAGGTATAATCAATGGAAAAGGTTTCAAGTTAAATGAATTTTGCATCAGGTTGTTATAAGACTGTCTGTGAATACTTTGTAGGTATTTTGAAAGGCATGTCATTTAATTTCTTAGTTTCTGTCAAGAAGTCCTCTAGAACAAGAAAATTTTTCATTACCTTTCATGATAAGCAAACCTTATACTGACAATTCAGAACTTCTATTTACTATTTGAAGTTTTGATATGAGAGTCACTCAGGAAACATAAATTTGGTTTGGCTTGGTTTTCCCACACAGGTGAGAAAAACAGAACCCTGTTTTGCGTGATGTTGCACTTTTGCATATGTTTATGGTTTCACATCTAAACTTTAGTCATAAAAATCTTTCTCAAAGAGTTGGCAAGTGCACATTCATTTAGATTCTGCTGTATTACAACTATACTCATGTCAAAATGAAGCTGTACTGTAAAAAGATGTATTTTGGAAGTCAGTTTCTCAGGTGACTTGAGATATGTGGTAATACAAAGGAGATCATGTAAAGAGAAGAGAGGGAAATGAATTTGTGCTCCTGAAATTTCATGCAGTCAAGCACCTTTTCATCTATGATGGAGTAGGCAAGAATGCTGTTCTGTAGTCTTTGATTGGGAAACTGTTTTCTATAAGTGATAGTTTTGCTTGAGTAGAAACTACAAGATAAAACTAACACAATTGTTTCATTCAGAATACACTTGTGTTTTAAGAGTACATTCAAGACATACCAGAATATAATACTACTAAATGTAAAGTTTGCTCTCATTTAGCTGCACGTTCAGATGTCTGTTGTAACATCTCACCCTCACATCTGTCCCATTCTCTCGAAGAACTGTTTTGAGTGCAGCAGAACCTTCAACTAAGAAATTCTTACACGTACTTCCCAAAACCACTACAGAACTAGTGCTGAATTCATTTGACCAAGAAAGACTGATAGCAATGAAGAGCCAAGAAGGTGCCTGGGGAGAGGCACCACTGTGTTAGATCAGGAAACACCTTCAACCTTTGTGAGTACATTTTATAACACTGGTCAATATAAAATCATATTTTCATGTCCTTTTTCTTTCTAAAACTAACTCATCTCTGCCTAGTGTTATTATTCATTTTATTATTTTTAATGGAAATAGGTCTGTCTATTTTTTGGTCTTTTTCTGCCACCCCCTTTAATTCCTTTTTCTTCAAGTTAGCAGAGTAGCCTGAATGGAACACGGCATATCAGAAGCCACAAGGTGAATTTACAGAATAAGATGTACCTTTTGACTCACTTGTTCACTGCACTGCATTGAGCAAATACCATAATTATCACCAATGATGGCAATGTCCTTCTCTTAAGTGATCCCCATTAATTTAGTACCCACCAATGTGCCTGCATAATTCAAAGGGTTTAAAGAAAAAAAAAAAACCACTAAATTTTCCAGAACCTGCTTTAGAGGCATTATCTAGGGCCAAAGAGTGAAAATTGATCTCTTCACAGCTTTAACATAATGTACAAATAGATCTATGTTCAGAATACTGTATTTTCAGTGACATTAGAGCAAAATACTGCCAACCCACATTCCAATCCCAGCTCATTCATAGGACCAAGTAGCAGTCTGCAGTCTGCTACTTGATCAAATGTCTGTAAATGCAACTGATCTTCAAGTGAAAATCCAGCCCTGAACAGTTTAAATATGGCAAGTCCAAGCCTATCCCTGCCATGCTGCTAGAAGACACCTGTAATAAGCCATATAGACTGGATGCAACAACCTTACCTATTCTGAGGAATCCCTTATATTTGCAAGAAAGGAAAATGTGAATTATTTTTAATCTATATACTTTGACATCCCACTTTGAAAGACAATGTAAGAAATAAAACCAGTAAATGCATATGCTGTGGGATTTTTTTTTCCTAAGAAAAGGAGAAAGGACAAATCCACGTACCCATGTAAACCTGTATCAACTTTTTTTTTTTACTTTATCTCAGTAAACCAAGTTTCATTAAAAGAAGGAATAACAGGGAGAAAAGGAAAACTCCACACCTGCACAAATGAGAGCAGTAGAAAAATCCATAGTGTTGTAGATGAACAAAAATATTCTCCTTTTAAGAATGAGCAGCTGCATTTGGGAGGAGATAGGTGCTTCCTTTTTCAGTAGTAGAATTGATTTACGTTAGTGCAGACTGAATAGGGAACTGCTTTCTCAAAGTTCAGCCTAGAGGTGCCCTGCATCCCCTTATGCAGCTCAAGTGACTTTAAGGGGCAATGTCACACAGATTCTGACCTAAAGCAGCCTCCAAGAGCTTTCTACTGGTTTCTGGTATTTTGTGTTCATATATTGTGTCTATACCCATAGGTGCAGTTATAAAGTATTTCCTGCAAGAAGAGACTTTGTTTTAAGATATGTTATCACAGTTAAACTGACAGCAATTGTTGTTATTAGTAGAACCATAATACTACTGGACTTCATGAGGCCTCACATCTGCAGATTAACATTCCTCCTGGCAGAAGTTCTAAATTCTGTTCTGCCTGGCCTACAGTTTAATGATAGGACCTTGCCACCATTTTAAAATATTTTTTTTCTCACTCATGTCCTTAGCTCAAAAATTCAAACCACAATCAATGTATCTCAAAAAAAGAATTATTCCTACATGGTAAATGCCTAAATAAGGGAAAAGCTTTATCAATTGAGACATTACACCTTACGCTTTGCAACCAGTCAGTATGTTATATACATACATTTCCCAGTATTATATTTCTATACCTATATACATGTAAAACATTGCCCAAAAATCTACATGCATTTGTTCCTTATCAATAAAGAACAAAACATTTTTACCAACAGATAAGAGAAAGGAAGAAGCTCCATTCCAGCCAAAGCTTTCTGATGAGTGAACAGCCCAGTCCCCAATTAGCTCTTCCCTTAACCAGATCACCCCTCCCTTCTTACCATCCCAAATAGATTAAATTTGCCTATTGTGTCTCTAACAAAAGGTAGCACAGAAGTAAAAGTTGTATCACTGAAACAAGCACTGTTTGGATTTTTTTCCAGCCCAACCCTGCAACAGGAGCTGATAATAGCCTGACTATACTGCTGAGGGTTAAAGGTGGTTTGAAATACGAGATTATTTTGGGGGGGGGAGCGGGGAGTGGAGAATCTTAGAAATAAAAAAGTGGACAAATCCTGCTAGATCTCTTTGGTAACAATCCCTTTATAATGATCCCTTTTATGTTACCTGCTGCATTTTTTAACTCATAAATGTCCATTTTCCTTTCTACTTTTTTTTATTAAAATAGTTTCAATATATGCAATTTATAAATGACAATTTCTTATTCAGTAATTTTTTTCACTTTTCCTAGTAGAAATACAGAGCTAAAAATTAACCATTTCAGAAAGAGCTTTCCAGCTTTCTAACATTGAATTTGCTGAAAGCATTGGGAATGGAGTCTCTGGAATAAAAATTAATTGCTTTACTTATGCCAGTGAACACATTGGCACAAGCTGGTGAAGTCTCAGAATAGCGGTGGAGTCTTGCCAAATGTTACTGATATCAGTGAAAATAGTAAAAGCAGTTTCTCTGACAGGTTTTAGCTGCTTCTCCTCTGCCTCTTCTGTTCTCGTTTCATTATAACTTACGTGAATTCTTAAATTTTTATGTCAAGAGTGTAGTTAAAATTTTAATTCTTCATAAATTAAATAAAATCATTACCTAAAGCAAAATATTGAAATATTCTCACTATAATAGGAGTTGAGTTTTTAAAGAGTAATTACTGTGATGCTTTTACTTTTCTGACATATGCCATATTTTCTTTAATCAATCACAAAACAATCCATAGTACACCCTTCTATGAAGCAGAAATAGTAGTTCATTTGCTTGGGGGCTAGAAATGGTACAGCTTCCAATGAGGATGAGCAGGCATGAGTGTATTGTATCAAAGATTCACAGTTACTGCTGTCATCAACATTTGTGAAACAGAAGTCATGTTTCAGCTGTCAAGTCCTACCACTCCTGTACTTTGTTTCAGGACACACGATTTGGGATACTTTTACAAGTAGCATAATAAATCAAGAATCCCTAGCTCTAAGTCATTCTTTAATGAGACATTAGAAGTGTTATGCAATTTCCCTAAGTGAGAAATCTAAATGCTACAAACATACTGAGTGTGAAAAAACCTTATCTGAAATGCCAGTTTACACACACAGGTGTTTGACCTCACTTATATTCTTCCTCCACCTAACACAGATAAAGCACATCTGGCAGTTGATATTTTGTGCATGAAAGTCTGGCTGAGCTTCATCACAACCAAGTGTGTCCAATTTTCTCTCCCTGCATGAAGTGTGTAGTAACTTTGTGCATCAAAACTTACCACAATTTTTTCAGCTCATGAATGTTTATCCTGTTTCAACCACTGCTGTGTTTGAAATACAAATGCTTTGAACAGCACAGGTAGACAGGTGTTTGAAAGTTTTTGCCAACACTGGAAGGCAGCATCTTTTCCTTTACAAACTACAAACTAAAATGTTTATTTTTTCCTCCTATGTAACCACAGAAACCACCTCAAACAGGCAGATACCTTCTAGTGACATCCATAACCCCATTTCCATGGAACATGGGAGCAATACCACCCCTGTCCCATTCCAACCAGCCTGAAAGAGCCTTCCAACCTATCTGGAAAGTAAACCCAGGAATTTCCCGAAACAGAACAAGCATTTTGAGCCAAGAAAAATCCCTCAGCACTGACCCCAGCAGGAACTACACTTCCAAGAGCAAATACAATCCTCTTCCACATCAAGTCCACCCCATGCTTATAGAGCTCCCTGGGCAACAGCAATGTTATCATCCTGATCTTTTATTTGTTAGGAGTGTTTCTGTTGTTCACTGGCAGGTCTTTTAAAATCCACCTCCCCACCATTCTTTTTCCCCTTTCCTTCCTCTGTTCTTTGCCTGGATTACTACTGCCACCATATATATAAATGTGTATGCACAGAGAAGGAAAATACAAAACAACAAATCATAGGAAGCTAAAAATTTGATTTGTATAGCTTTTAGTAACTTCAGTCTGACTACAGCTCTTTTGACCTTATTTAACATTTGTGTTTGACCTCTTAATTCCCAAACTTCTAACAGCAAACAAATTATTTTTTCTTTTTTTTTCTTTTTTTTTAAATCAAGAAGAAGAACCAGAATTGAAGCAAAATACTTTTATCATTATAAAAGGTCTGACCACATGTATAACTGAAGTAGGAATCAATTATATGCCCAAGACTTCATACGCTACAGCATTACCTGTGATGTTGTCAGAGCACAGGAGAACAGAGGGATATTCCTCTTTGTCACAAAGCAGACTGCCGACAAGTGAAAAAAATCATTAGAGTTCTGATGAACATTCAGTATAAAACCCCATTACGTGGTTTCAGATTTTATTTCAAACTTGCAATTCACTCCAGCTTTTTCTAAAGGTTAAAACCAGACATTCTCCATTTCCCTTTGGACTGCTCTGTGGTTTTTCCATCTGCAATTATCTTTGTTTCCTGTTCTCCTGACCTTTAGCAATACTTCATCTCAACATCCCATGGATCTTTTCTGATTTTATGCCTCAATGTTTTAAAGTATATTTTCTTTCTGAGATTAAGTTGACACTTTAAAGAGAAATGCATTATGGCAGGTTGAGTCAGTCAATGTGTTTTAGAACATAATGAGAAATGATTTATGCCAAACAAAAAAGTTTGAAGTGGATTGGACAAGAATATAAAAAAAACCACAGGTACCTTCATGGTTGAAAGTGCTGGGTGCACTGCAATAAGGTTTTTCATAAGCTTTTCTTCTTTTAAAAATAAAGGAAAAAATATGCCAGGTTTCCTTACTGTTTCAAAATCACTAACTACCAACTACTTTTATGAGATTCTGAAAGTCTTCACACTACACATTGTGGTTTAACCTCTGCAGGCAGCTCAGCCCCACACAGCCTCTCGCTCACTTGGCCACAGTGGAATGGGGGAGAGAATTGGAAGTGTAAAAGTGAGAAAACTCCTGAGTTGAGATAAGGATAGTTTAATAGGGAAAGCAAAAGCTGCGCACGCAAGCAAAGCAAGAAATTCATTCACTGCTTCCCATCAGCAGGCAGATCTTTAGCCATTTCCAGGAAAGCAGGGCCCTATCATGCATCCTTGGGAAATAAATGTATTATTATGGTCTATAATGTGATTGAATCAAAGTGATTCCTCAAAAAGGACAAGCGAAAAAAAACTTATACAATTGTATCTGCTTTTTCTATAATATGTAGAAAAGAAAATGGCAGAGTTTCATGTTTTACTTCATACAACCTCAATTGGAATATAAGACACTAGTCAGTTTGTTTGCAATAAACAGCAGAAGGGAATGTTTTTAATGTCAAAGTTGCTTAGATACATAGCCCTACTTAAATCAATATGAATTAAGCATCTAAAAACATTATTCGTAATCTGGGCCTATGGTGCCTGTATATCAGAATAATCAGGAGAGATTTAGTATGCATGGTTTGTTTCCCTGAAGGTTGAGCAAGAGTTGTGGTCAGCCAGCATTAGAAATGACTCAAGATGAATGGATAAATAAGTTTCACAGATTTGAGCTTCTGTTGCAGACTGAGGCATTTGCACATACGGACAACCCTTCTGTACTGATCAGCGATCCTCACCTATTCCAATGGCAACAAGCTTCCTATGGGATTTATTGTGTTATTGCATTACCATCTGTGCTGGTGTCATGTTGTGGAAAGGTCTGAAAGCATAGATAGGAATTACGGTGACACTAATTTTTACAGGAAATATTGCCTGGCTAATAGCATTTGGCCATGCTCTCATTCTTCCACAGCTTCAACTGCTCCAAAAATTAAGAATACCCATCACACTAACATTAAGTGACCTTATGGTACTGTCACAGACACCGAGTTCTCTCCAAGATAGGAAAGGAAAGATCAGTCAATTGAAGAAAAAAAAAAGCTTTTCTTGTTTTTTTTTTTTTTTTTTTTTTTATTTTGCTGTTATTTTAACTACTGAATGACTAATAGATTCAGGGGGGTGGGGGGAACAATAAGATACAATGATTTTGACATCTTGTGTTAATCGAAAGTACAATTTCAGAATCAGTTTGCACACTACAACATAGTTTAACTCTTTCTTTGATTAGTCTTTGCCCTTTATCATTGAGTACAAGGTATCAACAGCTCATCATTAATCAATGACTCCAAATTCCAAGAACGTCACAGTAAAAGGAGCTAAATAGCTTTTATTCTGTCATTGTATGTTTTTGCATGAAATTGATTTCAATTATGATGGTATTTTCAGAGACACAGTGCTTCATTGTGATTCCCATGAGGAATCAGCATGCTTTTTGATATTTCCAATTTGATACACAAGTGAGGAAGATAGGAAAAAGAGAAAGATAAGGAAGACTGAGAACAACAGAATAGAATTCTAACAGCTGAACATAAAACTGTAAGAAGTTAAGAGAGTCAAAACTTGAAAGAAGATTTTTTGGGGGGGGGGGGGCAAAAGGACATGAGATGGTCTATAAAGGAATACAGATCTTAAAATAAGTTATAAATAAATCCTGGAGAAGTCAAGAATAGAAAGAAAAAATAGTAGTAAAAATAATATCAAAGAAAACCACAGCCTGGGTAGCACTATAGACTCACCAGACAGTTCACAACAGCAGGGGTGTAAAACAATTTTCTGTACTCTAAACATTGCATCTTCCATTTAGTGGTTGTGTTTTTTTTAAATCCACTCCATCCTCAGAGTGTACCTTGCTATCCAATAATCTGAAGATGATGAAGAAAGAGGAGAGCTCAGTAAAGCCCAGGTGTTCTAGGTTTCTTTACTCCAAATGACTTTGAAATCGTAGAGCCAGGGCTGTGCTGAAGGCAAAGAGCTGATGCTTTCTTTGCTTCTGCAAAGCCATCTGCCATACCCCGGTCCGCAGAACCATTCCAGGTGGTGCACAACCTGGTTAATCCAGGCTCTGTCCAGTTGGATACACAAATGAGATGTTTATGCTAGGAGGGATTTTCAAGCTTCTTTGTAGATAACCATTCAGCTGGCACATTCTGCCTCACTGCTGTTGGAGCAGAGACCAAAGCCACAACAGCAGACCCTTTGTCTTCCCAACCAGTGCTGCCCAGGTTTGTATTCAAGGGTGCTTTAACATGAGTTCAGCTGCAGACTGCAAGATGAAACTACCTTTTATAACTGAGAAGAACCAAAATGACTGTACTCATCTTCCCTCAAGAGCTAGAAAAGCTGTAGTGAGACTATTCTACTGGTTTGAAAGTATCTCAAATCCTCAAAAAAACCCCAAATAAAGCCCCCAAGACAAACTAGGCAGACATTCAAACAATCAGATTGCTGGTTGAAACACTAAGTGGGACAGAGGAAGGAAAAAGAGAAGTCTTCCATGGAAAAGTAGCTGAAACATGGGATGCGACTTAAATCCTAGAACTCTTTGCTCAGCCACTATGATCAATATTGTCTTCAGTGAAAAAAATGTAGCCTGCTAACATGGTGTGATTTGTGGTAGCTCTATAAGAGAGTTTGCTATGCCAGGAGGTCTAATACTGTGAATATATAATGAG
Source organism: Haliaeetus leucocephalus (assembly GCF_000737465.1). NCBI lineage: Eukaryota > Metazoa > Chordata > Aves > Accipitriformes > Accipitridae > Haliaeetus > Haliaeetus leucocephalus. The sequence goes on along the minus strand of NW_010972720.1, from coordinate 2,768,732 downwards.
AATAAATTATGGAGTATTCTGAATTTTTGTTATTATACGGGCACAAAAGTTGAGTTATTGCTAAAATAATAAATGCAGAATGCCAAGCAACATGTAAAATCAACAAGACATGAAAAAAAAAGAAGAAAGAAAAATGAAAAGAGAAGCCCAAAGAAATGAGAAGGCAGAGAGGGAAAAAAAAAAAAAAAAAAATCATTCATTTTTCTCTAAGCAGTGAGTCTCTGCTTAGATGTTGCCAAATAATATTTAGATCAGTAATTTTTTTTATTACATACCATGCTAGTGCATGAAAGTAAAATTCATTTGGAGTTTTAGTGCTTAGAAACACAGAATGAGAGTGAATAAAATGTTCTTGAATAATAGGCCCCTGAAAAGGATTATGTTAATAATATTAATAATTCAGTAACAGCTTATTTGTTCTCCAAAAAGTCACCAAAATGATTAAAGACTTTTACATTTGATTCTTTACTTTGAGTAACAAGTATTAGATTAACTTTGAGAGGCAGAACTATTTGTGCTTGATGTTAACTACTTTTTAAGAAATAAGCAGCTGGGTTGGAACACAGTTCTAGCTCCCCTCTAAAACAACAGAAACTTTCAGGAGGCTAGAAACTGCTGGCTTATCTCTTAGATCAGAGAGTACTGAAAATATCCTTATGCATGGTATGGAACCAACCCGTTTTTCATTTTAGACTTCCAGAGTTTGCTACCAAGTTAACAGTATGAGGGCAAAATTTACAACTATTGTTATTGTTCTCTGTCAAGTGATTTATAAGACTTCTGGAGGCAGAATCTGGTGTCAGTGTTAGACTAATCTCCCCTCCGATATCTAAAGGCCATATTGATTGGGAGGACTAGCTGTAAATCCAATCAAATAAAATCTTCAGAAAACCTGTCACATACAATCAACTTTGAGACCTTTCAAGGCCACATCTTCAAATGAAAGTTTAACAACAAGGACATCAGGTTTCACTGTCACTTTTTACTCCAACAGTATTAAGTATTTCCAATTCCATCCCATCTTCCATCTTTTATTTTTAGAGACTTCACAAGTTAAAAACCTAAAGATATATACTAGCATGCAACAACTAATGGCAACAACAACCTCTACCTTTTTTCATTATATTACTTTTTGCAAATGTGATTAGTAACTTCTCAACACAAGTTTCCAAATAAATAAAGGCAAACAGTCGGAAACCCTAACATGCACTGTTTCCATTTATGGAAGTGTCATGGTTTAACCCCAGCCGGCAACTAAGCCCCACACAGCCACTCGGTCACCTCTTTCACAGTGGGATGGGGGAGAGAATCAGACGGGTAAGAGTGAGAAAACTCGTGGGCTGAGATAAGGACAGATTAATACGTAAAGGAAAAGCCACGCACGCAAGCAAAGCAAAACACATTGAGCAAACTGTTACTTCTAGCATTATTGTAACATTGCTAAATGCCAAAAAGGTCTAAAGAAAACTATTATGCCAGACAAGCTATAGCCAAACAATTCTTTCAGTCAGATACCAGACTGAGCTTAAATTTCAGAGTTAATTTCTGAAAGTTTTTACCTTTATTAAAATAGTGCCTTTCTGAATTGAATAACAAGATCAATGACCTCTTTCTTTTCATGGATTCTAAACTGCATTGGACATAACTCTCAAACACTGCCAGCTGTATCAAACAGACTGTAATTTAACATGCTTAGGTAGGCAGAAATTAAGTGTCTAAATTAACCAGTACCAGTATAGAATTTTTCAATTTAAGAGAATAAAAATAACAAAATCTATTTTGTTTCCCTATAGCAAGTTCCCATGTAAAATATTTACACAAATAAAAGTTAAAGACATTATCATGCAACCAATAAATATCTGAACACAAACATTTGTTTAAAAATATACCTGAAATAGGTGGACGCAACTGCCACAATTTTGCCATCAAATAAAACCATTTTGCACAAATCTTCAATATCCCCTTTCTGTTGTGTCCTTCCCCGTCTTCCTCCCCCCACCCCTTCTTTATTTGCAAATGCAAACATGCAGGTTCAGGCAATATGTAACAAATTTTCCTCATATCCTGAAAAAAAAATTAAAACGAACATTGTAACCAGCATAGTAGGATAGTATTTGCTCCACTGCAATTTTCAGACTCTGAAGCCAGGAAGGGAAGCCTCTACGTATTCATGAGAAAGATCTGCTAAGCCAATAACATTGCAAGAAAGCATTTATTAGTTTCCTTAATGATATTTTTCACCAATTACTTTTTTTTGTTTTTCCTTCCTGCAATTACTGCTGCCACCTTGCCCATATCACACACAACTATTTAGATAGCCAAACATACCTCTGGATTTTTGCTTTTGTTATTCCGCCAAATTTAGACTATTCTGGAGTCTTGAGTTCCAGGGCTATGGATCTCATGGGGAGATGGTGGGACATGGTGGGACAGCTCACCACCACAGAGCGCTGCCATGGATGGATACCAGTTCTTTAGAAAGGATGGGCTGAGAGAGAGAAGAGGGAGACTTGCCCTGAGCATCGAAGAGCAGCAGAGAAAGCCACAACCTCTGCCTAGGGACAGATGATGAGGCAGCCTTGGCTGCAAAAAAAGACTTGGGGGTCCTTGTAGACAGCAAGTTTAACATGAGCCAGCAACGCGCCCGCGTGGCAAAGCAAGCCAGCAGAATCCTGCATCCAGGGATGCATTAGGCAGAGCATCAGGGGTGGAGGGGGGTGATCCTTCCTCACTGCTTAGCCCTACTGGGTCCAGTTCTGGGCTCCCCTGTGCAACACAAAGACATACCAAAGCATGCACAGCAAAGAGCCAGAAAGTTAAGCGACTGAAGTAGCTCTCATATGAGGAAAGACTAAGACTGTTCAGCCTGGGGAAGAGAAAGCTCAGGAAGCATCGCACCAACATCTATAAATGCCTGTTAGGGTGTGGTAAAGGAGAAGGAGCCAGATTCTTCTCAGCAGTTCCCAAAGACAGGACAAGATGCAATGGGCACAAACTGGAATTCAGGGAATTCCATTTAAACATTAGAAGAAAAAAAAAAATTATTGCTGTGAGGGTGATAAAACACTGGCACAGGTTGCCAGTAGAAGTTGTAGAGTCTCCATCCTTGGAGATATTCAAAAGCCAGCAGGGCATAGCCCTGAACAAATTGATTTGGGCACAGGGATTGAACAAGATTGTTTCCAGACATCCTTCCTAACTCAACTGTTTTGAAATTGTGATATTTAGCTCAGGCAGATAACCACAGAATAAAACTTGAATACTACTACTGTAAAAAATCTGAGTCCTAAATAGTTATCAAATTCACCTATTTCCATGTTGCACTGCATCGTCTGCACTCATTTTGAGTGGATGTCAAACAGGAAGATATGCCAGTGCTCTTTGAACAGCATATGCAAGCAGCCCAGTTCTAAACATTATGTCAAGGACATGTTACAAAATGAAAGATCATGCTGTTACTGTGTTTTTTAACATCACAGAACAGCTATTGTTCAGGAAATAGCATGGAACCTGAATGGCAGCTGCCTCCTTCTCAGTCAGCTTTCATGAAAAGTTGTTTTTAATCTACTATTAGGTAAAAGGATGTTTAAGTTTAAATGAACATGCTTTTAAGGTCGCCTGTTTCTGATTTTTTTTTTTTTTTGATTGCTCCAGTCTCAAGCAAGTGAAGCTCTTATAGTTACAAACAAAACCAAAAGAGCTTAAGAAGTCTTTAGATTCAGGTGCAATTGTGCCTTGATAGGGATAAACACAGCTAAATCACTGTTCCATATCACCTGCTATTTCCCCTCCTCTTTCCTGCTACACTTTTGTTTCTACCAGACTCATATAAACATTTATTTTTAACCACATTTTGCTATAGGATGTAATACAACAGCTATACTTAGCTATCTAATTTTATCTCTGATATATATATAAATCATAGAATCATTTAGGTTGGAAAAGACCTTTACGATCATTGAGTCCAACTGTAAACCTAACACTGCCAAGTCCACCACTAAACCATGTCCCTAAGCACCATGTCTACACATCTTTTAAATACCTCCGGGGATGGTGGTTGTCTCACTTTCAAACTGTACAGGTCAGGTCACCCTTGCACCATTAATCATCTTAAAGTCAGATTACCTGTAGCAATTAGCCAGTCTTTCATCATAGTTGGAGAGAAGGGCAGTTTCATATGAAGATTTATTCCTATCCTAAAACTAGTGTCCAAAATAGGTAAAATTAATTACTTTTCAGAAGTGCTTTTCTCAATTGCCTATGAAAGCAATCTCAAACTAGTTTCCACATTCACTTCACTTTCTAGCCAGTATCAGTCAGATAAGGTGAATCCTGTCTTCACTCTCCAGTGCAATTACTTTTTAAAAGAATATCTAGATTAGAGCATTTAAAAAACAACTCAACATTTCAAATTAAATATTACTCATTATTTCAAATTTTAACCTTTCAGGTTAATCTATGCAGAAATATGAAAAGGTATATTTCAGAAGTGTTGAGGTCTGCAAGTGTTAGACTATATCTGACAACCTACAGAAGTCTGGAAAACAACTTTTGGCAAAAATTTAGTGAATACAAACTCCTGGGAACAAGTGTCAGCTGAATGAGCTGCATAGGCATTTTCTCAAAGTAGTGACAATGTGGATCTTAAGCACAACATTTGATGCTCTTGAAATGGGGAGAGGAAAAAAAAACAACTTGGAAAACTGAGTTAACAGAAAGGACTCAGTTCCAGCTTTATATCACATTTCCATTAGATACAATTAGGCCAACACTCAGATAACCAGTAACTTGGAAAAGATAAGACAGTTAAAAAGGCTAGATCCTATGAAAATCAGAGTAAAGGACTGCAAAGTAGAGGAGTAGAAATAGACTAAATGCATTCAAAGTGGAAAAAATTTAGTCATCTCTGTGAAAATATCTTCTAGCTGTTCTTGCAAAGGACTAAAGCAAAATTGCCAGGTCAGCCAGATGAAATACTCAAGAAAGGTCCAGCAGTGAGTTATGGATGGTAATACAGATACCAAAGGAAATAACAAGATTTATATTCATTTTATGCCAATGAGCCTTAAAAGTGTTTAATTTAAATAACAAAAGGCATTTCGTATATTCACTTCAGGATAAGCCTGGTTTAGCTGAATGAGATCCTCAGTAATGGAGGGTAACTTTTATTATTTTGCAGAATGGCTAAATCAGAAGTGAAAAAGTTTATGAACTTTCAAGGCATTGATGCCAGTTACTGCAGTACTGATAATTTATTCTGTATCTTATATTTAATATTTATGGAATGAGTGCATGTACTTGGGCACTGCTGAAAATTGAAGCATCTTTAATGAAAACAAACTGCATAATACCTTAATCAAGAACACTAGCCATGGAAAGATACATAAGTATACAACTGTAAGTTTTCTTACTGCAGGACGGTTTTATCTACAAACGCTAGGTACACAAACATTCATTTAAAAACGCTACAAAACATCAGAGATATGAAGCAATATGCAGTATCCAAGAAAAAGGAGAGGATGAGTCTCAGGGCTTACCTGGCTCAGGATCCCTGGACCAAAGTGCAAGGAACCTGCTGCAGTAAGGCACAGAACTGAAATCTCGTAGATTCACAGGACAAATTCACAAATTCATGCATGAACATAGGTAAAGAAGCATCTAAAGGTAGAAGTTTTTTTGGTTTTTTTGTTTTAAAGTTATCTATTCCCTCTTTTCTTTTTCTACAATTTTCTAAGAATAATTATTCCAGTCATTCATTCAATAGCTTTTCAAGCTGCAAAAGTTTAAACTACTAAAAGACACATAAGCACCAGGGGAGAATTCCCTTTTTGGAATCCCACTGTTAATTTGTACTTGTAACTCAGCTGCTTTTTTAAATTTCCTTTTAGCAATCTACATTTTTAGCATCCTACAGATTTTATTATTGAAACAATTACATATAATTTGAGAGAGAAAGAAAGTGGTTTTTATACCAGTTATTGGATTTTAACTCTCCTAAACATGAGGTCTTCTTTTCAGAGACAGGTTGGCTTTCATTGTTTGCTAGTGTTTTCCTTTAAAATACCTCAGCCTCACAAAGCCTGCAACATAGATCTAACCACCTTCCCTGGCTAATACAGAAAACATTAATATGGAGTTATACTAAGTCTATGGGTTAACACTGGCAGAGAAGCTAACAAAGTAGGCTTACGTGATAGGATGTTAGTGATTTCATAGTATTTTGAGTCAGGATGAGCTGATGTTACTTATTTTGTGCTCACATTTTATGAATTTAGTTGAGTACCAAATACAGCACAGATAGAAATTCATAGTCAGGCAAAATACTTGTCTCTGTCTTGCTTGTGGAGGATAACCCACCTTTAAAAGTTTGTTTTCTTATCTTCTGCCATCTAAGGCAAAAAAAATTTCAATCCAGGTAGACAGATTATGCATGTTTTTATACATGCTCTTTAAAAAAAAAATCCAGTAGTCATGTTAGTAACATGCTGAAAATACACCACTTGACAGTCTTTTTTTCCCCTCTTTTATTTATTCTAGATCAAGCCATTTGTGAGACATTCTTATCTCTTGTCTGCCCCTTAATGCATAGTGGTTTATTTTCTATAGAACATGGAAGTACAGTGCATTGGTGAGAATCGAAAGAGCACATTGTCATAGTTCAAATATCTGCAATGCTTCCAGACATGAAAGTTTCTTCATGTAGCCATAGAACTTCAGGATATTCCCAGAATTTAAAAAATAAATAATAACAATAAAAAAAATTGTTATATACGTATATAATTATTTCTGAGCTTTTCAATGTGTTTCAATTACTTCTAAGGGGAATACAAAATTATTTTCTAAATTTATCTTGGCAAGCTAAATAAGAAAAATTGTGTAAATATTTGTCAACCCTACACAGGCGTATCCATTTATTCTAGTCTCTATGCAGCTGGACCAGTTAAATAGATTACATATATCACCATGACAAAGATCACATATAGTAACCCGAAAATAACATCAGCTTGCATTAATCAGTCACAAGAAGGATGTTCCCACATGACTGAGTTCCCTGTGAAGCCATTAAGTTCTGTTGAAAAAAGTCAGTTCATAGAACTGGTAATTCTGAGCTAATTTACAAAAAAGTATAAAAAACAAACAGAAAAAACCACAACCACCCACAAACAGAACAAGGAAGCTCATCAGTGAAGATTTCAAAATCTTGACATTCACCAAAAAAAAAAAATCAGGGTACTGCATAATACCAAGGTGTATTCACTAGTATCCTTTTGTGATTATTTTCCATAAACAGTGTAGACATCTACATTTGAACTTTTTGCATAAAGTAAAATGATTTTTCTGACACAGGTAAACATTTCTTATGAAATCTATTCAGTGAAATATAATATTTCTAGACTATGTCAAAATTCAAACAAGGGTTTCTAGTATGATTTATTACTAAACTGTGGTGTCAAACCAAGAATTTTAATATACCTTAAGAAAGTTATTTCTTTTCATGGCATAGTAGATCGATGTTTGTTATAGGAGTTATTAGATTTTGTGGAGGGGATTGTAACTCATGAAAAACAAATTATACTGCCTAGAGAATAAACCAAGTTGCATTTTGTTTTCACTAGAAGGACCTTCTACGGCAACTGAAGAGATTTTTGAGGCAAGACCATGAATGTTAGCACAGTTTCTCATGCAAAATCTTAATGAGTAGTAAAAATATTAAGTCAAGTAATTGGAACCACTTAAATTTTTCTGGCAATGCTTTCAGAAATTTACCTTGTCCGTTAAAAGTTTTTCTACATTTCCCTTTGCGTGCCTGAATCTTAGAACCAGGCCAGCCTAAGGACCCGTTCTGGAACACTGTAAGAAGCTGTTTGACATTCAGTTTCAGGTAGGCTGCCAGCAATGAACTGACACAGTAAGTCTAAGCCTTGACAACTAAACATAGAAAAGCAACACTTATGAAATATTTAATATTATCACACACCAAGTAACTGCTAGACTATATTGTCTCTCCAAAGGATGCAACATTCACGAAAGATATTTTACAAAAAATGGGACCAAAAAAACCTTTTACTTTTAAGACTACGAAAAAAGAATTAAGTTAAAGACTTTTTCCTTACTACCCAGAAGATAAAAAAGGTATAAAAATTATGAAAATAATATAAATTAACCCATAAATATCTGAGATCATGTTAGAATAGACTACACGTCCAAAGTTCTTTCACAATTTCAAATATAACATGAGTTCAAGTAATTGATCATTTTTCAGGGGTCTTTTCATAATCTATTTCTAAAACAGCAAACCGTATGTCTCCAGTTTAAAATATCAAGTAGTTACTTGGCTGATAAGCAGTAGTCAATTAACAAATAGCACAGCCTACCACCTTCAGATTTCCTCCAGAAAAGACAGACTCCTCAGAAGTTCAGATGCATACTTTGCTAAAAGATTTGAAAGAAACCATTCTGGGTTGAAATAAAAATTTCTTAGAACCAGATCTAGTAAAAAAACCCACAGAGATTC
>NW_010972720.1:2759541-2760079 GCF_000737465.1 Haliaeetus leucocephalus | reverse complement strand
TGTTCAAAGACTCAGCTTCTCATCAGACTACATCTTCAAATTGTGATGGAGCAGAGAATTAAACACATAACCTTACAAAAAAAGGCAAATCTTCATTTAAACATTCATAATGCAATGGGTCATTAAAAAAGGGAGAATTATATTAATCAAGATCTCATGTTTTCACATAATGGATGAAAAACAGCAGATGAAGTTCAGTTATCAGAATTCCATTTGCAGTTGCTTGAAACAATTTCTCTGGGAGGCAGCTGAAAAGTAAAGTGACTTAGCATCCCATGTTAAGTCCATCAAAGTGCATTCATCAACAATAAGCTAGCTAAAGAACAGCATTGTAGGAAAATACAGTTCCAAGAAAACTGCCCGGGGGCAATTTACAAAGTTATTCCCATCAGCAAGCACCACTGTAAAAGCTAACCTGAATGATTCAGAGCTTGAGCACTGGGTGTTTCAATGAGTCAGCTCATATACTTAAATTTCTGTCTGTACGATTGTATGACCCAGTGACTTTAATAATTATGTTACTTATTTATACCATGAG
>NW_010972720.1:2674569-2759515 GCF_000737465.1 Haliaeetus leucocephalus | reverse complement strand
GGATATTTGACAGGGAATGCTGCTTCCCTTGCAGATGGAACATTTAATAATTTCCTTCATTATCTATGAATTTTTAATGTTCTTTATGTTTGATAACAATTAGCATTATGACCTAAAGTGCACAATTAGATGTCCATCTAGTTAACTACTGCTGGCTAAACAATACACTCAAAGTAATTCCCATACTTATGCTGATGTTTCAGGCTGAAAAATACCATTGCTATCTTCAGTTCTAATCTTATTGTACTGGGACCAAACACATTTTTCTGATTTCTGCAACAGGTGAAGTTAGGTATGCTTCTTTTCCAGCTCCTACAGCTAGCAAGGTTTAGCTAATTCAGTACATCTAAGAGCCTACTAGACAACAAAGGGGAAATAACCTGCACTTTATCATCCTTACCTACTCCCACCCCACCCCCAGTTTCTTTGCACCCTCTACTCAGCACTAATGCCCCTCAACCCAACTTCCTCACGCGCCCTTTTCTTCACCCCATGCTCAAACATCCACTCCTTTTCCCAGTTTCACATCCGATATCATCCCACAGCCCCAGTAAAATTTTTTCCAAAGTTTATGACTGGCTTTGCAGGCATTTGGAGCCCACCACACTACTCCAGCCCTGTGATCCACTGCTCTGAGGCTCGCTACTGATTGTCAATCCAACGCTGTCCATCACAAGAACACGAGTGTGCCTGCCATGCTGCTCATTTGAACACCCTGCCAAGCAGGAACTGTACGTAGTTTCGTACACCCGTCTATCCCACACTGTGCAAAACTGCGGTGACATTGGCAGAGGAATTTCATGATGTACATGGTTCAAAAGCACTGCTGAACAGTTTGAATATCATTAGCAGTTTCAAGAAAAGTAATCAGTGATTTAAAGAGCAGTAAACATTCTTAATAGCCCTGTTCTGTCTCCCACCACAATCAATGTCAACGCTTCCAGAACAAAGAGATCTGTTAAAATCATTTAAAAAATACCATTCTGTCTAAGCCAACCCTGCTTCTCTTTGTGAGTGCCTGGGTTGTTTGGGTTTTGTTGATTTTACTTTTTTTTTTCCTTTTTCATTCAAAGATTTTTTTTTTTTTAAGAAATAAGAAAGGGAAACTGTTTTAAAAATAATTCCTTTTAGGAAAAAAATCTTCCACAAAATCATAATGAAAATAATTATGCAGTTTTTGTAAGATTTTATTAGTGGCAATAAGAAAATAAATCTTGTGTATATAAGGTGTCACACTAACATCTTGTATGATATGACATTATCTCCTTTTCCTGGCCCATCCTTTTCTTTATTATGATGTTCTAACTCTTAACACACTATAAGCCTGTTTTCCTCCTTTGTAAAAACAAACAAAAAACCAACAAAACCCCACCAAGCACCAAAAAACCCCCCAAAAGAAAACTAACTTGTTTTTACCTGCGTATTTTAACATTAAAAAGGTGACACAACAAAAGCTGCCGTAAATTAGACTAAAAGTCCAGTTAGTTCGGTATTTTCCCTCTGACAGCCTCCAAAAAGTAGATGTTTATGGTGACGAATGGGATAATGGTACTTTGAATACTCTCTCATCCTTCATCTATTTCTGAAACAAACATGATCTGTATGTGTAGCGCTCTCAGTGAATGCATTTTCCTAGCAATTTTCCAGCCTCCTCTTGAAGCTCCTGCAAACTTCCTCTCCACAATAAACTTCGACAAGGAATTCCACAATTGTGATCTGTTGCACGAAAAATGGCTTCATTACTTCTTTTGAGCCTATCTCCTATTACCTTAATTTGATTCCTCAAGAACTTTTTTGTACAGAAGATGATGAATAGTTTTTCCCTATCCTCTCTCTACAGCTTAATTTTGTGTTTCTTTTCACCTTTAGTTTATTTTCCCCTCATCTAATTCTGAAAGTTATTCTTTCCACAGAGGTTGTTCCAAGGCCTTTGCTCATCCTTGTTGTGCTTCTCTGAACCTTTTTTCCATTCCACTACATCCATTTTGAGGTGAAGGGTAGAAACAGTATTGAGGTCAAAGTAACAAAATTCTTCTCTTCCTTTTTTTTTTCCTCTAACAACTCCTGCTTTCAACTCTGTTCCCCAATAACTACTGAGTTTTGTGTTTATTTGTAAATGAAACTATATCACCATCCTGAGAACTTTATCTTGAGTGGTAATGGTCTGCTGTGTACCCATGGATAGACATATTTTCTAAGATTTTTTTGTTGTTGTTTGCTTTTAAATCAGTGCTGTTTTAATACACAGTCCCCACATTTCCTAAGCTTTTTCAGCTCATCTTGATTGCCTCTCATCTTTACTACTTGTGTATTTTCTTGCCTTTTCTTAGAGTGAGCTGAAAGAATATCAGTCAAGTACCATTTGGCATATACAAGTAACATAATTAAATGATTTACTCTGTTTCTACTGAAACACTACAGACATATAAATCCAAGTTTTTACCTTTTACTATCCTCCATAAGATAAGTATCTCCTGATTTTCAATGCATCTGGAAAAGAGTACTAAGAGTTTTTTGGATGAACTGCCTGGGTTTGTGCAAGTGGCATAGTAACAAACTAAATATACATCACCCACTTGTGAAAGCAAGTTAAGAGCTCATGATGGCAGCCAGAAGCAGCAATAAAAGCATGAAATCCCATGGATAAGGAGAACTATTTCTATTTTGATGCACAAAAAGAAGTCATTCATTTGACAATTGCGTATGCTCCCATGGGCAGCAAAATACTGCAAGTGCCTCCTTGACTCTGTGGGAGAGACGTAAATGCACATTGGCAAATCTGCTGAACAAGGAACACATTTCAAGTAAGACTATGCAGCATTCAATGTGCTGAAGAGAACTTCATGTGTGAAAGAGTCTGAATGAGTGGTCAAAAACCTCATCCCATCAACAGAACTGAGCCAACAAGACCAGTAGAGTAGTTAAAATTTGGTTTCTTAGACATCTTGTTGCAAAGAGACGTTATCTTTAGAAATTGTTTACGTAGACATTTTGTGCAAAACACATCTCAGTTCTCTCAGTGTTCTGCCAGCAGCTAGATGACCACAAGCCTTTCAAACTTCTGGAATAAATACATGTTTTCATGCAAATACAAGCTATAACTGTCAGTAATACACCCTCATGTAAGAAAAAAGTGCAAGAGCTCAGCACTGTTTTCTATTCCTGTCTAGGAGTCAGAAAAAATGAGAAATTGTGGCTAAAAACATTATGATGTCAAAAAGTACATGAAAATCATCACACTCTACTTGTGGAAAAAAAATGAAAACCTGATAGGAGGTCTGTACTGGTTTTGGCTGGACTAGGGTTATTTTCTTCATAGTAGCTGGTATGGTGCTATGTTTTGGATTTGTGACCAAAACAGTGTTGATAACACAGGGACGTTTTAGAAAAGGCCCTTTTTATAGCAACATTTATAATAAAAAACAAGCCAAGTGCTACTAAGTGTTTTTAGCTGTCTCACTTTATATATAAATTGCTGTACTGGTTTTGGCTAGGGTAGAGTTAGTTTTCTTTGTAGTAGCTGGTATGGGGCTGTGTTTTGGATTTGTGACCAAACCAGCAGGGATGTTTTAGCTGTTGCTGAGCAGTACTTACACAGAGCCAAGGCCTTTTCTCTTTCTCATGTTGCTCTGCCAGCAAGTAGGCTGGGGGTGCACAGGAAACTAGGAGGAGACATGGCCTGAACAGCTGACCCCAAGTGACCAACGGGATATCCCACACCATATGACGTCATGCTCAGCAATAAAAGCTGAGGGAAGGAGGAGGAAGAGGGGACATTTGCAGTGATGGTGTTTGTCTTCCCAAGTCACCGTTACATGTGATGGAGCCCTGCTTTCCTGGAGATGGCTGAACACCTGCCTGCCCATGGGAAGTGGTGAATGAATTCCTTGTTTTGCTTTGCTTGCACACAGCTTTTGGTTTACTTACTAAACTGTCTTTATGTCAACCTACGAGTTTTCTCACTTTTACCTTTCTGATTCTCTCCCCCATCCCACTGCGGAGGGAATGAGCGAGAAGCTGTGTGGGGGTGAGCTGCCTGCTGGGGTTAAACCATGACAGAAGTCTCAAAATTTTTCATTTACTTACATTATCTGACATTTTAAAGTCATGGAAATATATAAATCAGCTAAGAACTCCATTTTTAAGACTCCATATAAGATTATAAATACCTTATAATATCCATAATAGAGAATAAAACAAGTTAAAATGAAAATGAGTAAAAGCTGGAAGTGTACAAACTCAAATTAAAATCAAAGTAAAAGATTATTTTCTTACCCGGTTTCAGGAAGATAGAAAACTTTCTAAAATGCTTGGATGTTTTAATTTAATGCATTTTTATCAAAACCTCCAGATTCCTATAGTTTTGCTTTGATTAAAAAAAAAATACTAAAAACACCCACACCAAGTGTTTGTAAAGTAATTTCAGTTACCATACTCATCACACTAAGTAGTTCTGGGAAAGCATTTGATTCCCTCTACACACTAGATCTCCTCATGGACTGACAGAAACAGCATGCATACTGAAAGTATATTTGTCAGCAAGATAATCTTCAATACCTGTTGAGCTATGTTGGCCCTCTTCTATAACTCTTCTTTTCCAGCTAACCTCTATTATTAAACACACACTGTAGTTGAAATAGACGAGGGCAAATTCACTGTCAGGGACCCTTTAGAGCCTAGATTTATTTTTCAGAAATAGAGAGTACAATTTAAACTTTCTTTTTTTTAAATACTTAAAACAGTTGCATTTTCATAATACTGAAGATATATAACCTGGTTATGATTTCTAATATAATGAATATATTAAAACCATGATTTCCCCCCCCAAATATTTTCCATAAAGTGCATGTTATTGCAATATTAAAGCATCACAGTATTAAATGTCACAAACCATTATAAAGATTGGACACAATTTCAAAGTTCCCCTAGTGACTCAAATCTTTCTGCGTGCATATTTGAGAATAATTGTGCTGTAAATATTAACAGGAAGCACCAACCCTCAAAAGCATCAAGTCTGAACAAAACCCCACACTACTGCCCAGAAATGGTCTACACCACCAGCAGTAGCAAATTAAGGCTGACATTGTTTGTTAGCTTAGGAAAGCAGAGCAAACTCCAGTTGCCGTTATGCCACAATCCTCGCTCAAAAGAAGTTCAGGGCAAGAATGAGATGAAAAAAGAGAGGATGGCGTACTGACCAAGATTAAATTTAGGTTCCTATGTCTCAGTTAATTCCTCTTGTTTTTTAATCATCTCTTCTGCCTTGAGGAAAGTACACACTGTTCCTTTTCACTGAGGTCAACAGTAGTTTTACAGATATAGCATTTGGCCCCCAGAGATCATTACTTAATTAAGGTACAAAATAAAAGCGCGGTGATGGTGTTCATTAATCTAAGGGATAAAAGTATGTCAGTGTTTAAACTAACACAGCAATAACAATAGATTTTGTATTCATGTCAGTGCTGCATATTTAAACCTTAGGGAAGAACTGTCACGGTCTACTTGTCCAACTGCGAAAGTTGGCCTCCTCGAGCTATGTTTTGAATAACTGTCACAGAAGAGCAAAAGCTGCTTCTTCAGAGCCTCAAGGTCCCAGACTGTTTAGTCTATCATGATGGTAAAAACTCTGAGGAGATATTTTATGTGAAATGCATTTTTAAAGTTATGCCTACCTGATTTTGCATAAATATAATTCCATTTTTATCTTTGTGTCAGCAAAAACCATTGCTGAATCACACATTTCAAACAAAACTTCAACTATTCGGGGTGGGGGAGAATCATAAAGGTATGACCTACAAAAAAAGCAATGAAGTCTTATGTTTTACATTAAAAATTAATGAGATATATGATTTAAGTTACTAAACATAACTTTATTTAAATATAATTTACCAATTTGAAAATAGTCCTTTCATATCAAGCCATTTCTAAAACATTTGTCTCCTGTGATAGAAAAAATGTTGAAAAGACCCCATCAGCTAACAAGATTTGGATCAAATACTCATTTCAAGGCCAGTGTTTTGGTCCATAGGGTAAATTAAAACATATACATATTTTATGATAAAGAGCAAAATTCACTACTCTAGACACAAAAGCCCAAGAAATTGGATTCTTTCTAGAAATACAATAAGATCTTAGACAATAAAACCCAGAAGCAAGACCTGAAGCTGTTGCTTCACCTCTTGGTGGTTTGTCTTGCAACCAGCATCAGAACTGCCTTCTAATGCATGAAGCCAGTGGTTCCTCCTTCTAGCCTACCCATGTTTCTGTTTAGACAACAAGCAGGCAGAGATGGAAGGACAACTGGTTCAGATTAAATACTTGGTGTTCAGTCTAGGGCAAACCCCAAATTTGGTGGCTTTTGAAAGATGAGAATTGCAATAAACCAGTGACAAGTACTAAAACCAGAGCATATTATACTATGAATCAGTCCCTTTCTGCTTCTCAAACAGCATTTGAGTCCTCTTTCTCTTAATAAGCTGTTGACACATACTAATAATGTTCAGGCTGTGATTCCCTCAAACATCCCCATATTGGTTTTTAAGGGTCCCGCTTAGCTGTTCTGGAAGAAGTATACTCCATTCACTCTGTTTCTTATTTATAAGAGAATATGCATTTACATCAAAGTCTTTTATGCTCATTACAATGTCTCTTTGGTCAGGGCAATATAGCATCACTGAATTTTTTAAAAACTTATGAGTTCAAATGAGACATGCAGTAAAGTGAGGGAAAACAGCGCCCACTTTTACCATATGGCCGTATCCAGACGAAACCTCACAAAGATTCATCTTTTCACATATCACATTTGCATAGAGATATCTGGAGTGCTTTCCCCTTGATCACATTTGCATAGAGATATCTGGAGTGCTTTCCCCTTGAAAATGTTAATTGCTGTCACCTGGAACATTTTTGCTACTGCTTGAAACGGTGTTCTGCAAAACAAATGTATTTTTCTGTCCCAAAATATTCCATCAGTGCTGTACAATTTCTCTTTAGCTTAAAGTGTCATCTTAAGTTTATAACTTGGATATTTTAAAAGAAAGTTATTTGTCTTTGTCATGAGAATTCACATAACAGGGATATCTATATATTATTTTAGAAAATGTTTTTGAAATTAACATTTCTGTTATTTCCAACATAAAAACAATTAAAACATGACTGTTCACAAAAAATTTCATTTAAAGAACAGATTAAGCTATTGGCTTAATCTGTTCGGCTAGCTATTTTTCTCTGCTGTGGCTAATGATTAATAACCACCAATTTATCCCCTGCAGTAAAACTGTTTTCTTATTACCTAAGTATTTTCTGCTCATCTGAGTTATTCCAGTCCCTGATTGCAGGCCTGCCAAAGTAGTAATGCACAGAATAGCCTGGCTGAGATTATTTCATCTGATAGTGGCCCTGCTGCATCCACCGATTTTAGTTTCTCTGTTCTTTGGTGATTCTGTTTCCAATAGCATCTGCTGGCAGATTGCCTGTAAATGTCTTCAGGCCTGGAACTATCCAGCAACATACTGTCATATCTAAGCCTACGTATGCACATAAGCATAGACTATCTCAAGTTGGAAGGGACCTATAAGGATCGAGTCCAACTCCCTGCTCCTTGCAGAACTACCTAGAACTAAACCATATGACTAAGATCATCGCCCAGATACTCCTTGAACTCTGACAGGGTTGGTGCTGTGACCACTTCCCTGGGGAGCCTGCACCAGTGACCGACCACCCTCTCAGTGACAAACCTTTTCCTAACGTCCAGTCTCAATTTCCCCTGACCAGCTTGCTTTTATTTAAAAACAAACAAAACAACAACAAAAAGACCTCCACAAACCAAAACCAATAAACAAAAAAAAAACAACCAGCAAAACCACCCCAAACCCAAAACTATTTCACTTATATTTGGCTACTACAAATAAGATGCACACAGAGATAGATCTAGACATACATGCATAAATTGACGAATAATGACTGACACCATACATACCACACATACACACATGCTCAGTTACAAATTCTGTTTAGTTATACACACTTTCCAGAATATAAAGATCCTTTACCAACATATTACAACAAATTGTTTGCAAACTGACTTTTCCCTCCTAATGCTGCCTCAACATATAAGCTTTTGTAAGTATGGAGGCCTGCTTTGCCTAAACCAATTAGTACAAAAAGTTATTATTATACTCAGCATACAGGAGATCAAAACCTCTAGGTCCACATTCCCTCATGGTTTTCAAGGGGCCAATTGCCTGCCACTGCTAAGTGTGCTTGAATACATATCTTACTCAGACATAGGACCGGTGGTCAAAAATGGTAAAGTCCTGGTAAAATACTGTGCTTCATTTTCCAAAAATATAGCTAGATACTGTGCTCTAATCAAAACAGGGTACTACTCATTTACACAGTGAAATGCCCAGAAGCTGACTAATCATGTTACAAATTCTGATCCCATCAGGACGTATATATAAACACACATTTCTTTCAAGGCAACAGTGCCATGTCATGTGGAAGCCACTGCAATCACCTGCAGCACACGATTACAACTAAAACCAGATTTGTTGGAAGCTGTGAGCACCCACAGCTGGAAGCAATTGTGAGCAACTTCTCACAGTCAGAACTTGCCTTCCTTCCCACTCCTTGTTCAAGGATAGCCATATAAAACAAAACAAGGTAGAAGGAAAAACAAACATTTTACTTCTAGCACCATGCTGATCATTACCATACATCTCAGTGGAAAAACAGTAATATTCTGAGCAAAGCCTTCAACATTTAAATAAACAAACAAAATTACCAAGCATATAACCTTCAGTGCTCTGGTTTCTCTAGACAGCTATGGAGATATTTTCATAGACACAGTCATTGACCAAGGTGTGAAGCCCACCTGTTCCAACAGTACTGGAAATGGCTAAGGCAAGTTAGGAAGGTCTGTGCTAGCCTGAGCAGTAACTGGCCTGCCAATGTGTACGACTTACCTGTATAACCAGGTAAAGCTTGAAAGTATACCAAATGTAAATAACATGGCTCAGAAGGTAGGATAAACACATGAACAAAAATATAACTAAAAAATAAACAAATTCTGGAAAAAAAATCCTGAAGTAATGAGCTACCAAGCAAACAAAACACAAAGGAAACTGTCAAAGACTGGTGGACCACACAAAATCATTATTTGCCATTTGCAAATCTGAATTGAGTCTGTCCTTAATCAATAAATCACTGAGCAAGTAGAATGCCTAGAGAAATGAAAGTGGCAGATTCTGGGACAGAGAATAGCTCAATATCTAGGAAAAGTCAGAAATGAGAGATAAAAAGAGTTAAAACAGAAAAAGCAGCAAACTTGCTGCACTTACCTGCAGATCTTTTACTGTGGGAAGAGCTTTGGAATTTACTACTTACATCTATGTGCTGGTTTTGGCTGGGACAGAGTTAATTTTCTTCATAGCAACTACTACAGGGCTATGTTTTGGATTTGTGCTGAAAACAGTGTTGGTAACACAGGGATGTTTTTGTTACCACTGAGCAGTGCTTACACAGAGCCAAGGCCTTTTCTGCTTCTCTCACCACCCCACCAGCGAGGAGGCTGGGAGGGCACAAGAAGTTGGGAGGGGACACAGCTGGGACAGCTGACCCCCACTGACCCAAGGGATATCCCACACCATATGACACCACACTCAGCATATAAAGCTGGGGGAAGAAGGAGGAAGAGGAGAACATTCAGAGTGATGGTGTTTGTCTTCCCAAGTCACCGTTACACGTGATGGAGCCCTGCTTTTCTGGAGATGACCGAACACTTGCCTGCCCATGGGAAGTGGTGAATGAATTCCTTGTTTTGCTTTGCTTGCGTGCACGCCTTTTGCTTTCCCTATTAAACTGTCTTTATCTCAGCCCCCGAGTTTTCTCACTTTTACCCTTCTGATTGTCTCCCCCATCCTGCCACGAGGGAGGTGAGTGAGCAGCTGTGTGGGGCTTAGTTGCCAGCTGGGGTTAAATCACAACAATCTGCAATGTAGCAAAAGACAGAAAAGGCAGCAGACACAAAGCTTCTGTTAGTCCAAACCTAGACACTGTAGACTATTTCACTGTTATTTAACTGATTCCTTTCGCTGGGTGATCTGAAAATATAAGATATGAAAGATTGCAGGTAAAATGGACAACTCTTTCAGAGCACTTACAGAATCATTCAGGAAACAAACTGAAACAAATCTCTAGAAATTTATAACTTGGAACTCATTTTGCATTCAGAAAAAACACTTTTGAAGCAGTTTTCTTTTAGATACTTCTCCAAGTCTTTATAAACTATTTTTTCATTCAATAAAAAAAAAATCCCCAAAACAAAACTTAATATGATTACTTGTGGAGCACCTTTAGTCTGAGCTTTTTGCAGTACACACTAGATAAAGTAGAACCAGCTACAAGAATCTTGCTATCTGTATTAGGCAACATACCTGGACACAAAATACAATTATTTTTTTGAGGAATATGAAAAAAATGGTATATTGTTTATATAATATATACTAAAAAATCTGATACTTATTTAGGCAAGGATCCTTTTAAACAAAACTGATCTTGAACAGCTGATTTGACAATGCTAATGGTGTATGGTACTTCCCCCCCCCCTTTTGGAGTTAAAAAAAAAGTCTAGAATGGCAAAGAAGAAAAAGCCTACATGACATTTTTCTAATATACAATTCTTTCAGTCTCAAACATCTTTTTACTTTAAATTTCTTTTGATAGTGTAACAATTTAACATGAAAATGAAACAATTGCTGAATATAACAAGAATATCTTCTCTTAAAACCAGGAGAATCCTTGTTTTAGAACTCAAATTTTGACATCAGAAAGGCAGAGAAAATGACTATGAAACTTCATTCAGCCGGTAGCATCGTATCCTGGATGTTAAATTAAGTTCTGTGCAACAGATTTCCAGTTTTTGTTTTCTTTTTTATATGTAGGTACTTCTGTGCCTTTCCCCATGCCTGGCTGGATGTGAGCAGCTTCTGGGTGGAAGGTACTCGATTGCATTGGCATGGTACCAAGGCACTGTTTCCTTTCCCGATGGGCAGAATACATCACCACATTCAATATCTCGCTGATGTCATTATGTGACTTCAAACTGGCTTGTGTGTAATTGGCTTGGAGGATCTGCAAAGCACATTAACACTTCTTTTCAACCTACTGAATAATGGGGGGGTGAAGTTTGGGGGGGGTGGTGTGTTTGTTTTGTGGGTTTTGTTTTTTTAAGTGTTTGTACTGTTCTTCATACTTCTTGCACATACCCTTAGAGTGTTCATGAGTCAGATTTTCATCAAGAGCAAAATTTACTTTCCTCCTGTTTGAGTGGGGGCTCACAGTGGTATAACTAGTTGTTAAGACTGACACTGTATGCATAACACCATGATTTCCCCCCCAGCTCCCCAAGGGTAGTTTCAAAATCAAGACCTTCCATCCCCTGCCCCCTTCCTCCCCTCCCCCAGATGTTATCCTTATTGGAAAACAGCTATCTTCCCCACCCCCATTGTCATTATTTTCTATGTCAACATCTATCAACACCTATCAATATCTCTTTCCTAGCCTGAGGAGCTTAAATAAATGCATCTTAGCATCTTCTTAATCCACAGTTTGTTCATGTGTCAGAAATGAATGCTAAATTTTATTATTTGAAAGCAATATAAATTTAAGTGATATAATGTAAATGGACAGTTTGGTGCAAAAGAATACTCCTTTAAAAAAAACAGCAGTGCAATGTGTGGTCTACAGGCAGTTAATATCCATTTACAGGAGTGAGACACCCTTTGTTATAAGTTTCCACTTATTGTTAGTGAAAATACATTCTTTCATTATGAAGTCTGATGCTATAAATATAGGGAGAAGTAAAAACACTAGCAACCAGTAAAGTCAGATTATTGACAAAAGGAGAGTAGTAGGGTTAGATGGAATTTATTAAGCTTTAATAGACTTCTGTATAGGTTTCACAAGGCTACAATATTCACTGAGACTCAAGGAAAACAAATTATTTCTATATAGCTACAAAAAATATTATTCACTACAAAAATAGAAAAGAGTGGAAAAAAATATTAGGAATTTGGTTTCTTACCAACATTCACTAACAGCAAGTACACAAAGAAACATCAACATGAAAGATCATGACTGAAGAAATGTAAGCATATCTTGCTGAGCTATTTAAGAATGATATGTCAAGCCATTAGTTCAGACAACTAAACCTGCAAAACAGCAAAAAACCCCCACCAAACCCCCAAACAAACCCAACAACAGATACAACCTGCTGCTCTACAATCCTCTTGTCTGGAAGGATGATAGCAAAAAAAAAAAATGTTCAACTGTCAAAGCATGAAAATACAGATGAATACATGGAAGGCTCAACAGTATATGAAAATTAGAAGTCTGTTTAGTCCAACAAACAGATCACTTCAGATGAGGCCAGGAAATTCTAAAGCACTTTTTTTTTTATCCTCTCTCCATATGTTGTTCCCATAGAAGGGAGCAAGTATCTCATCTAACCACCTTGTAAGCAGCCAGAAAGAAAAAACAAAAAAACCCAAACCAAACCAAAAATCAGGCTCCAGAAAGTAGACCACTTATCAAATTTCTTAGAATTATTATGCTACTATTACCAAAATGAAACAAACAAAAAAGTCTACACCTGAAGAGTAGAGGCTATTTTTCTCTGTAATCACTAATACTTAAGTCCATTCAAATTCAATTTAATCACACTCCGCAAGGTTTTGCTCAGTGTTTATTACAGTATTATAATAGCCTTATAAGTACTGCCCACATGCATAGCTGTCCTTTAGACTGCATATAATGTTTAAACACAGTGTTCATTTAAACAGAGCCAACATCTTTGAATTTGTAGACAGATTGATAAATGAATTAGTAGAATGGCCATGAGTAGTAGGACTATTTCCAGAACTCTATTCTGGAAACCAAATTTTTTTTCCCCCCTAAAACTTTTATTCTTTCTCTCCTAAAACTGCCGTCACTCACCAAAAAGTCTCTGATCTACCTCATCATTGTGAGGACATGTCATGGTTTAACCCCAGCCAGCAATTAAGCACCACACAGTTGCTCGCTTACTGCCCCCACCCCCTGTGGGATGAGGGAGAGAATCAGAAAAAAAAACCCAACACCAAAAACTCATGGGTTGACATAAAGACAGTTTCATAGGACAGAAAAGGAAGTGAAAATAATAATAGAATATATAAAAAAAGTGATGCACTATACAATTGCTCAACTACCTGCTGACCAAGGCCGACCCAATCCTCAAGCCATGCTGTCCCCTGGCCAGCTCCCCCCAGTTTACATACTGGGCATGACATCATATAGCATGAAATACCCCTTTGGCTCATTTGGGTCAGCTGTCCTGGCTGTGTCCCTTCCAAACTTCTTGCGCACTCCCAGGCTCCACTGGCAGGGCAGTATAAGAAGCTGAAAAGTCCTTGACTTACAAACACTACCTAGCAATAACTAAAACATCAGTGTGTTATCAACATTATTCTCATCCTAAATCCAAAACAGCACTATACCAGCTACTAAGAAAATTAACTTTATTCCAGCTGAAACCAGGAGAACATGATGGAAGGAAACAAATAATAAAAACTTCAGAAAACTCATTTTTTGCAAGAACCTGTTAGCTATATTTGCTACAAGGAAAAATAGCTCAGCATGGATTTCTTTATTACTTAAGTGCTAGGATACTAATTACCCAAGATTCAGTCTCTAATAAAATATTCATTTTTGCATGGGTGGGAAAATATGCACAATAGTACAACAGAAAGTTGTCTGTGAACGTTATTCGAACTTAGTTAAGCGCAGAAGTGGTCTTCAAAAGCTTCATTGATCCTGAAAATTAGTGAACAGTGGAGGATATGAAATATTAACAAATAAAAAAGCTTTTTCAATAATGTTGAAGAAACAGATGGATCTCAAGATAAATATTTATGATGTATATGCAAATTTTCTAAACAGAAAAGTTCAGATAGTTTGCAGGAATTATTTTAATTTGGATAATCTCAATGTTGCTTTTATAATCTAGTGTCTACGTCATGGACACTTTCATTTCAGTGCAATTATGTCAATAATTTAAAATTAAGACCTAGCAAGTACAATGGAGATTACAAGAAAACATGAGGACATCTCTCTAGCATATGCTTATTCCCTTAGTACTTTTCTATGACATTGACTTAGATCAAATTGTGATCTCAACTTTGCATTAAAAAGTGCCTTATTTTCTCCAAGTTTAGAACATAGACATGATTTATTCTATTTTAGCCACTACTTTACAATCTTCTAACCGTGAAAGAAGACAAAACCAACATGGCTACATCCAGAATAATTTTTGGAAGTACATAGTTTAAATCAAAGGATAGTCTGGAGAAGATGACAACAAGGCAGAAGTGGTGTTGGAGTGAGACTTAAGTAGTGGGCTGGTACAGGTCTGGGTTATAGCCCAAAAAAGATTCAAGGTATGTCTTGTTCTCACACACGTAGGCCTGGGAACTTAGGTGCCCTGTTGTGTCACCTGATTTAGAAAGTTCACATTACTTACATTACAGGTTGTACCATAAACAGTGCAAACATATAAACTAGTGATAAGTGTGCAATCAGTCACTTGCCAAGCGTACAAGATGAATACCACCTTTGCCATTGCACAGAGCCCACAACCACCAGGGCTTAGCACCATGACTATACCTAGCAAAGGATAGTTTACTCTTGATCTTTTTCATACGTTTCCAACTCATGCTGTTGGAGGAATAAAATTGTATAGTCACAAAAAATAATTGCTGACATTAAGCTGCTTAAGTCAGGAGTTTCAGCTAATGGACCCCATGGTGAATACCCATGGTTTTTACTACTCTGAATGGTACAGAGGCCATGTGGTCCCTTTGGACATACTTGCAGCCAAAACCAGGTTGGTGCCCAAAAAGGAAAGAAGTAACATGAAAGGTCATATTGAATAAAAACACATTTGTGTCATATACTGTCAAAATCATAGCCCAGACGCAGGAAATGTCAAATCAAATCAAGTCACAAGATGCCTCTATTGCAAGGTCCTGTGTCCAATTGTACTTCTTATCAGACATTTCAGAAGATTTTCAAGTAGTTGTCTACAAAGACTTGCATAATATTATATACTCTCTACAAGGGACACACAACTATCTTGGCACCACTAGCTGCTTTATATGTCCCATACTCAACATGAGATTTCCAAGCTTATTATAAAATCAACAGCTAATAATAGCACAGCTTAATTTTTTTTCTGAAGACCAGGAATCTCTGTTCTTTGTAAACCTTCCCTTTCTCCTGAATTGCTTTCAGCTATGCTCTTCTGTGCTGGAAGACACCTATTTCAATTGAATCCCCTTAACTGAGCAGAAAATCATGTTAAGTGTCTGCTGTTACTGAACTTTATGTACTGGATCCATCTCATCCAAATTTAATTATTTAAAAATGGAGTGCCCACTTGTAAGTTAGTCAAATAGTGGAAAAAGACTGGAATTCCTCCATTCCTTGATTTTTCACAGCCTCATGTTCTTTATGGTAAATTACCCTTATGAAAGTGCTTCTCCCTTCCACAACCACAGTTTAAAACACAAGCTCTGATAAAATGCTTAACTTTTTTTGATGTTTGATGTGAGTGAGAATAATTTTTATGCACACTACTTACAGCAACTCTTCACGCCAATATTTTATTCAGAGTGAAAAAGTGAAATTTTGAAGATGACATCGATGTTTGGAGCAACAACAGATGTGTGGAAATAATTGTAAGAAAAATAAGTGTAATTAAGTGTAGTAATTCACTTTTCCTAGTAAATCACTTAAAACGAGGATTTTTGTTCAGCAGAGAAAAATCTAAGTAAGCACGCAATGGAAAAAAACCTCTTAAATGAATTTATTTACCCATTTAGATTTGGTGTTTGCCACTAGCACGTGATGGTTTATCAAGAAACTTCATCTTTTTACGAAGCTTATTTTAGTGTTGAATACTGGATGTACAGCACGTACATCATGTCCAGCAATCTTGTTTTAAAAGGTGATTCTAGGAAACTAGCTCCAAGATAGACTAATTCTTACACAGATGAGAACACCACAGGCACTCCTGGACAGTCTATACTTATTGTCAAGGTCACACTGACCTCACTGCCTCAGAGCAATACCTTTCTATATAGTTTTGTGATGGGTTACCACCATGTTGCTATATAAGGGCATGAAACTGGAGAAAAGCAGTGGTGACTGCAGTTTTAGTGACTATACCTAGAAGATTTCAGGGATACCTCTCTATTTCTTTTCCAACAATAATCTGTCTTTTAGTTATGCTTATCTCTTACACCTAAGATGAAGGGATGCTTTCTAAATAAGTAAAGGCTGTTGCCTGTACAGTGAAGTGAGGTTGTATGTTTCTGCCATGGCACATAACAAATGATTGGGAAAACAGAGTCACTCCTAGAAACATATTTAAAGTTAACAGTGCAGCTTGTCCTGGTATTCTGTTTACCATCAAAAGATGCAGCCTCCCTTTCCACAGGAGATGTGTAAGGCTTCATCATTAATACTGGACTTGTCATTTCAATGCTAAGCATAGAATACTTCAGAGTAGTTGCTTGTTGGGTGGACAGACCTAACTCATACTCACCACTGCTAAGAAGTCTGTGTAGGATGAGGTCACAGTCTCTGCATATCTGACACTACAAGAAAATGTTTTTGTTCCCTTGTGCAGTCAGCAGACACAGCGTCTATTCTCATCCTACTATAACCTAGCAACAGCAGTGTGTGCCTGTACAACCAAAACGTGCAATTAGTTCCCACTTCACAAGGTTTGCAGCTCAGCAGCTCCACTACCTGCAGCTTATTTCAAATGCCACAGCATGCTTTCCAAGCTATTTGAGCAATTGATTTGCTATGCAGACCTACGCGCTTTTTTTTTAAATATAAAGCACTTCAATAAGGTTAATCAGCTATCACTGTATGAATAGTTATTATAGGTAAATTAGATACTTTTTTTTAATAGATAGGCTGAGTAATTTTTTTTTTTTTTTTTTAAGAGTCTTCACTGTCTCAGGTCATTAGGTATTTTTAGGTCCTACTTTAAGTGCACAATCACGCCTACCCTCAAAGGTAAAATTGCTGATTATCCATACTGTTTGCAAGTTTGCACATCTATCAGGACATGATAGGGCAAAGGGCAAACAAGCCACTGAGTGGCAAAACTTAAACTGGCCAAACTTATCTTCCAGAAAGTAAAAAAACAGCCTTTTTACATCACCAGCCATCCATAGCCAGGATGCTCCCCAGATTCTATCTGCCAAATGTAGCCCCATATGTCCTTGAGGCGAGCCAGTCGTCAGCTGTGTCCCCAGTTTCACACTATTCCTGGCCAGATCACTCATGTGCCCTAATAGAGGGCAAAGACGACTGTTGAACTCCTCATGACTCACAACAAACCAGGTAGGACTTTTAGCATGATAAATAGGCCCCAGCAGAAGACAACTATGCAAAGATGAAGTGTTTCTCAATTTTGAGCACAAGAGGAAAGCTAAAGATTCAGGATAGGTTCAACTCTGAGAGGAGGAAGGCTATACTAAGGTATTGAGAACAACTAACAGCAAAGACAGAAACAAAAAAACATTGTGTCCTTTATCTCTACTTATTCTAATGCAACAAGATAAATGGGTAAATGTTTTTCTGTACCTGAGAAGGTACTTATATTTTCCAACGGAGTTTTTGAAACAATAAAATTCATGTGCAGAATAAAGAAACACAATACCAGATTGTGAACAATTAGTCATGAGCAAAAGTGAGACACATTTTTACATTCAAATTATTATTTAGAAATAGCAAACCACTTTAACTAGCATAGCCTATTACATTATGCAGACGTTTTCAAGCTGTGTTGAAACAAAGATATGGATGACAAGCCAATGATTCCCATAGTAAGTGAAGTGAAAGCCACTTGACCTATGTCTGGAGCCCAAAAGAAATATACAATAGCAACATGTGGAATTTAACTATACAGGAAGCCACACAGATTTGATTTGATCTTGAAATGGCCCAGACACTGTTTGGGTTTGCTGCTTCATCTATTAAAATGCTGAATTGTTCTCATTTTGCTGTGTTTGCATACAAGGCTACTTTACAATTAATGCAAGATTTATGTAAAAGCTGTATCCTGTTATTGATTTTAATGAGTCATATCTGCAAAACCAATATAGACAGCTTTCTGCATTTTAAGACCACATACAGACTATTGCTTTGTTTGTGTTTTGGGGAGGTTGGCTTTGTTTGGTTTTGTTCTTTACAGAAGTGTCCATACCAGAATTCCTTATGTTTTCTTGTACTTTATCCACAGAAGGAAAACAAACATATCTAAAACAGACAAGGGAAATATTCCCAGAGTTTTTTCTTCAGTCATCTATCTATGGTTCCAGAGGAAATACTGGCTGATCTTCATACTTTAGAAAACTGCAGTGCTGCTAAGGAGCTGTGCATTCCACAAGCCTCTCCAGATGATTTTAGCATAGCTGTGTTGTCTTGACTGCATGCAAGTCCCTCCATGATGATGTCCATCTGGGGACAGTTGCCATTTTATATTTTATTAAAGCCTAAAAAGTCACCTTTAATCATATTTAATTACTATCATCATTTTGATGTGGCTACTCTGGCGCAGTAGTAACTTTCATGGAACTACTCTTTTTCCTTATCTCTTTGCGTAAGTTGTCAGAACAGCAACAGAAACATCCTCTTCTCTTGTGCTGGGACTAATCAGGAATAAGTAGCTGTAACCACTAGTCCACAAAACCTGTTGTCAACACATGTCCCTTAAATCACGGCCCATCCACCACTACCACGTCCACAAAGCTGTCTGCTTGCAGAAATGAGCAGGTGCTCAAGTCTCCTGACTGGCACTGGTATGATTGGGCTCAGAGCCACCTATGACTCCCAATATTTGCCTACAACGTTTTCTCAAATAAAATAAAAGTAGCAAGTCTTCTTAAAAGTTCTTCAAATGTTTGCTTTTAGACTTGAACTAAGAGTTTTCAAGATTTTTTTTTTTTCCCCAAAGGCTTTGGAAAAAAGGTCCTTTACAGGACCCCACCTACAAAAAAGGAAAAAAAAAATCAGCAAGGCATCCATTTTGAAAACTTTCTGCAGGTGCAAAAGATTTTTTTGAACAACACTATATGACCCCCTACATCAAAAAAAACCACCAGACCAGTGACTATAGTACTGGCCTGGTACAAGGAGATTGGGATCAAGATTCTAGCCCAGCATAAGCAGGGCAGAACTTGTGTGAGCACTGTTACATCTCCCACAAGTGCCCTGATTTTCAGGCTGCTGTCTGCTCTGATGTGGTTATCTAGCCCATTTATATAAATCAACTTCTCACCTGTTTGGTAGGAAACAGCTTCAGGCATAGCTCATTTTCATCCCTTTGCCAGATAAAATAAGTTCTAAAGTGCAAAAAGCCTTTGCAGGAAGAAAGAATTTCCAAGTTTTAAACTGCAAAGTAAACTGTCACCTTAAGTTTATGAAAATTACATTATATTCTAATTATGATTCCTTTTAGATTTATAACATTCTAAACAATTACTGGATATTAGCATTCCAACCACAACTGCCAAATTTCAAAACTAGGGAGCTATAACCTCATATCAGCAACGTTTAGCCTCTCTTCTCTGTTGCATTTTTTCCAAATGCAGCTCCTTTTATTCTCAAACCAGCATAAAAAGTGATTTTCTCTTTGCTCATTCTCACCTTTTCCCCTTCACACCTCTTGCACCATATTATTAATTTTTTTCTTCCCTATAAGAAAGTTTGGCCTCAGAAAAACCCAAGGCATACCAAAGGAAAGCTTAATCTTGAGGCCTGTTTATAGACCATAGAGGGAGAAAATTAGAAATAGTGCAACTAAATCAGACTACTTTGAAAGACAGAAGCATCACCTACATACACAGTGAGGAAAAGGAAAGTGAGGTTGCAGGTAATAAATACCCCAGTTTCACTCTCTTGGTTCAGACAGCTGTGTTTCTTTCAGAAATACAGAACTTTAAAAGGCAGCTGGCCCTCTTTAGATATTATGGGTTGGGTTTTCTCCCTCATTTTTATTTCTCTTCTCTCTTTAGAGTAAAAGGAAATGTACGTCTTACAATTTAAAGTTGTAATACACAGCTTTGTTTTTCCTACTTTAAATTGGGAATTGGTATACCTGTTGAATTTCAAAGAATATAAGAATTTAGTATTAAAGCATGTTTTTGACCCTATTTTGGGTCCTAATTACATAGAGACCAATGTTAATTTGAATAGCAAGACTGTTTAGATCCTGTTGCTCATTTTCAACTTGCTATGGAATCACTTTTGAACTTATGACCTTTAGGTGCCCAGTCATCTTGTCCCTTTTTATTTGTACACCACAAGAGTGTTCCTGGTCTTGTCTAGTTAGTCCTCCAAGTCTCACAGTCACATCCCCTTTCATATTTACCTTGGAAGGGTATGACTCTTGACCTTTTCTTCAAACCTTTTTTCCTGACTACCTTAAAATCTTTTAATTAACCCAGTTTTCTTGCACAGCTAACAGTGAATGCCTCATGTGCAAATCTGCCATTTAAAATAAACTTGACTTTAAGCTTGACTTTGATCCTCCATTTATGAGTTTATTAATTTGGACAGTCCCTGCAGTGGGAGTTCAGAGAACATTTAGCCCATACTTAAAGTGAATAGTTTAATTATTTATGCTTTGGTAAAAGAATTACTATTATTCCTACTCATTTTTATCTTCTAGTGATCTCCATATGCTGCCAACTCAGATGTAAAAAATAAACTAATCCCAATGTTCACCTATTCAAAAAGATTCTGAGAAAAAAAAATCAAATAAAATAATATCCTTCTAGTGTGGAAGGCCTTAAACCACATGTCTATTCACTAGAGACAAATAATCCCAATCCTGTTCCTTCCTTCACAGCAGTCTTCCTTCAGTGTAATTACTTTGGAATATTTACGCATTTTATGCTGGACTCTATAATTGATTTTTATTGAAGTGCCTTAATTTAAGAATTCAAAGATTCTTAAATAGACAATTGGTATATATTTAACATTTGTTATCAGCTTTTCTAATAAATTCACAGTAGAGATTAATTTTTGGTACACTGATGCTTTCTTGACAATAACTGCTAAACATTTCATGCTGTTCCTCACCTTTCTCCAGCCATATAAAAATATATTCTAGATAACACAGCTATGATACTAAACATTGCAAAACATTTTTAGTTATGTTCTACTAGGGACTTATTACTTATCAGCCACATTATTACAGCATCAATTTTAACTGAACTGACACTTTGTCACTGGAGTAACTGATGACAATAACTGAAAATGGTAGTGATAGGTTTGGTCACGTTCTTATCACAACTCAAGCTTAATAGAAAATTGACTATTCAACTAGTGTTTTGTTGTCCAAGCAAAATACAATGCACTTGACAGCAACAGAACTGACTGAAGATAGTTTAAGAAATCTCTTAAGACAGGAAGGCTATGCTCAACAGTATATACCTTGCATACATACTGTATGGAGGCACGTGGCATCAACTTCTTTAGAATTAATAAAATCACATTAAGTTACTTCCTCTCTGTAGAGGCTTCTCAGATTAGGATTTCATTTGAAGAGCAGCTAATACCACCCCCATTGTTCAAGTCTACATTACAGGTAGTAATTATTACCTGATTACAGGTAGAACTGAGTTTACAGTTATGGTGATTTTAAGATTAAAGTACAGTTAGTTCAAATTATGACATTTCAAAGAAATAAAATGTGCAAACAGCCTGAGAGAACTCTAGTGGCAGCTTTTCAATATAGTTGGCCTTGGAAAGCAGGTATAGAGTTTTGGAAGCAGAGAGAGTCTGAAATAGCATGCATCCAGTTTCAGAACTTCTGAAGATAAGTAAATAAAGCTAACTCAAGCTGTGTGTTACTATGGGTTTGGGTACTGGAACATAACCTGCACACTGCATGATAACTCCTGGCACAAGTGCAGAAATGACACACATGCATACCATCCTACAAGTACTTTTATGGTTGGAAAACAAGACAAATCAGACACTGGAGGGTTGAGCAGAACAGACACTAAACACACTGGAAATCAACAGCACTATTAACCCTCTACTTCAGTACAGTTGCTCCAAATACCCTTCTGATTTTGAAGATAAAAGACAGTCATAATTTGTTTGGCTATTAACACAGCTAAGGGTGCTCATGCCACCTGGAACTACATGGATTCTCTTTTCCAGAGGAGTACCAGGTATTTGCTAGACAGCAATAGTCTTAATTAGTTGACAAACTATGTTTCATTTCACATTTTATAGCCTATAACAAGCTTTACTTCTTACATATATGCAATTGCCTCCCCAACCCCCAATAATATAAATAAATAGAAGCAAGCCACCAAAGCAACATGCAAAAGGGAAAGAAAGAATGAGGGACTAGTTATCAAAAATATGAGGCTTCCAATCTCATGCAATCCAAGAGAAACTCTTCTGCACTCAGATAACAACATAGGTAAAAAGTCCTTTAGTCAAATGTTGGGACTGAATGATTACATTGCAGAAAAGGGAAAAATAGTCTCAGAAGAATTTGTCTTTTCAAATGGCAGAGAATTCTTCCTAACACATTTAGTTGTGGGTCTATTCAGAGGTATCTGGTCCCAACATTTCAGTGGAATTTCCTTTATGAAAGGAAAAAAAAGCCAACAAAAACCAAACAACAAGACAAAACAAAAACAACCCCAAAATCCCAAAACCCCAGCTCAATATCTGCCCTTTGAGGCATTAAAGAACATCCATAGCCAAAGCCACCTCTTTTCACATTTTTTTTTCTTAATGTCCCTTGTTGCACCCAGACAGTAGGTACATACTCAACCAGCAGAAGCCCTGAAGCACAGGATTAGTTAAATCTACATGCCCAGAGTAAACATGCAGTGATCAAGAATCATTTCACTCCCATAATGGGAATACCAGGAAGACTTCATGCTGTATGCTCTAATTTATAGGTCTAGTATTACCCTTAAAACATATTATGCAGTCTCTTTCCAGGATTTATCAGTCTTGAAGTATTACTCACTGATTTAGAGAGAACTCAAAAAATCTCTATTGCCTTCATGGTTAGGCATCTTCTTCTAAAGGTCTTGGTGAGGAAACTATTTAATCCTGTGTTACAATATAGGATTAAACAGTGATATAGCATATAATTTTGAAAATAATTATTTTCAAGGGCAGGGGAGAAGAAAAGATATTTGCATGTGGATAAAAAAAGAAATCACACTACTTAAACTGAATACTTTAAGCAAACTAAACTTAAAATCTTTTATATACCTCAATCTTTTCACCTCGTCATCCTTCTATATAATTCACCTTGTTTAATGCTTGGTTTTTTTAAACTCTGAAATTCTCCTCAATTATGTTAAAGAGGGGATAAGGTTACAGAGCAGGCCTAATGAATCAAGAAAGTTCATTTAAAACATTGAAGTTTGACCTGTAACCACGGCGTCCCTGAAGTAGTCCAATTATTATTACTCAGCATGTACAGCAGTTTTTAAAAAATGAGTAAGGTCAAAGTCAGGTTTCATGAAAGCCTCAGCTGCAGCTGAAATCTAAAGTGCCTCACCAGAAATTATTAAAGCTGCCTAAAAAGCATCCTTTTCTACAGAGAACAGTTATGAAAGAGAAAACACGGTATTATTATGGGGGAACTTACATTTTTTTTCCCTCACCCAGAAGCCAGCCACAAACACCTGTCCTTAAATGCAGTTACACTAAAGTTGCACTTACATACATAGAATAAGGAAAAGTCTATCATTGTCCTAGAGCCTAGATTGCAAAAACAGGTGTATTTCAACTCTTATAAATAAAACAATATGCAAAGGCTACTGTCTTTCCTGCTGTACATATAGCTCTGTCATATACATTGTATGCACACTCATTTTTCTGGCATTAAGTTTGACAAGACAAATATAGCTGTAGTTGACTTGATGGCTTTTCTTAACAGGAGCTTCAGTTACATTTAAAAGCTTGTAGTCATTCTCCTGGAACACAAACCAAGACAAAAACTAATAGAGAGGTAACTACCTGTGTAACTTATTGTCACAGAGGCAACAACCATGTAGCTTAAAGGCTGAGATGTAAAATATTTTGCTCTTTTCATATAGATAAGAGGTGTTTTCCCCTCACTTTTTTTGGCAGAAAATTATGATTCTGATCACTGGAGAGTGGATGCAGGAGCAAAAAGTGCACCAAGTATTTTGATAAGATTTACGCTCTCGTAAAATAGATTTTTGTGTCAGTGGGTCATTTATGCCTTCTCCATAGGTCCCAGCTCTGTGTCTTCCTTTTTTCCAACCAACCAGCTAGTGTGCAGAGACAAATCTAAGTCCAGGGTGAGAGATGAAATTGGCCAGAGATACAACTATAATAGTGATTTTAGAGCAGCTGTATCCAGAGGACATCACATCATAGGAATTTAATAATTGCCTAAAGCACTTTTTATTTTTCTACTGTAATAAAAATTCACTATTTGAGTCCCAGTTGCAAAATTTTAAATAGTAAAATAAGTGTTCCCTATCATCTGCTTAAACAATTGCATTTTGTTTTATTGAATAAGATCATTTGTGACAAATATCTGAGCAAAGAAAACATTTATATTTTACTTACTACTAAATTATCTATGAAACTCTAACCTATAAAATGTGAGCTGTCATTGCTGTGCAGGGGTTAGCTGGCAACAGCGAAGAGAACTGTTCCAAGGTCACAGAGTATCTAAAGGTCTATCTATAATGCCCAATCTGTTAATGTATTCATTAAAAAAAATAAAAATCACATCTTCGCACTAGGAAGGCGCTTTGACCCAGAGAACAAGAAATGAGAATAAAAGCTAACACACCTTTATTTGTATTGCTACCTTGTGAGCTGCAGTGAATTTCCCCCTGAAGATCAGTTCCTCTACACAAAGAGACAAACCAATACTATTAATTTTACTTTATACAGTTCCCAATATCAACTGAAATTGCCTAAAGTGAACAAACATCCTCAGAAAGCACAATGACCATTATCTTCACTTGTTAGCATCAGAGAAAGCAATAGCTGAAAGCAGGCCACAAAGGAACACTCTGCACAGTTCATGATTTACTATCAGTTAATTATAAATCTCTTATAAATATCTTCTTCACCAAGAAAGGAAGAGTCATTAGGTCCTCTGTATCATCTCAACCATTTGCAGTCTATTATCATGTTAAAAATAAATTGAAAGAGATAAAAACTTCCAAGTAAACCACAGAATTTTAAGCCTGTGAACTTAAAGGGAAATTCAGTTATCACAAAGGAAATTATTTTTTCATATAAAAAATTATTCTGATTCTAGAGTTGTGTTATCTCAGATGACGAAAACCACAGGAGAGCAGTCTCTCTGATAGTACAAGAAATAATTCTTACATTCTATTCTTATAGTCTATTCTTCATTGTACTCTTTATATTCTGGACACTGGTTTTGTGTTAGAGAACAACATAACTGATTTTTTTTTTTCTTCCAGACTTCCTCACAGTTCTCATAGTCTTTTAGCTGGTCTAATACTTGAATTTGTTATGATCGTAACTAAGAATGAACAAGGATGATGGCAGTTTATTAATAGAGTACTTTGTGCAAAAAATTTAGCCCTTTTTAACAATTGTTTCAAATTAAACATTTTCATTTCATACATTGTTATTAGCAAAAACATGAATTCTGTCTTTGCATAAGGCATCATCAGAAGAGGTTTTTTATTTGTTTTTAAATCACACTCATTTTTACATTTGAATTGGGTCTGTATTTATAACATATACCAGAGATCATAGTGCCACACAAATTTTGTAGGGGAGTCTTTATTAAACCAAGTCACCACCCATGACTAATCTTGATGGAATATTTTCTAGACAACTACAGCTTAGAAATATATATGCACACACACATATACATGCACACACACATACTCATACGAAAATAGTTTAAGAATAAACAGTGTGTGTACTTTATCTGACAATGCCTGTAACTTCAAAAACCAGGTTTCATATGTGAAGCCCTAAGTCCATAGGCTGAAACTAGTCTAGAATGATACAGCATAAGTACCAGTCACATTTGGTTATTTACATAATTTTTAAATATTTCATCAACTCATACAGTTGATGCAGATTTTTCTTTGAAGAACTGGAAGCGTTTACTTCTTATCTCTCAAATGAAGATAGGGGTTTTCTGCAGTAATATCCATGAAATACTATTAACACATTTTTATAAAAGCTTTTGACATGTCCTCAATTACAGAACAAAAGCAATACAGTTTAACTGAAAAACGTTATTCCTCTAACAAATATCCTTCCAACCCTGTGAAAGATTTGAGATATGCAAACAGTGAAAAGGAACATTTGTGTACTTCCCCAAACCAGACTTTGAAAGGAGAATGTCTCTATTTGATACTAGAAGGCCATTGCTACTCAAACCTCCCCTGCCATTTTCCACTAAAATAATGAACAGCTATTTTATTTCATATAATTATTAGAAAATGCTTATAGATGAAAGAAACAAAGGAATAATCTGGTACTGTACGTTGAACAAAACGCATAAGTGACAAAAATCCCCCCCAAGCTTTTAATAGATTTACTTGCCTAATACATAAACATATAAGAAAGAAATAGGGATTTTATGCTTCAGTTTTACTTTAAGATAAAATTGATCTTGCAATTTCTATAACAAACATTTTCAAGGAATGAAAAATAAGCATCTGTTTTTCTTGCAAAATAAGTCTTAAGAGTTGTATAATTTTCTTTTTTCGTGAGTTCAAAGAACTGGCTAAATCATAATTAAAAGCTTTTGTCATCTTAATGAAATAGAAAGTAAATAGAGCAGATGGTACAGATTAACTTTGACTTGTCAAGTAAGGTGGAGAAATAAAGAGGATTTATTTTGGAATCTGGATCTGGGAAAATAGTTTTCCCTAAGAGGCAGTCTGTATGTTGTATGTGGCATATGCAGACAAGAACTGACTTCCTTCCAGCATGTGCTTTTGTACACACACGCTTGCAGTCCTCACCGCAACTCTTCTGTGATACCAAAGAAGCAAAGTCAAATTCTGGAAAAACCTGAGACATTATCTACAACTGAACTATAGAGGATTTAACCAAATAGGTTCAGTTGTCATTGTTGACTTGACTGTCAAATAAGAGGAGGCTTATTTGGTGAAGTAAGCCAACTTTGCCGAAAGCAAGAGCAAAGAATGGACATCAGATAGGGGTTCATTATTTTTAAATAACATTGTCCTTATAAGGATAGATTCTAAATAGCATTGCTATTTTATAAACTGTTTAATCAAAAGCAAAATATTACCCTATCTTCTGATATAGAATCCAGTCCAAATGTTACATGTGCTTCCAAAAAGAGATTAAGCAGAAAATACAAATTTGGTCTCCAAGCAGTTTCTTTTTATTTAATTACACACTAGACAAAGGAAAAAGATGGATTAGAAATCACAAGCCATATGTACCAGTAGTACTCAGCAAAGTAACTTCAACCACGTTAAGCCCAAATTATATATTCTAATTTAGGCCTTTGAAGCTTGAACAAAAGTGGTATGGAATCAAGGTTTTACAAAACTAAGTTAGGTAATACAGTAGCATGTAGCTATATACATCTTAAATACTTCTAAAACCTGTTAGATAAGTATTTGAGGTATTGCCTACAAGGACAAAGTATAGCAATTTTGCTACAGAATTGCAGATAGGAAATAAGCATTTGTAAAAATAAAATCTTCACAGGGTTTCAATTTACTAATTTTTCCCATGTATTGGGAATTAGTGTAACTGAAGTTAAGAGTTATTCTACCTGAAATAGGCTTCAAGAAACTGGAGCTGATGCTACTTTTCTGTACAGGCTATTTAGCTACTACAAGTGCTTAGAAGCTTTAAGATGAGAATAGAGAGCTCACACTATTCTGGATAATAATTATTTTTTAAACAGAACACAAGTTGATTTATTTCTGTCCAGCTCTCATTTGTTGTCAGTCACGAATCTTAGCACTGTCTGGTATCCTCTCCAGCTGTGAAAGAAGAAATTAAGAGAACAGCTCCACATTATTCAGAATTTTTCTGAACAGTAGCTTTTCTCCTGACAGGATATTTGATCTTACTTCTAATCTCTTTGATATTCTGACAGACAGTAAATGGGTATTCTATTTACAGAAAAGTAATGCAGAACTAAACACTAGGAAAACAAATACATCTATTGGGCACACTTCTGTTTCTGATATCAGAAACATGACCTTTTTTCCCCAAGACATATTAAAGTTTACTTTGAGAACATTTTTTTTAAAAAATGTATATATATCTGTATTGTATATATATACACATATGGACTGCTTTGTTAAAAAATGAGCTTTAAGAAACAAGATTACTTTCTTCTTCAAATGAAACCTCCAGAAGCTTTTTAGGAGATTTAGATTTTTCATGGTAGTCAGACTTTCAAACACTAGGCTGTGAAGTTGACACTGTTTTAAAGTCTGGAAAGAAAATTCTCTTCTAATAGCAACACCCGGAGCCTGGTTTATGTGTGTTGGACTAAGTCTAGAAGGAACTATCAGGTTATGTTTCCCAAATAGACTTTGTTTCAGAGACTTCAGCACTAGGAGTGATGAGAAAGAGCAAGAGTGAGTTAATTAAAACAAAGAAAAGAAAGAGTGTTTGCAAGTTCAGAGAAACATTTTTTAAACTAAAAATTGGTTTGAAAGATCAAGGATAGCTACATTTTCACAATGGAACTTTTGAAAAAGAAAACTGACAGTTTAAACTAGCAGGCAACGGACATATATTTTACCAATAAATTCTTGTTTCATCACTCTCAGCTAAGGAGAAAACAAACAGGTCTGTGTTCCTCACTGAAGAAATTAAGTTCCAAAAAACCTCAGCAGCAGCAGTTACTCCAGGAACACTGTTTGTCATTAAAATCCACTTGTGATTCAGTAATGGGTGGAAAAGCATCTTCTAAGGTTGATGTAGTGTGGTGAGATGACTGTGGCTGGATGCCAGGTGCCCACCAAAACTCCTCTATCACTCCCCTCCTCAGCTGGACAAGGAAGAGAACACATAATGAAAGGCTCATGGCTCAAGATAAGGAGAGGGAGGGATCACTCACCAATTACTATCATGGGCAAAACAGACTCTACTTGGGGAAAAATTAATTTATTACCAATCAAATCAGAGTAGGGTAATGAGAAATAAAACCAAATCTTCAAACACCTTCCCCCCCACCTCTCTCTTCTTCCCAGGCACAGCCTGACTCCAGATTCTCTACCTCCTCTGCCCCCAGCAGCACAGGGGGATGGGGAATGGGGGGTGGTGTCAGTTCATCACACATTGCCTCTGCTGCTCCTTCCTCCTCAGAGGCAGGACTCCTCACACTCTTCCCTTGCTCCAGCATGTGGTCCCTCCCATGGGAGACAGTCCTCCATGAACTTCTCCAACGTGGGTCCTTCCCACAGGCTGCAGTTCTTCACGAACTGCTCCAGCATTGATCCCTTCCATGGGCTGCAGTCCTTCAGGCACAGACTGCTCCAGTGTGGGTCCCCTGTGGGGTCACAAGTCCTGCCAGAAAACCTGCTCCAGCGTGGGCTCCTCTCTCCGCAGATCCACAGGTCCTGTCAGGAGACTGTTTCAGTGCAGTCTTCTCATGGGGTCACAGCCTCCTTCAGGCACCCACCTGCTCTAGTGTGGGGTCCTCCACAGGCTGCAGGTGGAGATCTGCTCCACCATGGACCTCCATGGGCTGCAGGGGGACAGCCTGCTTCACCATGGTCTTCCCCACGGGCTGCAGGGGAATCTCTGCTCCGGCACCTGGAGCATCTCCTCTCCCTCCTTCACTGAACTCAGTGTCTGCAGGGCTATTTCTCTCACATGTTCTCACTCCTCCCTCTGGCTGCAATTGCACAGGGTGTTTTCCCCCTCCTCAAATATGTTATCCCAGAGGCACTAGTACCGTCACTGATGGGCTTGGCCTGGGCCACCAGCAGGTCCGTCTTGGAGCCAGCTGGCATTGGCTCTATCGGATATGGGGGAAGCTTCTAGCAGCTTCTCACAGAAGCCACTCCTGTAGCCTTCCTGCTACCAAAACCCTGCCATGCAAGTCAAATATGTGTAGATTTTGGTTTACCCATACAATATGAAAAAGCCACTTAAGCTGCATTGTTCTGTACAATTCTGGTGCTTCTACTCTGTACTAACAAATGCTTAGAAGTTTTTATGGTGAAATAGAAGAAAAAAATTAAGAAATTCTGACTCAAGTCAGACATATCATTTCTGAAAACAACATCAAAAGAGACCTTATTAACTTCTACAAAGTGGACTGTTGAAGCTATTCAAGTACAGGACAGTTGTACAGATAAGTCACTCAGATAATTTTTACAGTGAAATTTTAGCTTTCTGTAAGATTCCATTTACACACCTGCACCACAAATGTGAACGTATTATTCAGTCTGTTGTCAGAACAAACTGACTACAGTTCAATCAGAACTCATAAGTTAAACCTTCATTCTAAACAAAGTGACAGAATAATCCTTATTTCCTCTTTATTTTGTTGTGGGTTTATTGTTAGATAGGAAGAACTCTCACAGACTCGGTGGTTTGCTTAAATAAAAAGTTAGTGAAGAATGATGGTTTTGCTTTTAATGAAAATAAGATTACAGAGTAAAAACTTTCATAGTCTGTTTTTCATATCATAGGAAAACAAATGCTTTTCTTATTTTATGAGATCTGTCCCTCATGATCCAGTATCTGAGTTATATTAAATAATATTCCAGTGTTATTGCTAGGAATTAATCATATAGTTAGGTAGAATCAATGCCTGAGCACAAAAATTTTTTTAAATTAAATACAAGCATTCCCTAAGTTAAGGGCTTACAGGGCACATTTGTTTTTATGATAAAGAATGTTTCATTACATGTAAAGCAGCAGCTTGATAAAGGTTAAAAAAGTCCCTGCAGCAAAAACCACACAGGAACTTAAAAAAAAGCAAGATAGATCCCTTGGACCAAATCACAGATAGAGCTAGAG
Organism: Haliaeetus leucocephalus; assembly: GCF_000737465.1. Taxonomy (NCBI): domain Eukaryota; kingdom Metazoa; phylum Chordata; class Aves; order Accipitriformes; family Accipitridae; genus Haliaeetus; species Haliaeetus leucocephalus. The sequence goes on along the minus strand of NW_010972720.1, from coordinate 2,728,402 downwards.
AAGTCTTAGTGTGCATAAAATGATACAAAGAGCTGAGTGTTTTGAGAGACAGCAAGTTGCAATAAAAAAAGCTCTAGAATCTGAACATCAAGATTCCCCGTGCAATAAAATAATTTCCTATAGTTTCTATATGTAGATTTTTGAAACATCAATGGACTGACAAGGTCTTGTACCACAGACTATGTCTATGGTAAAACAGACTTTGTCTATGTTTGACTCTTCCAAACTGGTTGTTTTTCACAAAATGTTTCCACTAGCATAGCACATTGGACAAACATCAGAATGCCCACATTGTACATCATTCCCACTGAGGTCAGAAACATTGTTGTGTTTAAAAGGTATGAAGGTACTAACAGGCTTTGTTGAATGGAGGCATTAAATGGAGGCTCAAGAAAGCAGCAATAGCCATTGCTAGCTAACACCAGCAACATCTTTTTAAACCTGGGGGTCTCCATTGGTTTAAATGGAGATATGGAGAGAACTTTTGATTCCTCAGATCCAGGAGGAAGCTACTGCAAACAAGGACTAAATGTAGATATTTTATAAAATGAAAACTGCCTTCACTGCCTCCTTAGTAACAATAAAAAAATTTTAACTCAAAGTTTCATGTCACCCTCCTGACCTATTGAGTAGAAACGTTTTTACTGTTTTTTTAAATAAAAAAAATCATAGGGAATTATGTAAAGTAATTCTTTGCATTAAAAAAAAAATCTAAAAAACTTTAGAAGTCAATATTTGTCTACAGATGTAGCTCAGCCAACCAGTGTATATTTTGAAATAATCACTGAGCTGTGAAATTAACAATTGAACCAATAAATTGGACTTTTTATCTTCTTAGCTTCAAGAATATTTCTTATAAAGCTTTATCTGTAGGACAATCCAAAGTAGCAGGGTGCTACAATGCAGAAAAGGAGACCAAAGTTCCTTTGACAATATTCAAAAGCAGCGATTACCAAAGAAAATTGTTAGATTTCCTTTAATTTAGCAGCAGTTGGCTCCTTTAGAATTGCTAAGTGCAAGTTTAAAAAGAAAAGCCTTTCTAGCTACAGTAGAGCTTCCGCTAATAATGCTTTATAAACTTAAAGTATTTATCTGGGCTACATAAGAGGAGGAGAAAAAGAAAAGCATGAAAAAATCTTTAACAACAATTCTTTTGTATGTTTTTAAGAAAGAATAAACTGATTACTGCTGTTATAGCCATATACCTATTTTGGTTAGGGGATCAACCTTTTTAGTACAATGGTAAGTATGTTCATAGCAGACACTTTCATTAAAAAAACAAACAAAAAAAACCAAAACCCAAACCCACAACTTTTATCTGTCATAGCTGTTCTCCCTGACTGGCAACATCTGCAAAAATGAACCTTTATATTCCCACAACTCTGCTTGACTGTAGACTTTAATGCAACTAAAACTGTACCTTTAGATTTTGTCCGAATATTGGGACTGCTTTTGTAACAGGTCAGGAAAAGGCCAAAACCTAATCTACCCAACACAAGAGCTGGTGACTAGCTGAAAACTGACCAGAAAGGCACCAGCACCACTAGATAAAAATCTCTCAGTTCCTTTGTAAAATGCCACCTTATCGATTTTGTACCATACAAAAGCATACTGCATAGCCCCACTCACATTTGAGTCATTTAGCTTTCTGTGAATGGTGCCTGATGCATCAGGAGCTGCGGGGGGGGAGTAATTCTCTCCTTCAAACACAGGAATATTTATTGGACTTTTGTCCCTGAAAGACATCTTTCATCCAGCTATACTAGAAATTACAAATACATGGTTCAAAACACACCAGAGCTTGCCTTGACTATTTGTTAGACTGCATCTGTCCTGTTTATATCTACAATCTGTCATTAGCACTGCCAATTAACTCCTTGCCAGTGGTCCTGATCATGATGCAAGAAAGCTTCTCTTTTGTTTCCCTATGAGGAAAACAGAAGCCAAACTGATTTCCATCTAACTGCTACTGTAGTAGAACTCCCCTAGTTAATGGCTAAAATCTCAAACTTTTTATTCTGTAAATTGGCAGTAAAAATCGGCAGTTCTTACCCTGTAAAGGCTAACCTAGATGAGACAGAGCTATTTTAATCTGACCTCCTCCAAACATAAGTGAGAGATCTCATTATCAGACCTCAAGTTAGGACTACCAATATCAGTGTCACCTCGCCTTGACCAAGATCTTTGTGGGATTGTCAGAGCAATATCCTGATGGTGCTTGGCTGATCTATTTCATCAAATGACTCGGTGGCATATGTTAGGTAATAGTATGTTCCTTTAATACCTGCTGCCATATGATAGGAAACTTCTTTTATCACACCAGCCTATTTTAAGGCGTTAGTTCCACTTGAAGTAATATTGAGAAAGGCTATACTTGCTTAAGGTAATACAAATGTATTATCTCACGGTACCACAAAGATAAATGTACGGCACCTTTCAGAGCAATACTTCTTTGCAACCAGACCATACAAACAAGAGCTGCAAGCTATTTGCTTTGAAAAGCCCAGGAGCTGCTGCAGTCTAGGAGAAATAGGCTGTGGAAAGTCAAAGAGCAAAATAAGTTGGGTTTGAGGGGAAAAGAAACAGGAGGGCAGAAGGAAGAAAGGTGTACAAGGTCAAACTCAGAATACCTGACAGTCTGATAATTAGGAAAACTCCTTGTGTAACTATACAAAGTTGGCTTATTCACAGCAAGTATTTAAATCTCTAAGCCATTTCAACTTAGACCCAAGAGACTAGTATTTGAAACACATCCTGAACACATAACTACTATGGTTGAGTTTAGTAAAGAAAGATGTTGGCCAGTTTATTTTTGATCTTCATATGATACAGTTCTGGGGAAAGAAAAAGTTTTGTTTTCTAAAAAAAAAAAACCAACCAACCAAACAAACAGAAAAAAACACCAAAAATCCCCTGGTAAAAGCTTTTTCCAGATGGCTAAAGTTTTTGTTTGTTTTAGGTTCAACATCTAAAGAATCAATTATACAGCATATTTCTGTCACTCTAAACTTCCTAAATTAGTTGAGTTGACTGTGACTTTAGTTGAGCGATGTGTGATGGAAAAGGAGTATCTCATCTACAAGTCTTATTGTGCTCCAAAAGTTAAACCACTCAGGGAAAGACCTTAACACACAGGGGCATTTCTAAAAGGAAAAAAAAAAAAAAAAAAAATCAAGACCTAAGAAACAGAAGAATATTGGTTTAACAGTGCAGTGTCTCGCTTATCCTCCAGCCCCTCAGAAATACATTCTCAGGGGAAATAAGGCAAGAAGTAGTCTTGACTCACAGGTCTCAACAAGAACTCTAACATGCACTTGAGTCATTTTGTACTGCTGTAAGACCTCTTCTACTCTAGACTTTTTAATTCATGGTCAGCTCTGAAATGCAGCTTTCAACATAGTCTGAGTAAATTGAAAGAAAATACCTCAGAAGTAACAGAATGGTATCACACCTGATTCAAATATCAGCCCTTTTCACTGCAAGCCAACAATACTAGAAATATGTCCAAAGCATATGTAAATATAGAATATCGCATCATAGTATCATACAAAGCATACAAACTTTCCAAGTTTTTTTTCTCCTTCCATTTTTACCTTTTGTAACTTCATAGGTAGTGCTCACAAACAGATAGGGAAACTAATGTCTATTGAATACATTAAATAAATTAAATACTGGGGGGGGGAAATGTTAGTTTTGTGTCAGTAAAAGCTCACTTTTTTTTTTTAAAGCTTATCCACAAAATGTTCTGCTTTTAATTTGGTTTACAGATCAAATCAGTTTGGTTCTGCTGCAGAACAGGAACTCCAGAATCCTAGCTATGAGTATTTGGGTATGGTCTATTTATTTGTAACTGTAGTTAAATCACAAGTCCTCAATAAAAGAAAAAAATTCTTAGGTCACGTCCAGTGGTGGTGTTTTGTTTATATAAACTGGAATTTCATTCTCATAGTATCCAAGAATTCAAATATTAGAGCAAAAGTCAACTGGAAAGTTCTCACCCAAGATGTCATAATAATGCCAGCTCACTGAAATAGGAAAATTCAGCTTTAAAAAAGCTTCTGATTAAACAGACAGGTTTCCATTACAAGCTACCTAATGGTTTCTTGTCCAAGAACCCAGGAAAGCCCCAGCAAATCAAAGCAACAGAAGTTCACCACTGCCCACTGGTGGAAAGCAGGGAATCTTTTCCAGCTCATGTACTTAATTTTAAAATAAGTAATAGAGATGAGGATGTGCAAGCATAGGACTTCTGCAGAGAATATATGCTGTTAATTGCAGCAGCATTCAACTAGCCAAAGCAAGACTAGAAAGCTGCATTAAGACATACTACATTGTTCACACCAAAAATTCAAATATGTTAATTTAGCACTTCAGCTGCTCACCTAACCTCTGTTGGAAGGAAGCAAGTCTCTCTTGGACACAAATATCGAGATACTGGAAATGGAGGCCGGGGTAACAGCTACCCTACTCAAGTCATATTTTTTTTTCATATACTATGGATCCAGCCTAAGACTGCATTTGAATAGAGGTTAGAGAAAACCTATAGGACTCCTGAGGTACAACTAAGATTATCAGAGATGACAATAAAGTTTTAAATTTGACCCAGCAATATAAATTCACTTATAAAGTACTTATTAGAGATGACCAAAAAACAGCTGAAGTGTAATAAAACAGTTGTTCCAACTTGAACACCAATTTATAAAAAAAAAGTAGAAATACCACACCAAAAACAAAAGCCACAGGAAAAAAATGCATGGTCAACTACAGATGGCAGACATCCACAATCTGTATTTCATGTGATCTTGGGAAGTTCTCTGTTTTTCCACTTAAATGTCAAAAACAAGCTATAAGAGCAAAAGAACGTTTCTAAACTCATATAAAAGAAAATCCTCCAAGAACATTAAAGAGCAGGTGTTGGTTTTGACATCTTAAAGACCTTCCAACAAGTCTCTTCATTATGTTTTAAGAAGGAATAATTTCTTAAAGATATTAAGCTACTTTCTTTCTAAATGCAATTAGACATTAGACCAGAATGTGTTGTATACAAAGATGATTTTCATTTTTTCATGATGTTCTTCACTAAAATAATCTTTGAGATCAAAATCTAGTTAAATAAGTAGCCTTTTACATTGCTAATGATTTTTACTTTTTTTTGTCCTATTCAATAAATTGAGATTCTATTTGAGTGGACTCAAGCGAAAAAGCAGCCACCTAATTCAGTATAACTGTTGTACCATTTTTGTTGACTAGCCTCATGCTACAGAAAGCTTAAAAAAGTCAATAAATTATTCCCTGTTTTCTAACAATTTCTAGGGACACTAATAAAAATCATTCAGTGAAAGTGTCAGATATATTGGATTAGTCCATCTATGAAGCATTAGTCTGTAGCCACAGAACTTAACTTACGAAGTTTAATTCTTACATATTAATATCAATATTGCATGTAAAAATGTGTAAGGCACCAATTAAAGCAACATAGAGATAGAGGCGATGACTTACTGAAATTGGCATCTCTCTCCAACTAGGGCTATGTTGCCAACACCATATTCAGAACACTAGAGAGCTGAAGCAAAACATTTGAGAACACTTACTGTGATGGATGTTTGAGCAAAAAAGACATAAGCATTGCTTGGAGTAGGTTAGTAAAGTAAGCAACATTTTAATGGCTGTATGACAGGAAACTGGGCACAAAGCAAATGCATGTGAGCAGAATTCATTTTGTTTGCCATTATTCCACTTGTTCACGGGCACATCTGAGACAAATCACAAACAGCTTGGTTTCCTGTGTTTATCAGCACCCCAGGGCTTCCCCTCCTGCTGCTGTTACCCCTGCAGCATCCTCTGGGTGCTCCTCCTGCCCTTAACTGCCAGCACCCATGTCTCTCTGCAATAATTTCAATATTCTGCATTTCTACTCAAGTTCCTTCTAGGTTACTCTCCCCTCTCCTAACCTCTTTCAGCTGCTTTTTGCTGATGTTTTCTGGCTTTCTTAGCTTCATAATAACCTGAGGCCCACAGCTGCTCCTCATTAACATTCCTCAAATCCTCATACTCCTTCCCTTTCCATTTCATGTCATCTTCATCCCCGTCATTTTCAGAAAGTGGAAAAACCAGCCCTGTTATTCATTGTGCCAGCAGCTTCTTTGAGAGATACAGAGGGAGGTGAGATTTCACTTCACTATCCCTGAATTGATCTTTGAGATCTGCAGAAAGACACTGAGAACACATTTGCTAGTAACCTATAGATTCACCTTACCCAAATAGAAACCTTTTCTCTATGCCACACTTCTTGGGACTCACTGTCTCATAGTGCCTCTTATGTGTAGAATAAAAGGGTACCACCAAGTCGGCCAAATTATTCACCATTTTTACTGATGTTTTTCCAAATTCCTTCTATTCCCACACCAATAGAGTTGATCATTTTGTATTAATAATACAAAAGAGGCAAATATCAGAACTTCACCAAGTTGCAAACTAACTTGAAGCTTTATATGAAAATTCCTTACTTTTTTCTTACACAGAAAATCCATTAGTTTCTGAACCAGTTTTCAACAGCAGGTACAGTCCAGAAGTAAGCCTGAAAAGGGATTTTCTTGGAAGTCATAATCACAAAATAATAAGAGACATTTTAATCCAACAGTACCTCATCTCTAATATAAAGAACAATTACTGCTGACTTCCATATAGATCTCTCATACCCTTTCTTGTTTAACTATCAAATTACGAGTCACACAAAATCTTTAAACACTCAGTTAGGCATAGCAAATACCTGAGAAGAGGCTTATCGTCACTGCAAAAAAGCTTCCAGCTGACTAACAGAAGAAAATATATTAAAAAATATATGGCAAGTCTAAGGGGGCAATATAAGGCTGTGAACTTATTTCAGAGAAGCAGGGCGTTATTAAAAAAATAAAATAGAAGTTTTGAGTTATGTTCTTTGGGCAGTTATTCCAGAATAAGATTTGTTTATTCCTACTTTTTTATTCCTATTTTCCAGAAAAAAAAGAACAAGGGCATAGTGCTCTTAGAGGCTCTGGTCTAGGCAAGCCCTTAATCTTGAGGGAAAAAATAAAGAGAACTACCCAAAAGATCAGGCATAACCAGATCTTATACTGCATAAGACTAAGTTGCACATAAATATTAGCTACAATTAAAATTAACTTCTGTTTTTTAAAGTTTAGTAAGAATTGGATTTTCTGTTTATTCAATACAATTATTTCCCAACCCCACAAATTTAAATTTCTATAAATCACTATTTTAGAAATGCAGTAGCACACTTCAAAAAACAAATGTTTTTTTCTGAATTATATAGGAAATAGTTTATGATGGCATAAGAAACAGAAATAGATTTTAAAAGTCAGTAAAGAAAAAAAGATCAGAACACTTTTCTGGTTCTGAAGTCCAGTAATTTAAGTTGAATGTGAAGGACAAAAACACCTACAACAAGTAGTCATATTTGACAAGTTTATTTTTTTTTTTAATAGCATTCATTCTCTCCTTCATATTTTTAGTTCTACCTTCCAAAATGTATGTATCTTTCTCATCTTATATAGCATAGGTCACTGACTTCTCGTTAAATTGTAACTTTGAGTACCTTGTCACTATAGACTAAATGCTGTGTTTGCAGCTCATTTAAGGCTTTTTCAGTAATTAGTGCACCATGTCTGGTGTAGAGCAAGGAAGACATCTGAAAACTCTCCTACTGTTTCTTAGATACTGCAACACAAAAAACCTGGACAACTTTTTACCAATTTCTGTTGTTGTCACACAGTTATTCCTAAAGCATTTTAAGAAGGATAATGAAGCTTAAATATTGCTTGGGTGTATTGAAAACCTCCCTTTAAGTTGTACTTTAAAAATATTATTCATCTAATCAACATTGATTTCCCACCTATACCTCCTGACCTACCTTCCCCAGGACATTTTTTTTCCCTTCACATGAGACTTGAAAGCAAAAATACATTCCATTATTAATTTGGAAGAGCCTATACAGTGTTCTGTGATTCCAAAGGAACTACAGCAACAGAAGAAGATACCTCCACACATGCACTATGTCCGTGCTTTCCTCCATGATCGAGAACTTGTCTTACAGTACGTCTTCTGGCACAAGACCACAGACTTGCCAATATAATACTTTCTAGCCTCACGAACGTGACTGAACAAGAAAACTCTGAAGTATAGGACAGTTCTAAAGACAACCTACTCCATGTTTGTATTAAATGGACTGTGGGTTTTTTGTTTGGATGGTTTTGGGTTTTTCTTTAAAAAGGTCATTTTACAAAACTGAGTGCAAACACTAAGTCAGATTATACAGACTAGTTATTTCAATTATTTTATGCCTAATGTAGAATATTTTTTGTAGTCCCAGTTAGTTTCCCCCACACACACACTGTTTACAGTACAAAGCAACATGTGGGATGGAGGAAGGCAGCTTTTTGTAATGGTATATCACTAAGCCCATATTTGCATTGTTTTTCAACAGGACCTCTTGCACAAAACATGTCTTTGTGCTGCAGATATTTCTTCCCTAGTAATAGCTGAAGACAAGTACTGGTCTGTCAGGAAGCATTGGAAAGCCACTTTCCTGCAGGGGCCAAAATGCCACCATAACACATAGAATTAAACATCTGAAGCAAGAAGTCTGCATTTGTATTGAAGTGCTTCAACCTGGATCTCCAAAAGAAAAAGAAAACAACAAAATCCACAAACAAAAAACAACTTTGCCAACATACAGCTTCTGAACCTATGGCTCTGCAACCTGAGTGCAGAGCTAGAAATTTACAAAATGGAGTCCATACTACAGCAAGTCATTTAAGTATTAACTATTACTACGCCAAACAAAGTTTTAATTAAAACCGTTTCCTAAATTTACTGAGAGGAAGAAACAGGAAGCAATCCCAACTCTTATATTGTGTCTGTTATGGTTTGAGTCAACATCACAAGCACAGCTGGAGAGAGAAGTTGGCTTTGTTCTAGCTATATCTTTAACAAACTGTGACTAGAAAAGTGATGGCATCATTTGGTTTCAAGTCTCCCCACTTGTTTGTGCAATTATCTTCTAGAAGCCTAAGGCACCAAAGAAAACAAAGTATTCCAGAATATAAAGGTATATTCAGTTAATGATGGTACATGAACTTTTTTTATAAGCACAAACCTGTTATTGTTGCAGAAGTGCGAGTTGTCTTTCCCTAGAGATCTCATATACTTATCCCCATTTCAAGAGTATTTTTCTGAAAACTACCTCAATAAACCACATATTCCATGGCTTAAGCTAGGCTAACTTGATGAGCCCACAGCTCTACTTTGTGTTGTGCCCAGGAGCATAGTTGAAATCTCCACTCACTTTGTTGTTGTGAATTATAAAGTCATAATTTTACTCTTTGAATATTGTGCTGAAAACTTGAGGCTTTCCTCGTAATTTGTGAAAGAGCACAAGAATTTTTTAAATTCCATTTTAAAATTTCTATTAACAGGGACCTGGTCTAAAGGTTTATAAATATTAGTGATTAATTTTGCAACATAATGCTTATAGTAGTTTTCCTCAATTCCACCAATTTGGAGAGATTCTTTCTCTCCTACCTTATAGCAACAGGATCTATACACTGAAAATAACAATCCTCACTACAGCAGATTAGCAATACCTCTTTCTAATGATAGCTGGCAACTTTATCATTAAGAGATTAAGGTACACTCAATTTAGCTTCCAGGTTTCAGCTCAGTTAAACCACTGCAGAGGAACAAGGACAACTTTTGAATTTTCTCAGCTTCAGATATTATTCATGTAGTCAAGCATCACCCGCTAAATATATTTTGTATCAGAGGCTAGCACAATATTGTACAGAAAGTTGAATCTACATTTAACTCTTAGAATAGATTCTAACTTGGAAAGTGCCCATGTAAACAAACAAAAAAACCTGAGTAATATTACCCTCTGTACTACAGATCAGATATTCCAATACAGATTTTAAGAATCACAACAAAGACGTGTTTAAACGGCTGATTCTATTGCATGCATTGTGTGTACTGTGTGCTGACAGCTGATTTTACAAGTCTCCAATAGCTGACTGGGAGACATGAACACACCAATTCATATTACCTCTTTCCAAATGTGCTGAAAGAGAGATAAGCATACCTAGAGAGCATCCCTAAGGATAGAGTCAGTCATATTTGGACTCTATGATCTTAAAGGTCTTTTCCAACCTAAACAATTCTATAGGTCTGTATTTACCAGAAAAAGGGAAACTGAGAAAAAAGGTGGTAAAGAGTAAGTTATGTATATGATAAAGTACCCCTTAGTTTTTCATCCATCCTCTATATTTTCACGCCCCCAACCTGTTAGATTAACATACACTGTCCAGACAGTAAAATAAAAAATTTCCACTACTTGCTACATAACTACCACTTTTTTTTTTTTGCTGCTTCTCTCCAGCAAAAAAGTATCACATTATGAAATCAGGGAGAAGGATCATAAGATGAAATTTTTACTTTAGTAACCCTTTACTTCTCATATGATATACACAAAAATTATCCCATCAGCTCTGTACAATTCCATCTCCCTTTCTTGCTAGCATACCTTAATATTGTAGTCCATAAGTTAGCATGTGAATTATTTATCCCCTCAGTAACATATCAGGTGTTACCTACATCACGTTATAGAATTTTTAGCTACTAGATTGCCATACAATTAGAGTAATATAATAATTACGACTTGACATTTTTAGCTGGGTTTTGTGCTTTTTCCACTAGGAAGTGTTCCAGAACTAGAGATAATTGATTTTCATTGAACTTGTATGCATATTCTTTCAACAGAAATAATGTTTTGATTTCCAAAATATGCTCACTACTCCTTGATTTACATTTGTTCTAAAAAAAAAAAGTGACAGCTATTCAGGTTTAAAGTTTGAGATCTAGCTGACTGTGGCCAGACCACCTTAGATGTAAAGCAGTTCTCTTTCCCTTAAGAACATCATTTGTCAATGCTAATGACTAAGGCAGTACTGTGAACTAGCAATGAAGTGTAGCACTTCTGCTAAAATAATTTGCGAAAAGAGGACAAAACGAGTCTCATATTTCACTATGACAATATTTGCATTTGCAAACTTCAATTTGGTGGTGTTAAAATTCATGTTTGAATACCACAGGAACTAAGAATAATTACACATTTACTTTCCTGAACATAAGATTGCACTAGGCAATGAAATTCATTACATATTTGTCCTTACATCATCTTAGGCAAAGTCTAGTTTTATACAAGTCTTGTATCAAAAGAGATTTCTCTATTCAACTTTCTCTTCCAGATTTTTGCTTAACTAGAAGGTGACACCGAAAAAAATAGTTACTAAATAAAGACAAACCAAAATAACCTAGGAGAAAAGAAGGAAGCGATCTCAAATGTGTCTCAAACATGACAACTAAATGAAAGTAGGATTTCACCTTGGCAAAAGGAGCATATTAGAGTGAGTTAATTTTCCCCATAGCAGCCCTCATAGTGCCGTGCTCTGTATTGGTAGCTAGAAAGGTGTTGATAACACATCAGTGTGTTGGCTACCGCTGAGCAGTGCTGGCACAGCATCCAGGCTGTCTCTCCAACATTTCCCCCTCACCGGCAGGCTGGGGCTGGGCAAGATCTTGGGAGGGGAAATAGCCAGCACAGCTGACCCAAACTGACCAAAGGGATATTCCATGCCATATGACGTCAGCTTATCTCTAAAAGCTAAGAGAAAGGAGGACATTTGTTATTATGATGTTTGTCTCCTGGAACAACCGCTGCGCATACTGAAGCCCCACTTCCTGCAAAGTGACTGGACTTCGCCTCCTGATGGGAAGTAGAGAATAAATCTTTTGTTTTCCTTTGCTTCCACATATGGCCTTTGCTTTAAACTGCATTTATCTTGACCCATGAGGTTTTTTCCATCTTATATTCACCCCACCCCGTCTTTCTGAGGAGGGGAGTGATAGAGCAGGTTGGTGGGCACCTGGTATCCAGCCAAGGTCAACCCACCACACACCTGTTTACTAAATTGAGACTCATCTTTGAGAACAAAAAGGCCAGCAGTTTGGCTTTATGAGAAGGATATATTGATGAGTGTACACGCCTCTTCTACTCAGTATTTCTGTGTACACTTTACATTTATTTTGATGTGTCGGTGCATTATTATCAAAGTGTTGCAGAAAACAAAAAGTCATTGTTTAATTTCATATCTTTGTAAACAGTCATACCACATTTTTCCTATCAGAGGACAGACTGATAGTACTCTTGCCCATTTGCTAGAGTAAACAATTTATATTTGAAATTTCTGAAAGTATACTGTAAACTCTATTTACAAATACATAATAGGATTTGAGGACATGCTACCAAAACAATGTAGTATAATATAGCACATCAATAATACCCGTATGAACAAAATTCTACAGAATTTACCGTCTCAAGTACTTCACGGGGACAAGGAGAAAAAGACTTTCCTTTTAGTTTTGCACTGTGAAACCCAGTTTCCCAAGCCACACTAGCTAACAGCAAGGCAAGGAAGAATTTATGCTGGGCCATCCTTGCTCCAGGCGTGTTCCAGATGATGCAAGCAACACTTTATCTTGCCCTAAGTCTACTGCTCCTTCTCCCCTTCAAAATCCCAAAGATAAATCAGACTAGGAAGGGAGATACTGAAATCCCTACCCTTAAATGATGCTTTTAATTTTTAAGATGTGTAGTCAGAATTTATGCAACGAAAGATCAGTTTAGAAGTGAAACATCCAAAAAGTGTTAGTGCTCATGATGTACATTTTAAACATAGAGTGTTAATCTTCCCTTTGTGACACATACAACTGAATTCCTTAAAGCTTTCACCTTGTTTTTGCTGATACTTCATACTGATATTTTCTATCATGTTCTACTGAGAGAGATTATGCCCACTGAAGCTTCAAATAGGTGAAAAGGAAAAAAAAATATTAAAAAAAAAAGTGTGGCCACCCAGAGAATAAAATAGCTGAAGTGAGACAGCTGAAAGCTCAAGGTGGAGCAGGAAGTACACTCTTCTCTTCCTGAGCTGTCAAACATGTATGGTTGCAAAGTTTGTATCCAATCTCCTTCTGGGGTATATTCAGCTATTTGTTCAGTTCTAATATCACATCCAGCACAGATGTGTAAAGTTAACAATGTAAATTTAAAAAAAAAATCTTTTAAGGCATTCTTATATTTACAGGTTTATAGACCTGAAGATCGTTGTCTAAGAAGGTTGGGAGAAAAGCAAAGTAAATTAAATCTCCACAGAAATGGAGTGAAAACATTCATCTTAAGAGGTCAGACAGTCCAAAGCCCTTTAGAAAAATCTTAGCTAGTGCACACTGACACTAACCTTGTGAGCTCACCTTCAGTTCATAAGATTCTGTGCCCAAGTAATTGGAAGTCAGATCAAGTTTCCAAGTACACACACAGAGGTATTTAAAAATAACAAGAAAAAAAACAATCCAGGGAGTTCAGTTAAGCCAGACACAAACTTTTGTTCTTAGTATTCACTGTAAACAAAAGTTAAAGTTTTAACCATATAGCACTACATGCAAGCATTGGAGCACCCAGCCATTAATATCGCATCACCCCATGCGTGCTGCCAGGATACGGTGCCTCTCGTAACTGTTATTTCAGGTTATTAATATTGCTGTCACATGTGGTCATCCCATTCCTAAAACATTCCCTCTGGCAGTGATTTTATACAAGCAAAGAAGGGGATACTCCCTAGTAAAAACAGAGCAGCTGGATTGAGAAATGACATTGTAAAAGGAAACACAAAAACCCTCCACCCAAGACAATGCACATCAGTCTGCCACAAAAGTCACCAAAGCTTCAGTGGGGAAGAAACTTCAGAAAAGTTTACAAGGAATTCCTGCCAGGTGGAAGGATTGGCAAGAGCAAAAATAAACCTCCCATTTACACAAATAGGTTCCTTTCCTTCTCCTATTGCAAATATATTTATTTTTATATATATAATATGAATACACACGGTTTACATCAGATATTAAATACACTTTTGTTCTGCATTATGAGTGCAAGATTTTTCTTGGAGAAAACTTCATTAATTTTACACTAGGAAATTAGATCTAATTTCTTCCAAACACCACCGCCCAAAAAACCAACTTTAAAAGATAAATAAGAATTCAGCTCTAAACATTAAATTGTCCATGCTGAAACTTACTCCACAAGTCAGAACAGAAACATATTTTATTTTTGTTGTGTTGTATTTCTCATTAACACGAAGTTCCATGAAGGTAGTCTACTTGTAGCTATCTTGCAAAAACCAAATGTAAAAATCAGAGTAGACCATGTCACATGAAAAAAGTATATTAGTCTGTCACATTAATTTTAATTTTTTTAGTTACTACATTAAGGTATGCATTTTCCAAATAATTGTATTTGCATATACTTGCAGCATAAAAAAAACTATAATAAAGCCAATCAATCCTTCATCTGCTTCTCTTTCCTCCTACTAGCTTCTGAAATAACAGCTAAAACTCAGTATTAGGTAGTATGTGCAAGACTTACATTTTCTTCTAGTTTCACCATTTCAACACTGTATATTTCTTGATCCATATTTGGTTATTGTGATGGTTTAACCCCAGCCAGCAACTAAGCACCATGCAGCCACTCACTCACTTCCCCCCCACACCCAGTGGGATGGGGGAGAAAATCGGGAAAAGAAGTAAAACTCATGGGTTGAGATAAGAACGTTTTAATAGAATATAAAAAGAAGAAACTAATAATGATAACACTAATAAAATGACAACAGTAACAACAAAAGGATTGGAATATACAAATGACGCACAGTGCAATTGCTCACCACCCGCAGATTGATGCCCAGTTAGTCCCTGAGCGGCGATCCCCCCGACCCCACTCCTCCCAGTTTATATACTGGGCATGACATCCCATGGTATGGAATACCCTGGTTGGCCAGTTTGGGTCAGCTGCCCTGGCTCTGTCCTGCGCCAGCTTCTCGTGCCCCTCCAGCTTTCTCGCTGGCTGGACATGAGAAGCTGAAAAATCCTCGATTTTAGACTAAACGCTACTTAGCAAAACTGAAAACATCAGCGTTAAACATTCTTCTCACACCTAACTCAAAAACATAGCACTGTACCAGCTACTAGGAAGACAATTAACTCTATCCCAGCTGAAACCAGGACAGTTATATTTAACAGAGCCCACACTAGTTTTGAATTCTTCTGTTTTTGACACAACATGTCAAATTGCAGCATATCAAATAACATGTTACATTGTTACATTTCAGCTTTTCCATGAAAGGCTCTGACAACTAACACAATAGCTCATAATGTAAGTCTCTACTAGATGCAAATGCTTTAGGTAAATTGATGCTGGAAATACAAACCTTTCCCAGTATTTGTATCTTTACTTTTAAAGTAAATTTTTTAAAAGACTGTGCTGGCAGCTTTGTAATCCAATACATTTTTCTGGCTTGGGAGCTAACACAGAAGTATTTTTTTAAGACACAGGAGCTCTGTAATTAAGTTGCATCAGTATTTTTCAGCATAACTGTATAATACCTACTGCCAGCTGAAAATATTTTTCATTAGGATAACACACATATTGCATTGCCATAGAATGGCAAAACATTTATTTTACTTGAGCAAGTTCTATTAAACAGCAACAACAAAAAACCACAAGAACCAAATCACCCAAAAACCCCACCACAAAAGAAAGAAAATAACAAAAAGCCCCACAAATACACCTTGACTGGTATAAAAGCTATTATCCTTCTTATACACCAAACTGCAGATACTAAAATCTAGCTCTGCTTTCCCTTAAGTAACATACTCTTTCAACTTGTCTAATGCAACTGAACCCATAAATCTTTTCAGTTTATGTAACATGAATTCTTGAAATTATAGCTGAAATGAGTAATCTCAAATCAAATCCCACTCTGCCATATATTGGTGCTCATTCAAAGCCAGTGATGTGCCACAAGTGCCTGCCAACAGGTGTTTTTCCCCCACAATGATTGTTAAGTTACAGGTAGAAATTAAATAAAAGATTTGGCCTTAGAGACCTTTAGTAACAGTTATGTAAACACACAGGAGTAAAAGAAATAATCTCACAAACAGAAAAGCTAACACCTTGTCCAAAGACTGGCGTCTCCACAGAAGAAAAACAAAACAAAACCCACAGCCAAAAAGCCTTAAAGGAGAGAGCTAGGGATGTATACACTTCATGTGGAGTTGAGAGGAGGTTAAGGAGAGAGAGGCCAAATGTCAGTGGCAAGTCAGGAGAAAATAGGAGCTTACATGTGTCACTAGGGAAGTTGTTTTCCTCTGCTCTTCCAAGAGGTGCAGGAGTCAGTTACTGATTGGTCTTTCAAAAGTTTTTCTGACCTTTCCTCAGTGTAGAAAAATATCAATCTATCTCATTTACTGCTACTAACCCCTAGCACTAGGAATACAATCAAATTCAAACACACATATCAGGCTGAATGGCCATCAAACAGACAGGAAATAGCAGCAGACAACTAGCAGACAAAAAATAGAACATGCTTCATACTAGAACGCAATGTTTAGGGCAGCAAAAATGCCTGTGTTTGTTCATGGGAGCATCTATGTTTTGAACACAAGGGAGAAGCGAAAGATTATTAGAATTTGGGAAGATGGATAAGAAACATGGTCAGAAATAGATGTGTGAGGATGTAAGGAAGGAGTAAAATGAGATTCATCCTACTAAACTGTGAAACAGCTTAACAAAAGGAAGTTACAGTTTTATCACTTTATTCTTTTTTCCCCTGACATTCGTTCTGCCAAAAAAAGGTTATGCAGGCAGGTGTATTGCCTTATTAAATACTTTTCTGCACCTTTAGTCTGGAAAAAAAAACAACAAAACAACAAAAAACAGATTTAGGCCATCACTGTAGTTAACCTTCCTGTGTTCTGGTATTTTTTGAAGGGGAAGCTTGTTTTCCATTGCACATGCAAGCCCATCAAAAATTTCCATTTGTATTTTCTCTTCATTGCCCAATATGCAACATATTTATCATTTTCAGAGTAAGTTTATTTCATGCAAGAGTAAGACAGGAGAGGTTGGGAGGAAGAAAAGTGCCAGCAGATTCCTCTACCCTCTGCAATAGTAATCTTCCAGTTTCTAGCTGTCACCTATGTGTCACCAACCAGAACAGACAGAATTAAGACATTCTAACTTCATGTACATTAAAAATCTAATGTTTCCCTTACTCCTGTCATACTCACTTCTGTTAGTCTTATGCAAAATTAAGCGACTGATATCAACAAAGGTTGGAGCAAACAAATAGTTAAAAATAGGACAGAGCTACAACCAGTTTTCTATATCCCAGGTGACTTTTGTAACCACTAGGACAAAGGCTTGAGTGGAGGAAACTCCTCTCATTAAAAAAAAACAAACAAAACCCAAAACCAAACCAACACACCAAAAAACCCCCAAACAAACAAAAAAAAGGCCTCAACACCCCCCACACCAAGAATCAGGGCTGCATCTCAGAGAGATTAAGCATTTTCGTGTGTTTGCAGAAGACTATGGGATAATTTTAGTGATAGATGCCAACAGAACTAAGTGAATTCTGTAGGTCACAAGCTTGATCTGAAGAGGAACTGCAGACCCTAAATCCTTTCTGGATCTGACCTGTTATACTCCCAACATGCTGAAAGTAGACATCCTCCCTCAGACCTCATCCCTAACAGCCTATTGGAGTATTTAATAATAAGCTCTCTAATTATGCTTATCATATTTGTTGAAAACCAGCAGAAGGCTCATAAAAACAGTTTCAACATTGTCATTCACAAACACAGCAATGACTTCACAAACAACACAGATTATCACATTCATTTCAATTACATATAAGATATCACTCAGGAGACCAGTGAATAAACCCGAATCATTCTGAATTACTGTAGTACAAGTGGCAATAAAATAAGACAGATTCTGCAACTGTGTTGTAAAAGGCTGCTATATTTTATATAATACTGCAAGTCAAAGCTATGAAGTGATTGTGTTGAATTTATCTATGCTTATAAAAATCTTAAATTTTTTCAACTCATTGTAAACTACACAAAGTTTGGATATATCTGTGTTACATAAAATTCAGTTTGTGACTTTTAGTAACAAAACAAAAATTGACTAATGATTTATCAATGTTTACAGCACTAGGTGAGATTATCTGAAAAACAGGGAAAGATTTTAATTATCAAGGATATACTAAGAACACAGGAAGAATATCAAGTTTGAATTAAAATAAATTCCATGTATCTGTTCCTATGATTTTTTTATAACAAGATACCTGCACCCTGAAAATATTCTAGCAAAGTATTTCCATAAACTCCATCTTCTCCTCTCCATCTTGTCCTTTTCTCACCAGTTCCTCAGGGTTTAGGGTCAGAATCTTGCATGGGAGAAAGAAGAGATGTCACATCTCCCCTTCCTCAAGGGAAACATCTGTGAACCAGGTACGTAAGTCAAAGCATCTGATTTATTGCTGTTCTAGATGTTCCAGCCTTCAACTCCCAGTGGTGTCTACAAAGCCAGATACTCACCTCTCAACTTTATCACAAATTCTTACAGTTGTAATCAGCACTAAACAGCAGCTTAAGTTATTTTTCTTCAACTACTTGGGGAAAAAAAAAAATTCCTTGTTTGTTTCCAGCTTTATTTTGAGCTATTTTTGAGACATAATTGCCAGGTATTACCATTGGTAGAAATATTACCTTGGAGATTATTTCCTACCTGCTTATATTATTTCCTACACACAGAAATTGTTTTTCCTAATATAAGGCCACTTATGAGCAACCTGCCTTTAAAGGCTCACACTTCCAACTGATAGCTTCTCAAATGGTTCACTAGTCACTGAGCACTCAGAAGACTAGGACAGAACTGATTGTGTGAACATAAAAAAAATTATTTAAATTTCAATTTACTATAGATTTTATTATGAAAAATAATACATTTTAAAGTGTCAGAACTAAGTGTCCTGATTTATCATCAGCTATTAAGATGTGATTAAGCCATGACTCATTGCAACAATAAGTGTGACTGACCCATGCTTGCATTTCTTGTTGAGCCTATCTTTTGGCTAGTAGGCTAAAACTGAAAGTAATCAGTTGTTTTCTGTATCTTGTATATTTGTGCACTCCACTGCAACATTGAACAGACAGGATCAAAATCTGGCCAACTAAAAAATTCACCTAATCCAACATTTATTCAAAACTGTATTACATGATACTTGAAATGCAGTAAAAGCAAATCTAAGCCAAACTACTGGCCAGAAGGTTTAGTTCTTCCTCACATATAAAACACTTCCTTCACAAATTCTGCATAAAAATATCTCTCACAAAAATAAGTTTAAGAACCTAATTACTTGCAGAATACTACTGCTCAGCACAGAGCTTCACAGTGCGGTAAGACTGCCTACATGACGGTAAGATTCAGGGCTCAAAACCAGAAATAGCTTGAGGCAATACATCTTTGTCTTAAGATTGTATCATACTGAAACTTTGTCAGGAGCAAGATAAAGCTCAAGAAGAACTCTCCACAAAGCATAGACAGAGGTTACATGAGGTTTCCCAAAGTATCACAGAGTAAGGAAAAAAAAAATTAAATCTGTTTTTCTTGTGCAAAACAGGTGATTTAGTAGATTCTGCATGTGGCCAGGAGTTAGCTATGTGACATTTTATGAAGATAGACAGTCATCTTCATTTATTCTGTTGGACTATATACCACAGAGGGATTGCAAATGGTTACACATGAAGTTTGTAGCAGCCTTGAAAAACCATTCTGGATTTTGACTAATAGTAAGGGATGTATTTCAATAGATAGTTGTATACCACTTAGAATGGAAGTTACTTCTGTTTTTGTAACTCTAGAGCTACAGCAGAGTTGAAGACAGACCTGGTGGCAAACATTTCCATTTTTAATCTACCCTGGAGCAAGCTACAAAACTCCCTGTTCTCCCCTAGTAAGAGATTTGACCTAGCCTTGTAACAAATCCAGTTGGAGGCAACACAGACAGAACATGACATTGTCAGACTGACATACAAGCTGCATTTAATAACCCATACTACAGTGGAGTTCACTGGGCTGTTGCTAGCCACTTCAGATTATTTTGACAAATCTGGATAAATGTAAATACAAATAAATTCATACTTCTCCCCTTTAATATAAGGTATAACTTGTTTATTCCATAAATAGTTCCAGGGCTAGTAATCAACAACAGGCAATGTGTATTCTAGCCAGAAAGTTGTTACCACAAGGAGTTACTGGTACCCTGAAACCATGTAACAGTGGGAAAAAAAAATAATCTGCCAGTTTTTATAGTATTTACAGTTGTTAAAGAGCATACCTGAAGGCTCTGTTGGGATAAACATTTATTAATAAATATTTTGTCTGCTCTATTACTATGTAACAGAAGAAAATGTAAGAGATGTCTAATTGTATTTCTAGATTTTATTTTCCTGATGAAGTACAAGACTTGCTATTACAATAAATACCATTGCCTTGCAGAAAAAAAAAAGCACTTGTCAAAAGGTCAGGTAGTAGTTGGCAAGAAAGCAGTTCTCTCGACCTTACTAATGTTGAACATGGTAGCCACAAGAGTTAATCTTGTATGAGCACTGCTGCAAGCAATGACAGCATGAAGAGCTTCAGCATGAATAAAGTTGCCTGTACATATCCACTGGCAAAACAAACTTTGCTTACAGGAACGAGTATCCCTGAATTTGCTTATTAATTTGTTTAAAAATATATTCTAGATCAAAATAGATATGATTCTCTTTTCAACTTTTTTCACAGTTCCCTTCATTCCATTAAAACACCATGAAAGCTTATATGTTCCATAAGCTTTTCTATCTGCAAGATCATTTTATGATTTGTTTCTTGCCTGCTTCCACAATACCTTGTGTTTGGGCTCTCTTTCAATCATCTCACTGACACTGCTGTAATGCCATCCTCCTCTAGATCTCCCCCCCATGGGGACAGCACACAAATCATCACCTCACAAATGAAATAAATCACAAGTAAAATCTCTATTTAAAATGAATGTTCTTCAGAAGAAACAAGAAGTATTAAAATGATCTTTTAAACAGAATTTTTTGAAAATAAAGTCATTTTATTCTGAGTGGAAGATAATTACTAGTATCCTGGCAACAAGCATTTAATTGTAGGGCTGACAGAATTCCATATCAAATTAGTGGTATAAACAAACATCTCATCTAAACTAAGATACTCTTATCACATATTCAGTTGTGTGGAGTTTGGGTGGGTGTTTGTTTTTTTTGTTTTGTTTGGGTTTTTTGATTGTTGGTTGGTTTTTTTTTAAAGAGTGTGCAAGTGCACGCACACATGCATGCTCCCTTCTGCGTAACTACCAATCCCACCAGCATCCCAACTACTTGATCACAATAACCAGTCCTCCCTTGGCTGACAATAAAAAAAAACATTTCCCTAAGTATGTACTCACATTAGTCTGCAAGTGCAAATATTTCTGTTGCCTTCAGCAACACTGATACAGTTATTTTGTAATGTCTGGATTCATTTTTGGAAACTTGTCTTGATAAAGTACTATCTTGCAGAACTACATCTAACCAGGATTATCTTGGGAAGAAAAGATAACATACAGAAGTACTCAGTATAGTAAGTTTACATACCCATCATAGCATTTATGTGAAAGTGCAAATAGAGTAGAATCTATAGGAAAGCCTGGAAGTAGGAGTAATTTAAGAAAATCAGTACACACAACTTTCTCCTATTTCAAAGCTTCCTGTAAAGAAAACATTTTTATTCTAGCAAGACAACACAGGACCATAAAAAGACAGTGAAAATTAAGTTGCCTTTACTCTATCAGCTTAAAGGGGAAGAAAAGAAAGTAAGTTTCTCCCCTTGTCATTTTATGCATTCCTATTATTCCTATCACTTCTGTTTGACACAAGGATTTCCACCAGTATAAGAACAAGCTGTAGAAGTATATTCACTATTACACAGCCACTTAGCTCTTCACAAATCCAACAAAGACACTTAAACACATGCAGGTTGTTATAAATGATGTATTTATAGAAAGAACAGTTTTGAAGTTCCTAAATATCAGTGTTTGAAACCAAGTCCAAGAGTGTTCCATGTCACATCACTTGCAGATGCACTTGCTGCTCTAAATCTGTCAGATACCAACATGACATATTAATATCCCAGAACAGCAATAAGCTTATAGGATTTTAAGATCATCTAAACCTTACCTCTGTCTATACCTGCTTCCAGAGCATATAAACCAGGTTTTGATTCCAAAATTAACAGTCTACTTTTTTTGTGTATGAACTCCTGTAGCTAAGTTAGATATTAAAATCCTCAGTTGGAATAATTTTTTTTTCAGGTTTCGAGCATCAATTTTGTAGCCTTACCTACCAAAAGCCAATGTTCAGGTATGCCTGTTAGCTCAGTTCTGGATAGGTTGTCTGAATTGCATTTATCAGGCAGTAGAGATGCCCACAACACTGACAAATAAGGCTATCAAAGACCACCTATGCATTTGCAAATTAACATGCAATTCAAGAATTACTCCAATGTAGAACACTCAGAATAAAGCGAATATTCGCTGAGGAACATTAACTGAGGGTCACAGTCAAAACAAAAGGACTTTCTAGAGATCCCTTATAGAGTAATGAAAATGTAACCCAAAAGGACAGTTGCATAAAAGCTTAACAACTCAGAAAGTTCTTAATATACTTGAATTGGGTAAGTTATTTGTCACTGTGCACTTAACAGTCCTCAAGAGCCTGGAATAGTTTAACAGCAGCAATACAAAAGATTTCAGCTAGCTAGGAGTAACTGTTGCAAAGCCAAATCACTATTGATGCAAGATACTTCACTGGTGCCACCACAGAAGGGGTTCAGTTTTCAAACAAGGAGCAGAGCTTGCATGGTGGTTAAGCTCCATCACAGTGATCACTGGTTGTGTTGAACTCCTGCAACTCTAAAGAATTTCAGGTGTTCTGGAATCGTGTAACTTTTGTGACTAACAAGCCATCTGGCACAACATGGGTATGATATTTTGCATGGGTATGAAAATTTTCTAAAGCGCATTCCCAGTTCTTACCTCCCTTCCTCCCCAGTCTTTTCATTGTACAAAGCAGACTTGTGGTACTTAAGCCATAATCTTGTAACTGTTATTAGGACTCACTCACAGGTACACTGCTTAAAAGCTCTGAAGTACATTATACCCAAATTAAACTGGGAAAAATAAATAGTCCCTGACAAAGTCAATTTACTGGACTATTTTCTCCAGCTAAGCCGACACAAATTCTGCTGACATATTGAGAAGGCAGCAAAACAGAAGTTTGGAATATTAGTTTAATTAATACCAGCCTCCCGCGTTCAATGTTTCTGCAAGGATAAAGGCGTTTTTGCACCTTTCCCTTCATATGCACATGTAAACTTAATCACAATAATCTTATTTGTATTTTTGACAAATGAGTAAATTCAGATGCCCATTTCCCTTTAAAGGGTCAGAAATCCAAACAAGGATTGTTAGAATTTAATTCAATACTTTATCTGTATGTCATCTTCTGCATGAAACAACAACGAATATACTAGAGAAAACCTGGAGAAATTCAAGTGGCATGAGTGTGCATATACTAAACATCCCTCAGTTAAACAGTACTCTGACTGTTCTAACCTTTTTTATTTTTCTTCTTTCAGCAGCTCAACAGTAATAAATTGTATGATTGCATAACTCTCTATACCTATGACTATGGCTTAGCACATGCTTGGTTGTTTTGGTTTGAGCTTTGGATCTGAAAGGAATCAAAGCAATAGAGCAAGAGTGCTACAAGAAAGACAGCTGGTGGAGACACATCTGTCTTTCAAAGTATCATTTATAGGAATAATTTTTTTTGACAAGTGCGCCAATCTCAGTAGAGTCACCAGGATATTTTGTAAAGTTTAATAAGCCCATGCCTCAAGTTCTGTGGCTTTTTGCCACTATTCTGGTTAAGGAGCTGTGCTGCACTCACAATAGCATTATTAGTTAAGAATTAAATGGAACTACAAACAACAGCTTCCTTCTCAGCACTGGAAGTTCCTGGTGAATATAAAAGTATTTGGTTTAAATTACATGCCCTACCACTTGATTCCTCTTATATGAAGTACTTGCTCCCTGACCACATATAACCCTCAACATTGATGCTCAGATATTTCATCCCTCATCTCGCTGCAGGAACAGAGCATGCTGCCATTGCTCCAGTCTGGTGCTTTTTGCTGTTCACCTCCTCTTCTAGATACAATATCAAAAGAGGTAATAGAGGGCCGTGAGGCCAGACAGCTCCTCTGGCTCTATAGGTTGCTGTTATTCTTCCTCCCTGAAGTTTGTTGTTGGTTTTGTGGGCTTTAAGTTTTAAATAGTTAGGTCAGTATTCAAGACAGTTCTGGGAAGACAGAAGGTGTCTCCATAAATAGGAATTACTCCCCCTACCAATCCTGACCTAATGCAGCTAGTGCATGTGCCATTCTCTCTTCTTCCCTTTCCCAGGCTGAGGGGACATGTCACCACCACTTTGGAGTTAGGGCAGGCCATCCTGAGGAGGAGGAGGAGGAAGACATCTCATGTTCCTCTTCCAATACTGCAGCTACAACAGAGAGAAGCTTTGCTAAAATTAGGACAGAATATCAAAGCTATCCTCTCTCTAAGGGAGATAGGCACAGGAAGCAACATCCATAGCACTGACTCCCTTAGGGAAAGGGAAAAAAAGGTCTATCCTATGGTCAGAAATTGCCACATATTTAGACTACATTCCCTAATATGGATCAACAGGTAATCCTCAAGCATCTTCCCCACAATCCCAATCCACCTCTCATATCATGTATTTTTGTTTTTCAGTCTTTTTGAAAAATGTAGTTTCAGCTCCTTAGTGCCCTGCCTTTTCCTCACAAGCTTCAAACAACAGCGAAAAAGTGAGGAAGAAAGTCTGATGAAGAGTTCAGTTCAGTAAGTTGACCATTACAAGCCTCTCCCTTTACATCTGTTTTGTAAAACAGAGCAATTTAACACCTCACAAAATATTTCTGAGAAATTACTATTAATGCATGTTTTCTAACAATATTTACAAAGGTGAGGTCCAGCAAGCAAGATATCATAGCTCTGATCCAGCACCATTTAAAATATACACATATTAAGCAACTGTGCAGGGAAAAAAAATTAGTGTTTGTACCTGTTTAAATAAGGATAAAAATCTTTTTGCCATTGTGTTGTTCACATAGCTCTGCGTGTGGCCAAGAGGGAGTGCTGGTCATTACAGTTCAAGTCTAAGTATCATGACAAGCTATAGATTGCGTACTAGTAGGCAGTATAATCTATGAAGCAGCCTGTGGCTGAAAAAAACTATGTTGAGTTGCCTCACTTCAGCAAAAGGCAACCTTAAGTTAAGGTCATTTGCAAACCTTGGTAAAGAGCTTCATATACAAAGACTGCCTGTGGGTTTAAAAAAAAACCAACAACAAACCAAACCAAAAACCAAATCCCCAAACCATACAAACAAGTATCATAAGTTCTACGTAGCAGGTCTACTAAAAATAAGTAGTTTCCCTTTATCAACTCCCACAGGCTAAGGCCTGATTTCAGGTTAGGACTGGTTGCATTTGTTACTTCCAAAAATGGCAAGAGTTGCAGCATAGCGCATATTAGGCTGAACAGGGAGCAAGTTCTGTTGCCAAAGCAAATGGGGAAGAAAAAAAAAACAAAACCCCCTCCACAGACACTTCTTCCCTTGTTTACTATGGACTATGAAATTCCCTCTTCCTTCTTCTGTGCCTTCTCCTCATTTGCTCTCTGACTGTGAGCCAACCTTAAGAAGATTCAAATGTGTGAGGATTTTTTTTTTTAAATTAAGCCTTGCCTCCTAGTTACCAAGCAGCAATGCAAAGTTCCACAAAAAAAAAAATGTTGCGGCAAAACCTTTTTCAGTCCTACTACCAAAAAAAAAAAACCCCTAAACAAGAAAATCCATGCATCTTTCAGTCAGATTTTAAAATGTTCTTACACTAATCTCATTACTATCCTTTCAATTAAAACACTCTGTTCATTTGTTAGAGTACCATCTCCCAGGGAAAAAAAGCTTTAAAGAACCATAAAAACAAAAGGAAAACAAAAACATGATCCCAAGGAGCATTTCTACTGGCTGTGAAAGATGCGCTAAAATGATCTGTCTGGTCATGAAATGAAAACTCTTTGAAATTCATTAAGTGAGACACTATCAGCCCAATCCAGCAATTCTGACTCAGGCAAAACTGTCACTGACGTCAGTGAAAGCTTTGCCTTTATGAAGAAGTGAGAACAGATTTCGAGACTGGAACCTAGTTGTGTTTCATTTCATTACCATCTTATTTCACAAGCAAAAAAAACCATTAAAATCAGAATGATATTCTAGTCTAAAAGAAAAACTGCACATCCATACAACACAAAACAAGCATGGTATGAGTTGCAGTGAAATTTTACTGTGGCCTTTATTTTAACTTTCCTTTAGATGTCAGGACAGTGCAGAAATCAATATATATTTTCTTTATGAGTGTTGGCTTCTCTCAGAATTATTTATGAAAACAGATCTGCTACTAGAAGTGCCGTAGGGTAGACAGAAGGTTGTAGGGAAACACCAACACACGAAACAGATTGAAGAAAAATAAGCAAGAACAAAGCATAAAGCAAAGCAGTATAGGAATATTCAAAAGCATTTAACATATTCTTAAGTTCTTACAAATGCAGAAGAAGCCATCCCATTTACATTCAGGGAAAGCAAAAAAAGTAGAGTAGCTATTGTATCAAAAGGACTTTCTTCCAGAACTTGCTAATATTTGGGATTAGAGACCTCCGACTTTCTCTTGCCTTTCAAGAGTTCCAGTCTCGCATCTGAGTCTAACTAGCAGCTAAGCCTGATTATTTTAAAATTAACAACTCTGCAGAGATGCAATAACACACTCTGATACTTTGGCAGACCTTTTTATTAAAAGGAAGATTTTGCAAAACTGATTTGTCAAAGATAGGCATCGATAGCTCCATTTTTAAAACTAAAGAGTGCAAGTTTCTGCAAGATATTTATCTTCAAGAAACTGCTGGAAGTTTCAGCTTCTATCTTAAAACTTGAATCCTCTCTCAATTTTCATTCAACAAAGCCCTCTTAAGAGCAAATAATACAAACATTTTAATGTTACTGTTCAGAAGTAGACCAGATTCCAGTCTAGAATTCTAAGTGCCCCAAATTTGAGACTTCTCATCACCTCATCAGGAGAAGCTACATCTGCAGTTCATAGAATACCTCAAGCTGGAAGGCACCCATAAGGATCATCAAGTCAACTCTCTCCTCCTCCCAGTTGGTCATATTTAGGTAGTAATATAACCAGTCACAGTCCAAAACCTAAAGAAAAAATGGGATAATTGACACTGGTTTAAGGCTTCACTAGCCCTTCCTATGAAATGGATCAAGCACATTTAAGTTTTCTACAACTGTGGATATACCAACTTCAAGGACGCATTCTACCTCAGAGTTAAATATATGGGTACACAACAAGGTAGTTGACATGCTCCTACACTGTCTATTCAAAGTCTGGGTCACTTGGTCAACTGGATCCATGCAGTCAATTATACCCAGAGCCTGGCATGTAAACTATTGCCACACAGAAACCTTGACTGTTTAATGGAAAAAGTAGTCAAATTATTCTTCCACCTCAAACATTCCTCAGACAGGAACTTTCACAGATATTCTCCCATGCTGCTTTTTAATATTTACCTTACTATTATTGAATCATATTAGCAAATATTTGAAGAAAATTCACATCCTTAGCTTCTTTTCTTAATTGAATTGTTCACAGATCAGCATAACGTGTGATAATATAGAGATACTTAATGAACACCAACAGAGTAAGTTCAAGAATGACTGTGGCTGTATTTCAGACCTCCTAGGTCCAAAGGCAATCACAGTATTTGCCCCAGATTTTGTTTAGTTTGCCTTCAATGGCAATCCCATAGTCATGGAACTATAAGTGTTGAAGAAGCCACCTGTACCACAAATGAACTTGTAACCAGAGTGGGAAGTCCTGAGGAGCAAATCCTACACACATACCCCACCCCAACAGCTTCACCACATGTACAATTTAGAAATCAAAAGTGACAACTCTGTCAGAACTCAAAGTGTCAATATGTTTTTCTATAATCATATTTCTAAACTTAGGTTTCATTTACTATCTTAATTTAGAGTACCATGAAGCTATCAGAATTCTGGATAGGTTCTATAACACATTTAAACATGAATATTTATTTTCTTGTGACCTCTCTGTGGTAAGTTCACTACCCACTAGTATTACGTTCCAGGAAAAAAAAAAAAGTCTTGTATGAATGTTTAGAGATGGAAAACATTCCCAGGAATGCCTTGTAATGTGTGTCAGTTTTGTTATCATTAACATTTGTACTGGAAAAGCAGAGAAAAATAACTGGGACTGGTAAAGGAAACACTCCTAATGGATTTTCCAATGTATATCTCATATTCATGGACAATTAAGACTGAAGTTTCATCTTAGATATGCATGGTGTTATGATGCATACCTACACTTAAAAGCCTGTAAAACCTGGCACAGAAGTTGAGTGATTACCATTATTTACAATAATCCTTAAGCATCTATTGCACAAAAGGATACACATGCTGTCCCACAGTTCATTTTACTACATGCCCTGCTACAACAGTCCTACCTTCAAAACATCATCTGCCCGAGTGCATTACAGGCACTCATCCTCAGGACTTGAACTCAACACTATCTTTATTACACTTCATCAGCAGTCTGTCTGCTTCCACTGGATGTCAGGCATTCACAGTTGAGGATTTTACCTTATACCCGAGTCACACATTTTTGTAACATGTAAATATGGTCATGAACTCAAGATTTCTGCTCTAAAATTAAAGTTACTATGCTCAGATCTTCAAGGTCTGGCCAAGTATTGGAGAACTATATTGGCATTGGATTGACACCTGAGAAAATCCTGTATTGTTCACTGTATTAAAAGAGAAGGTTACACAAGAAGATTGAACATTGTTTGCAGCAGCAATGGCCATTACAGCTTACTATTATATGGAATATCTCAGTATCACAAGTTTAAGATTCATGCTACTGTATACCAGTCTGTTACTTTCCTGAATGTGCAAGAAAGTTTAGAATGTGAATACAACAAAATATGAATTACAACTTCAAAAGAATCTATAAAGGAAATACTTGTATGTGCATCTTAGATACTCTATACCCAAAGTCAGTTTTCCAGTGGGGTTCCTTAAAAGAACAGAAGAAAGAGTGAAAAAAATAAAAAGTTTGAGGGCATGGAATCAAGTTTAAAGGTTACCAAGTAACTTTTTGCTAAAGAAGTTTGTTTGGAAAGCTGCTCATTCCAACAGAAAACAATGAATTTAAAGAAGGTATTCACTTGTTAACTTGAAAACAAATTTTATGTATTTTAATTATCTCTTGGAGGCAGTTCTCCTCTTTGGCAGGCTTCTAAGTAAATATTTCAGTACTTAGTACTGTTTGATGTTCAACATTTTTTTTATTTCTTAGATGTATCTGTTTTCACCATGTATTTTTCAGTATCTGCTGGAGGAGGGGAAGGAATAGGGCTTAAGAAGAACTTGATATTTTCAGCAGTTATTTGATCACGTATAAGTGGATTACATTAAGTTTTAGCACAAGACGACATCAAATAGCAAATTAAAAAAATTTTTAGTGAATATCTTACAAGTTGAACTCAGTCTTTTGTGTATTAAAAGGTAAATTGAAGCAGTTTACATCTTCAGAGATGCAGTTTCCCCTCTTTTGTTTCATTGCTCAGATATCCTATAAAGGGGGTACTATCCCAGTCAATTCTTCTACAGTATACTGTAAAGCAGAGCCAGGTTAAGGAAACAGCAAAAGAAGAAACAAAAAATCCTCTTTGAATTGATACAAGTCAAAAGTTGTTACTGGGCAGCTAGAACCTTTAATAAAACGCTTTTCTATGCAACGCACAGAAGTCGTCTCCCCAACTGTGTGCCTGCCAACACCTGTTCTGCCAAGAAACACCAAAGAGGCATTTGTTTGTTACCTTGTTTGCCCACAGAAGTGGTGAAGTCTCCATCCTTGGAGATATTCAAAAGCCATCTAGATATGGTCTTAGGCAAACTACTCTATATACATGACGCTGCTTGAGCAGCGGGGGTGGACCTGACAACTCCCAGAGGTCCTTTCTGGGATTCCAAGATTCAATGATAAGTTTTAAACATGAACAAATAACACTCCAGTATCTGGATTTTGCATTCTTTTCCCTATTGAAATAAACCACTGGGAATCAACTTATTAGTATTTCTAGTTTGTTGTGTACTGTTTTCCAATAGTTTGTTTTATATACATATTTATCTCTACACAATGACCCCTGATCCTAAGTCTTTAAAGCACCTACCTCAAAACATGAGCAGAGAAAAGTTACTCATAAGAAATCAATGAAACCAATTTTAGGAAAAAAAAAAAAAAAGATCTTCTGGAAAGTATTTTGATTTGTTTTCCGGGGGGGGGGGGGGACGGGAACAAACCCAATGACCAAAAAATCCCCCCAAAACCCTTCTGCTGTCCAAAAAAATACCAACCCCAAAACCCACACCCCAGTTACATCTACCTTTGATATAATAGTGGCTCCTTAAAGAAATCACTGTGTGTATATGCAGTTATATTTCAATTCTTTTTCTCCATTGCTTTTTCACACTAACCAGATGAACTTGTTTGGGGTTTGTTCTCCCTATCACAAGGTACACTTATTCAGGTTTTGTCTGACAGAGGATCCATTCAATCCACCCTAAGCTGTAATGCAACCATATCTGTGTGACCAACATGTTAGCATTAATTCTTGAAGCAGTGGTTAGCCAGTTTCTATTTTTCCTGTTTAGCTGAATAAAAGCCTGTCTTTGTGTATTAAGAAGCGCAAAGAGATTTCTTCTTATGGGAAGTGTAAACATAGGAAATCAAAGGGCATTGTTACAAACCAGCCCAGTACTTCACCGCACAGTCATTAAACTGTTACGAGTAGATCCATTTCCAATAATGCTGAATCCCACCAAATTATTTCCATTATACTTCACAGCCCTAGGAGTTAGTTGTTTTGCCCGTGTAAGACTGCAGTCCAGCTCTTCTACTCTGGAGGCAGGAAAGCAGAGATCTCAGCTACCCAGCTGAGAATTTGCTTGGTTTCTGTTACAGACTTAGAACTGGGAGCTGCAGTAACACCTGCAGCAAGTAGAGATCTGCCAGTCTTGGTCATTTTGCAAGTCTGAAACTATTTGCCTGTTGGTGGTAAGCTGTGACATGTACCAGTACAAAGCTTCTGTTTCTACTCAGACAGCATAGATGCTGTTTAGCCAACACCCTAGACCAGGCATCTTGCTGAACACATTGGAGAAATCATTTCAAATAGCACCCTGTCCTTTTAAAGGGATTTTACAAATTCATAGCACATTAACAGCTTTCCCTGTTACATACTACTTGGAAATTGGCAGTTAGGCAACACAGTGTCAGTAATCTCAAATGCAACACCATATGTCAGAACTCTGTTAGAATTAGCAGTAACAACAGATAAACACTTACAATCTCCAAGATGCACAAGCTCCTGAGTGCATGGGGAGTCAGTACATATGAATTTTTACAGGCTTTGAAGAAGTCTCTCCAAGGCCTTGGTGAAATATTGCATTAACACTCATTTACACTATCCAGAAAAAAACAGAAAAGAAAAAGAAATACAGTGAAGGCATTTAGGGTTTTGCTTGCATTTCCCTCCCTCTGCCTCTCAGCTGAAAACCCAATGTAATTGTACTGGGAATTCTTTTCACAGATTTTATAAGCCATTAAAAATTGTAGCATTGTTTCCTCTTTGGGCAAGGAAGTTTTGTGCATCTGGTAGATCTTTGGATACAGTGAAAAATCTCATTTGTGAGAGGGTAACATCAAAGAAAAGAAGAACTCAGTCCATCAAAGAGCAGTTTTCCAAGATTAAATAAAGAACATTCAGCAGCTTTCAGTTACTGTAACTTTTCCATTAGACTTTTAGCTAGCATCCAGTAGGCAATAGGAAGAGCTAATAGGGGACTAGTCTACATTTATGCAAAGCCAATTCATGTCTCTTCCTTCTGAACAATTAGAAATATCTACAAATACTTATAAGTTTCCTCAACAGACTATCTTCATGTTTAACTGTCCTGGTATTACCTTTTTCCTTCCAACTCTCTCCCCCACTCCACTGGGGTGGGGAGGGAAGTAAGTGAGCAGCTGCATGGTGCTTAGTTCCTGGTTGGGGTTAAACCACAACATTAACAGAAATATATATATATTCACATATATATACACACAACCCCCCAAAAGAGAATGCTGAAAAGACTAGTCATTACTTCTTCAGCTTCTGTTTTCCACTGGAGAAAAAGTAACAGCTTCAGTGAGAAAAACTACAGAAAAAGCACTTTATTTTCCTGGTCAGTTCACTTTGGCAAATGCAGGGACACTTGCTTCATGCCTATTTAGTGTCCTCAGTAGCTTGGTGCAAGAACAACACAGCATAAATTAATTTTCATGAAGGAAGAGATGCAAAAAAAACTGGAAAATAATCTGGTACTGAAGGCTAAACTACAACTCCCTCATTGTTAATTATTTCTTCATTTCACAGGCTGCTTTGGAAGGCCACTCTCAGACTTTACCTGGATTGACTTCATTTCAAGTAAAGTTTTTTGGGTCTCGGTTATTTTTATGAGCTGGCAAGGAGGTCCAGTCAACGTTGCCCTGGCAGAATGTCCCCATCTTAGAGCTAGTCAGCTAAGGGAAATAGTACAAGCTTTTCCATAAACAAATAGAGCCTACACACAACGGGCAATTTGTAGTTTATTTCACTGTCTGGAAAGTGACTGATCTCAGATAAGGCATTTCAATCACTGCTTGTCATAAATTAGGGTTGATTTTGACAAGTTGCCAGTATAAAAAAATACAAACCCAAACATATTTCAAAACTACTCTCTTAAGACAAGGAAAAACTCCTCTAGGCTCAGCTGCATAGCAGTAAACACTCTTCAGAAGTCACAGACAAGAAGCATCAACACCTGAAAATGGTTGTCACGAGCCCGAGTAAAACACAAATCTTGTAAAGGCTACTTATTCCATAGGAATCATAGAACAGCCCAAGTTGGAAAGGACCTTGATAGAACATCTGGTCCAACCTTTCATGGGAAAGTAAGCCTAGATGAGATTATCTAGCACCTGTCCAATTACATCTTGAAAATCTTCAGTGATGAGGACTATCATATCTCTGGGGAGGTTGCTCCCAGTATCATAGTACTTTATACTAGGATACTCACAGCATTTTGAAATTCCTCCCATTTGCCTTCTTTCAATAAATAGGTTAAAAAACACCCCAACCACAATATTCATAGTTTGACACATTTACATACAACAGTTGTATCTTAAAAACATTTTATAATCCTATGCTGAAGAAAGCAAACTGGGGGACACTGAACCATCTTCCTTGCTGCATTCTCACTTCTATCGAGACATGCTCCTTGCAAATAACTTATTTTCAGAGAAAATGCTTCAAAGAACTGATTTTTGCCTTTCTTGTGGCTGGAAAAATCTGGTTCACTGTAATGCCAGGCTCCAAATGTCTCATGGTTTCTATGGGAAGTTTATTTCCCGCCCACTGACTTTTGCAAGATGTCTGCACTGTATTTTACTTCAGGATGTCATTTACATGTGCATCCTTCCCATAAAGGATATTATGACTAACTATTGCCAGGAGCCACCAAGTAGCTTTGTTATTAATTCTAGTATCCCAACACTTTTTCCATTGTACATGTTTCACCTAACAGCCTTCACTTATTCAAAACAGGCTCCCACAGGTATCTAGGCATGCATGATAATGAGAAAACATTTTTTCTGAAGTAATAATCCAAAATGTACTACCTTTAAGAAAGAGCACTGTGAAACAAGGATCATGCTGGTTATATTGAATTGAAGGTTTTTTCAAAGCACACTGCTTGATCTCACCTTTCATCAGTTTTAAATACAATCACTTAAATAAAACACACCAATAAAAGCATAACTGCCAGGAAAAGTCTAAATACATTTCTAAAGCCTTCCTCCTCTCTCACACCCACTATAGTATTATAACAAAAATACTTTGCCTCATGTTTTAATGTTGAAAGAAAACTAATGATCATAGTTGAAGCCCGGATTCTTGATGGACATTGCTTAGATATTTGGAACACAGGAGATGTTTACATCTTATTTTTAAGCCTTTTTTTGATATTCACAGACTTAGTAACATCAGAGTTTAGTCAATGCTAATCTCTGTAAGATATTGAAATAGATTGTGAAACAAGTAAGCAATTTACTAATGCCTGAGGAAGTAAAGAATTGACATGCTTTCAAGAATCCAGCATTAATTGGTTTGGATTTGTTTTATACATAATTTGTATTACCACTTCCTTTTTTTTTCCTTTTATTTGTGCAAACAGAGCTCCTGAACTATGTAAAAAATTGTCTATTTGTACTATTGCTGCTGAATGCTGTTCAAACTAAGTGAAGGTAGCAGTCACCTTTCTCCTAAATGTATTTTGTTGCCTTATCTGCTGACAAGGATGCCTTAAAAGCTTCAACACTTCAGCAGTTCTTAAAAGCTTTTGATGAATGAGATATTTTTTGCCAAGTAGTTTCTATACAGCAAAATTATTTTGGATCTTCCTCTAGCAGAAGTATCTTGACATTTATGAAAAAAGAGTAATGTTTCCAGCAGGTCAGGTGTACTTGGAAGTCTCATATATTTGTAATGTCTCACAGATGGGATTTCTTCTTTAGAGCCATCATTGGGGTTGTATTCAACAAGCTGGATGGATCTCACATCTATATTCAGTCACTCAGCTATGCCAAGAAGCAGATAAAGAAAAGCATTTTTACTCCCATTTTAAACTTTGGGAAGAAAAGAAATGAAATAGCAATACCATATAACAGATTTTGAAAATAGCTATACACATTCTCCAGATTAGAGAGCATTACCATCTCCAAAGTATTTGGAGACACCTAGGTGCTTCCGAGAAATAAAAACCAACTCCTTTGCCAACTTTAATATTTCATTCTATTTCCCTAAAAGTGGTATGAAGTAGTGCCACAGAGACAAAAACAGAACTGTTGACAGCACCAGTTTCAATCTGTCCTCCTGAAGACTACATTCTAACCCAACTGAGGCCCAGGAAGTACACAGCAGCTTGATTTACTTTTTGCCATTACTGCATTCCTCTTCCCTTGGTAATAGGCTTCATATTGCTAGACATCCTAATTGGTGAACTGACATGCTACATTTGTAATGCAAGGCTATTTACATTTCTATTGCAGTTTTTCATCCAACTTCTATTATTCCAAGGAACAGGCCACAAAAAAACATTCTAGGATTACTCACCAGCCAGACACTATTTGAGCTCTGCACATTTACATCTCCAGATTGAAAGTATGAATCACTCTTCAACATCATGTCTGCATATAGACCACAGCTCCCCATCACCAATTATGAATGGATTTGAACTTGATCCATTGGGGTCTCATCTGTTCCAAGATCTTACACCCAGTAGAACCACAAGCATATTTCTCATTTGTCTCTCTCATCTCCTGGGTTGACATACGGGACTATTTCTTTAAAAAAAAAAAAAAAAGTGTTTTGATGACATTTTCAGCAAGAAGCACCCTTACTGAGAATGAAGAATGGAAATACCACCTATATATAATTGAAGCAGTGATGATAAATTGACCTCATTAATTCTTCCAGTATCTCTAGAATTGTGCAGGGTTCAAACTGAAACTGCAGTATTAAAAGACATACTAACAATACACCCCGATTTCCCCATTGTTTTGATGATTTCAGTTGAATCTGAACCTTTATGTCTGTATCTGTGAATGAAATAGACTTGCTTCATATTCTGCCTGTCCTCAGAAAAAAACCTAAGCTGCAAAAACATACCAGGAACATCATTCAGAATGAAGAAACTTGATACTCCAGGTGAAATTGCAGTTAGGATATAAAACAGAACGAAGACATTGTCCAATGAAACAAGCTGCTTAAGTCAGCAAAACCACGTCACACCCCCTCTGCCCCTAAAAGAGCCACATATAGTAGCTGTTCTACCACTATTTTGTTGGCAATCTCCTATTTTTGCTGCAGTTTATATAAACTATAGATTCCTTTTATTGCCTGACTGTCAGGATAAAAGAGAAAGAAGTCTTACATCCCTCGTCTCTTCTGAAAAGGCAAGACACAATTTGGTCAACATATGGAGTGATAAACTGCAGAAGAGTTGCAGAATCTCATCTGTTTTCCTCTTCCCATTTCCTACTCTTGCTGGTTACCAGTACCAGCAATGCATCCAGTTGCCTGAAGTGCTGGAGTGCTGCACACCACACCAGTGAGCAGTGCGTGAACTCAACTGTCCTAGATAAATGCCATCACCAATGAGGTGTTTAAATATGCACACTTTAAATTTTTGTCTGAGATCGGGCTGGACTCAGATACACATTAAATCTTCTCTAGTCTGTAAAAGGAAAAAATTACTCTAGTTTTACAAGCAAATAGCACATAAAGATTATTTAAAAAAAAAAAAAAAAAGAAATTTGATTAAGAGAAGTGGTCCAGCATTAAAAAGTCCTCCCTGAGAGTTACCCCAGGGACATATAGTTTTCTCATGGACAGAGAGGAAGAAGTGGCTGAAGTAGCCCTGGCTACGTAAAAGGCAAGTCAAAAGATAAAATGCCCTTTTTCTTTTTCCTTCAGAAGATTTGAACATCCCAGATGGGGAAATAAAATACAGCTTCATCAGAGTCAGCAGTTGTGACTTAAGTACCACCTCGCTCTGTTCCAAATGAAATTCTTTGAGGTGTGTGGGGATGCACAATATACCTTTGGAGGGGTTGGGGACTGAAGGGGGTATGTGTATATAGAATATTTATCCTTCTTTTCTTCTACAAGTCAACCAAATAAAGTTTGCTAACCTACCCCCACCCCCCACAGAGAAAAAAAACAAACAACTTAGAAGCAGTTGCCAGCTAGAGATTGCACAGAAAAGTTAGTTTTCCTTAGTCACATAAATCCTCTATTCTGTAGTCATGCCTACAGTAGCAAAAGATGCCAAATTGATTTGTCTGAGTTTCATGGTCACAGGTTTGGGGTGGTTTTTGGTTTGGGGATTTTTTTTTTTTTGGTTGGCAGGTTTTGTTTCGGTTGTGGTTTGGGGGTTTTTTTGTTTGGTTGGGGTTTTTTTTTGGTTTGGTTTTTTGGTGTGTTGTTGTTTGGGGGTTTTGTTTTGGTTTTTTTTAAACCTTACAGTAAACTCCACTTGCAGTAAAATGTGTTCCCTTCCCCAGCACACTTCCTAAATGGAAACTGTTTCTCCCCCTTACCTGCACCAATGTGGCTGATAAT
This sequence comes from Haliaeetus leucocephalus, assembly GCF_000737465.1. Lineage (NCBI taxonomy): Eukaryota > Metazoa > Chordata > Aves > Accipitriformes > Accipitridae > Haliaeetus > Haliaeetus leucocephalus. The sequence goes on along the minus strand of NW_010972720.1, from coordinate 2,690,918 downwards.
CACAAGAGAGATTTCCATGCTTTCAGAATACATCTGTGAAGGCCACTCAAAAGTATACGTAAGGTATACAAATAGATCATGATTTCCCATTCCTCAGGCATCTCAGTCAAAGCTTGCTTTTATCATTTCCAAACTCCAATAAGGCTAAAATTATGGGATATATTAGAACGTGCCACCCTGCCAACAGGCATGGAGCTCCCCTTCATGCATTCTCTTTTGTAGATGTAGAAAGATGATTTTTCACCCTGAAGTAACTAGGTATTTTGATGCTACAAGAACTCCAACATGAGCATGTAAAGCTACATAGTTCCACTGACCCCCTTATCTTCATGTCCCAGAGCCTCCTCAAGGATATTGTAGTCCACAAACTTACAAAAATTAGAAACTTTAAGGTAACGTTAGCTTCCTGTTCATTGGCTGAAGCATTAAAGTTACAGTAAAGTGCAGCCTACGGAGTCTCACTGTTGTAACCATACCATGCAAAAACATCCTCTGAAATAGCACTCTGAATGCCCACATACCAGTTTGTTAGTAGAGCAGGGCACGCTTCCTCCTCCAGGGGGCAGCACCACAGGTCTTTCAAGTGCCTGTGCTTTGCAAGCATCTAGTCAATGGCAAAGCAGGTGTTCTCTGAGTACAGAAACACACGCACGACCTAAGTGAGCCGGAGTCCGGGAGTAAGGGTCCTCCTCCATTTCCCAGCAGCTCTCCTCTTGAAGTGGTTACATTAATAAGTCCCCAACTTAGTTTTATCTATTAATGCAAAACCTTCATGAAGGCACTGCCATTCTTCACCTTAGGAAAACATTTGTTTAAATAAAATCTTGAAAAAAAAAATCTTAATTCCTCTGTGATTTTGTACTATTTAATGAGTTTACTACAAGTGAAGCAATATACTTCTGTAAATTTTCCATGCAGTGTCTGCTGTTTTCTGAAATTCTTTATCTAAGTTAGTTCATATGATTACTTTATTAATAAATTAAAGTCTCAAGTTCCACATCAGCTTTATATCTGTAGCTGAAGTAAAATTCATGTTACATTGAACTAAAGATGCAGCCAAGAATCTGCATCTGTGAAATATATACTTTACTAAATAAGAACATGTCTTTATGGTTCACTCTCATATTCTGCTTCTGAAGAGTCTTTGAATTAATGTTGCGATTATGTCAAAAAGGGGCTTGCAAATTCTAAAATTGTATCTACTCAATGATATCACATAACAGACACAATAGAAAATAAATACTTGAAACCAAATTATAAATATGATCAATCATTAATTCAAGATGACGTTTTTCATTTTTTTAAAAAACATGTTTCAGATAGAACTTAATGCTATGTCGTATTTAAGCATATGTTATACATGTATTTATACATGTGCATTCAATTCACAAATAACACATGTCTGATTCAGGTCACACAACTGTTAATTAAACAGAAAAGAAACAAAACAGTATCTACAGCTAGTTAGTACAAGCTGTCTGTCACATGTCCGCCTACACTTTGACTACAATCCAGAGCAGGGGAGTCAGTCCAGCCTCCTACTGTTAAGTGTGTGGGGGTCACTCTAACCTCCTGCTGTTGAAGCATCTAGGAGCATGGAGTTCAGATTTTCTGTAATTGGATCATCCAGGAAAAAAATAATTGCTACACTGCCTCAGAAAAGAGGTAGCGAAGAGAGGCTAAAAATGAAAGCAAGTTTTTTATTCACTTAAATAATCCTAAGAGTCAATTCAATGAGATTCAGTTGTTTCTAGATGCTTTAAAGGTGAGATGCATCACATGCATGATCAGCACATACATGTAGGAAATACTGACTGCTGAACAGAGACTTTAAAAAAATTACTGTATATAGATAAACAATAAAATTATCTATTTCATATAACAACGAATAGTAGTCTGGAAATGAGATGAGTACCTTTGAGGCAAAAGCCTTTGGTTACTGTGCATTTGGAGGTGAAAAACAGTTTCTCTAACACTTTATATTCAAGCACGTACAAGTTACAGAAGCAGCAGTGAACCGTTAAATCTGTGCTATTTAAGCCAAATAATTAAACACTATTTTTTCTTTATCTTGTTTGTTAACAACCTAATCTGTAACCCATAAAACTCCTACCAGAAAGAATACTTATGAAGTCACATCTTAAAGAATGAAACAAGATCTATTACATAAGAGCTACTTTGTAGCCAATGTCTGATACAGAGCCATTACTGAAAAAACTTCTTCACTGTGACAGTAATATATTCTGTCTTAAAAAAAAAATCCCGCTTCAGAAACATGTAGCTGTTCACTGCAAGGCACAAGCCTAATGTGCTAAATGCACAAGTACAATAGTTTTCATCTGCCCTTCCTCGTAAAGGATTACAATGAAGTGTATATCTGACTGAGCCAAAGATTATTTATTGGATATGGATCTTGGAGACAGCATTGCATGGATATCAGAATCACAGATCAGGTCAGGACGATAATCTTCACAGCTCTATGAAGACAGCAATTGACTTTGAATCATATCCAGCTATAGTTTCTTATCAGTAGATATGAGGATTTTGAATTCAATAAGTGCATGTAAATGATCACTTGGGCACTCAATTGAAATTCAAACCCACAGTTTGTATAAACTCTTTTAAAATACATGTTCAACCAATTTGAAACATTAACTTTTTCATAGAATCATTTAGGTTGGAAAAGGACTTTAAGATCATCAAGTCCACCACTAAACCACGTCCCCAAGCACCATGTCTACATGTCTTTTAAATACCTCCAGGGATGGTGACTCCAGCATTTCCCTGGGCAGCCAGATCCAATGTTGATAACCCTTTCAGTGAAGAAATTTTTCCTAATATCCAATCTAAACCTCCCCTGGTGCAACTTGAGGCCATTTCCTCGTGTCCTATGGCTTGCTACCTGGGAGAAGAGACAAGACTCACCTCGCTACAACCTCCTTCCAGGTAGTTGTAGAGAGTGATAAGGTCTCCCCTCAGCCTCCTTTTCTCCAGACTAAACAGCCCCAGCTCCCTCAGCTGCTCCTTGGAAGACTTGTGCTCCAGGCCCCTCACCAACTTGGTTGCCCTTCTCTGGACACGCTCCAGCACCTCTATGTCTTTCCTGTAGTGAGGGGCCCAAAACTGAACACAGGACTCGAGGTGTGGCCTCACCAGTGCCCAGTACAGGGGAACAATCACCTCCCTGCTCCTGCTGGCCACACTATCTAGTACAATCTAGTATTTAATAATCTCAATACTATGTCCTATATGCATTTCTATTTAAAGCACACACACTGAAGAACTGCAGTGAGCCTCAGAAGGCAGACAGACTTGTTCTATCACACAAGTGAAATAAGTCACCTGGAGAAGTAGGTGAATCTCATTAGTTTGTTCACATTTTCTAATATTAAAGAACTACTTGTGCAAAAAGTCCCTTACACATCTTTAACATTACTGAAAGTTTAAGATCTCAAGACTTGCATGATGTTTTCAAATTATATTGCCTGAAGATATAACTGCGTGATGCACTTAACCCCTTCCTTCTTCCCAGAAGGATGAAGCTAGATAAAAATTCATTAAAAGGACTGCCAGATAGCTGCATTAAGTCAATCAACAAAGCAGGAGAAACTGTATAGAACTACATCTCAAAGCTTTCCTAGACCCCTCCCCTTAAAAGCAATTTGTCACACACAAAGAGAAGCTGGACAGTGAGTGGAAAGAGAGTAGCACGGCTTCTAAAACCACTTAGTGCCCAATTATTGAAACAATCTTCTCCTACTATGAAGCTACTGTTAGGCAGAAATATAGGTGTACATAGGCATACACAGCTCACTGCTTCAGTTACGCAGCTGAATTTCAGACCACGTTATGCCTGGTCACAGGAAAGTTCTTGCACTCTGGTACTACTTTCCCATTTGTTCACATCAGTTCAGTGAGCAGTGCTCCTTGAACCTATGCTTACTTCCCTATTATTTGCACTCAGATTGGAAGTGGAGTCATCTAAAAAGTCCTCATTTAGGGTAAAACCAGAAAGGAAGGCAATGCCAAACAACTCCTAGAAATAATTTCAAAATATAGGCTCAAAACCAATACCAGCTTAGGAATTGCTGTACTAACACACCAACTAACAGTCACATTACAAGCCCTTTTCATTATGTACTTCCTCTCACCACATCTTTATTTCAGTGATGAACAGCACTAGCTGGAAATGCTTAAGCTGAGAGCATTAGATAAGAGAAAAACCAAAGACTATGAATTTGTTTCAGGGAAAAAAAAAAAGAAAAAAAAACAACACCAAACCAAAAAAACCCTAAACCAGAGAATTAAGCACAATTCTTTTCACAGATGTGAATTACAGATACTGCAAACATGAAATAACGAATAAGACAGTAAAAGCTTAAGTTAAGAGGCAGATTGATTTGAGAACTAATACAATGAAACAAGCAAGCAGGGAAATAATAGCAGTGTGGGAATAATCACCTGTGCCTTTTTCATACTAGTAGTCAGCTAAATCTTGTCAGCAGTGCCTCCTCTCTCCTTAGTACTACCTTTTTGCCTCTGCACAATAAGCTCCACACTGAAAACTGGAATAGAAAGAAAATACAACAGAAAAGCAGGAACTTTCTCCAACCTCTCTGTACTCAAGAAATACACAGCTATAAAACAGCTGAAACAGTCCCCTAGCATCCAATGGGATTTTTCAAGTTTTCAAGGCATCCCTAGAATTTGTCAGAGAAGCACATTACAAAGAAACAGCAAGCCATCAACTGGATTAAGCTCCCCTACCTTAAAAATCATTACTACATGTAGCTGGTCCCTGTACTCAAAAATTACTCATAGGACAAAACCAAAACATACAAAGAAAGTTACCTCATCCTAAGGCAACTTCAAAGAACCATACTCCCAAGGAACAAATAGCACCCCAGCAACAGGAGACATTTAATTAAAAAAAAAATCTTAAAAAAACCATAAAACCATTTGCTAATTACCTTTCTGGGTAGCTGTACCACTTCAGCAGGTCAGGGCATCAGAAGAGCATACCTAATCTGTTCTTCCTAATGTAAAGAAAGAAGCAGTAGCTGGGTCCAGGTTTTTTTGGTTATCTAGTTAAGAGCTTAATTTAATTCACCTGCTGAATGTCTGATTCTGCCTGTAGTTGCGGTAGCCTCCATCTGGAGTGTGAATTAGAGCAGAGTGGTGGGGATTGAGGTTGCGAAGAAATAATCTGGAGACACTTTCTCCCCCCAGAAGTGGGGGGGTTTGCAAAATTTTATCATCAGAAGTTTTTCTCAAAATTCTTCTTTTATAGGAGACAAATAAGTCTTTGCTTTAGGATGCTTATGAATTTTAAACATGTTTTGTATAAACATCATAAATTTTGTTTATACTTTGACGTGATGTTTATTAAAGTTTAAAAAAGTAGTATCCATCATCAATAGATTGTGGTTGTGTATGGTGCCTGTATGAACAGCATATCAACATTCAGATCAGAAGAATAATGTACATAAACTCACATATTTTTGAACTACACATTTCTGCATTAATAAATGTCTTAGTACTGAAAAAAAGAATTAAATTCAGTCAGGTATATCAAGTTGTTTAATACTTCTGGTTTGAAAAACTAGACACGAATCTATACCATTGAAGCTGACATGAGAGGAATAAGCCAATGGAGAATATATTCTCTGAGAGCTGCCATCACTAGCATATTTTTTTAAATGATCAAAGCATGGATATGGGTACAATGAGCTGTATACAGCGTTGCTGAGACTTCACAGCCTGGCCCTTTGTAGGATTAAAGTAGGTGTGAAGCACTACCATGTGAGAACAGAAGCTTTTCATACCCACTTTTCAATGCGCTTCCACAGAGATTTTCATTTTCCAAGAGGCTTACAGGTTTCCAGCAACACGTACAGCAAGGCATCAGGGAGCTGCGAGGGCTGGCCAGCCCTGCAGGGAAGGCGAGCCAGGGGCCAAGAGCATAGCCAGTGCGAGCCGTGTCCTCTCTGATGGGGTGCACTCCCACAGCACCCAAACAGGGTGGGCACAGTCCCACGCTAGTAACAAGGTCCATCGACAGCGCCAGACACGGCGAGGGGTGAAGCAGGTCCAGTGGGGATCCATCAAGGGGCAGCAGGAGTTGGGCCAAAGAAGGGACTGAAGGAAAGGCTATGACGCAGGCCCAGCTGGGAGCAGCAAGAGACAGGACTGGAGACTGGCACACCTACGACATAGCTCGGGCTGGGACTGAACGCTCATTCTTGAGCTTGAGTGGGGCTCCTGGGCCCACATGCAGGGTCGTTCTGTGTTGAGGAGGTGCGGGTTCTTTTGGGATCTCGGTAAGAAAGGCACTGACGCTTAAAGCTGGTTAACAACTTAATAAAGGGTGGAAATAACAGAAAAAGTGATAGCAGCCTTATGTCTCTCCTGATGCTGAGTGTGGCTGGAGGCCCCAGATGAGGGTGTGTCAGGGTCATTAGTGCTCACTAGTGCACTTAGGACCCTGACATGAGTCTACAGGATCACACTGTTCAGGACACTCCTCGAGAGGCCTGAAATTTTAACCCTTGCCTACTCCAAAGTGTCAGTCATTTGAAATACATCAAATAAACTAAGGTCAGTGGATGCATCTTTAAGTAATAGGAACACTACACTAAGGGTTGAAGGCTGTTAAGCAGCTGAACTGCCCTTGCTGCAATTTTGACTATGCGTTGAAAGAAACAGACTCCATCTTTTTTGCATGTTGACCCCCTTTTCGCTTTGCTGTCAACCTTATCAAACTGTAGTAACATCTATGCATCTACTCATGCTTGGGCTAATGTTTTCAGTAGACCAGAGGAGCAACTAGTGGCTAAAGCAATGAAAGAGTGTGTCTCCCAGTTCTGCACATTAGATATGTTTGTCCTGACGTGACTGCAGGTAGAGCAGGGACAGACAAGAGAGCCTTGGCTGCCTTGCTTTGCTACTCAGAAACTCAGCAGAGGACTTAGATGGACACTAAAGCTGGCATCAAACTGACCAGAATAGCTACACCACACCAAGAAAGCTAGCCCTAGAGTTTCATATGTAGACTTAAGGCATGGTCATTTACAGGCATGATCACTACAGTATATTTCAGAATGTAATGAAATTATCGATTATTTTTTTTTAACTTAAAAGCCGATGAATCCAGTAGATTTCATGAGCTCTGAAGAACACAAATGAAGGACCAAGATAAGCAAGATATCTAAAATAAAATCTAACAAGATGGTCCAAAACCTATGAAGAGGGATATTTTTGTTTCTTTTCTTTGATTTGGTTCCAAATGAATACTGCATATGTCCAGAATATTCTCTTGGTATTTCCCCATGTATTGGAAAAGTTATTTTTTTAGGGAAGTACTAGTGCCATTCTATGAAGTCCTGAACTGACCTTATGCAGAATACTGCCTTTTATTCTCATCATTTAGTTTTGAGAAAGAGAAAATCAAAGTGGAAAAAAAGGTGAGAAAAGCTACTCAGGAGACTGAAAGAGCTTGGTTCATTTGGTAAATGCATTTCCTGAGGTAGAAACAAAGGAAGGAAAAGAATAATATTGTTGAAAAAACCCACAAACATAAAACCCAAGCAATCAAACAGAAAACTGTATGTGAATTTAAACTTGCCAGGGTTTGAAATTAGAAAAAAATGTCCAATCATCAAAGCAGTAAGATACTATCCCTCTAGGAGCAGCAGCAGAAAAAGAGTTAGATATTTTTACGATGTAACTTACATTTGTCAAACTGTGGATAACTTTTCGTGGTGCGATTACCCAAAATAACTGTGAACTAAACCTAATGTCTCAGAATTCAACTTCCAGACCTATGTTCAGCTTCACAGTACACACAGAAATACCACTGTACTGAAGAAACAAAGGATCTCATTGAGTAGAGGAGTTAGTGCTCCGCAAGCAGGTGTATATCCTGTTCCCTTCCCACCACTTTCCCGGCGTGACTAATTAGGCCAAGGCGGAGCACTGCCATAGCATGACTATTAGCCTTGCCAAATTGTTTCAAGCTGGCTCAAGTACCTTTATAGATTACTACACTGAGACAAGTAGAATCACAAGCAATATCAAACACTTCTTTCAGTATATTGCCGCTCGGACCGTTTTGACAGCAGACGTTCTAGAACAGTCCTCCTTTCTGGCCCAGACAGTAGTTTCCCGTTCATAGCCAAGCCTCCTGAAAGCACTCTGTGTTGAAAGTAGTTAAGTAGAAGCTAGGATATACACAAAGCAAGCAAAAATAAGTAGAATAACCATAACCTTCACTAACTGTTGACATGTGTTACTTTTCCAGTTTTTAATGCACTGACCACATTTAGCATTTAATAGTAAAATTATTATTAATAATAATAATAATAATGAAAATAAATTCCACCAGTTAACTATGCCACTATGAGACAATACTAAAATCACTGCTAAAAGGAAAGTTGCTAACTGTAGAACATTTGCTTTGTAATAGAAAATTTTCAATCTTTTGCTAATAGTGTTTATATATGTAATTTTGAAATACCATGCACAACTGACTTTGATGCTTCAAACCCTTCTCCCTGACAACCATGGATTCAGATCAAGAACAACTGTTGCCTTTTTGTAGAAACTAGAATTTTAAAGTCCAGTTGACCTCAACGAAAAGGAAGACATCAACAAGGATCAGTAAACTGAAAGTACTTGTCTCTGACTTAGACCATGAACGTATTCAAAATCTTGTGAGCTATGAGGTATTTTATGGTTTATCAGGATCTAATGAATTATGAGATTAAGGACTGGGTTTACAAGGGTTGCAAAACAACAATCAAGCTGAAACTGGATCTTAAGCCTGAGTTTGACTTGTTATTCTTGCAGGCTCTTTTCTCTAAACTCATTCTGCAGCAAGTCTGAGGGAGATGCATTTGCCTTCCCTTGAGGAAGTTCTCACTGATACTCCAAAGTTCCTTTGTGAAAACATGTCAGTGCTTTTAATGAAGACATAGTTCACAATGTACCTCAGCAGGATTGCTCACATGAACACATTTTCCAAAATCCTGAGGTATTAAGTCACTTACTGTAACAGGAATGTACATTAGGGCATCTTACAGCAATACATTCTGCTCAAAAATTATCACTTTACATACTAAGTCTATTTTTCCAAATTATTATCACTCATGTTCTGCCCAAATGAAAATGTCTAATAGGCCAGTTGCTGTAGAGAACAATAAGGGGTGGTTTCCTTTTGTTCTATTTAGTTTCAGAGAGAATGTTCATTTGCTGTATTTCTTGAAAGAGCTTCCAAGTGCAGGATTCGCAAGTAGGCTGCTGAAGAGAGAAGGTCAGAGAGATGGATAATTACACCTCAGTGCAAATGATCCAGTCATCCAAGCCCTTATAAACAGGTCAAAATATGTTGTCGAGCACTCATTCCATATAAAAAGTAATATGTATAAAAACAATTTTATGTAATTAATTATAATGAAAATAACATATTTTCCCTGCAAATTAATTAGCTGAAATAGGTCAATAGTTGTCAAAATGTGTTTAAGAGCTACTGAGGAAAAAGTGGACAAAAATAGTTTGGTTTTCAGTCACAACTCTGAAAACCAGTTTTGAGTAGCAGTGTTTATAAAGTAACAGCCAGCTACCAAACTAGGCTACCCTAGGTCTTACATTTTGGAATCACTTCCCAGATCATTATAAAGGATCCCCTGCAAGTTATTTAAGTCATACAGGAATTCAAAGAGTTATTGACAGTTTATATAGCTCATAATCTTCTTAATGGATTTATGTCCTTTCTCTGTCCTTATGCTAGATGTAGCATGTACAGTCAGTACAAACATTGGAGCTGAGCACAGACGATAGTGAGAGACAGAACAGTTAGTGGGAGATTTTCACTTTGGTCTACATCTTTAATATACACTCTCTCCCTAAATTCATACTTGTGCTTGTTAGCTTCCAGAACGTGCTGTGAAATCTGTATACTCTCCAAGATGAATGAGAAAACTGGTGTAAAGTATGGCAGGATGAGAAAATTCGGGGTCCCAGGTTTGATTCCTTCTATTTCACATACACCTGCTGTCACTATGACTTTGCTGCATCTGTTTGTGGGCACTGAGAAGGGCTTATCTGAAAATTGGGGGGGGGGGGGTTTTTTAATGTAAAATACTCCAAAGGTAGTCTAACATCAGCAGATTACAAAAATGTCATATCTAAACCCCTGCCTCTAAGCACAAACATCAGTACAGCCTAAAATATGAAACACTGAGATGTCCTCGTAATAATTCCACTCATTAGAAGACCCACACATTTTCAGCTGTATCATTAAAACAGTCTCAACCCATATTATGTTTTACACACGCAAGCAATCATATTTCTAGCATCAAAATCCATGGGAGTTAATTTATACAGGTACAATTTGCTTTTCAGTTAATTTTTTGCATGCAAAACTATCCCATGGGCAAAGAAAAAAAAATAACATTCAAAACATGGAAGACACTTAAAGTTTCACACTGGAAAAATGGCAGACTACTCTGGATACTTAAGCATTGTTCTGCTATGATTACAAGGAGTAATTAAATAAAAAATGGGGAGCGCTCACTAACTAGCAGGAACTGTCTCCCTTGAGGCTCGAGCCAGCAAAACATTCACAGGGCCGCTGACTCCAGCAGAACAACTCACTTGCTTTGAGCTACACAGTGTTTAGCGGATTGAAGCCTTGATTAATAAATGGAGCTAATAACAAAGAATGAAATTAGTTTGAAAATCTTTCTGGTTTTGATTGGACTCTGTGCACAACAGTTCACAGGCATTTCTGCCCCTTTTTTAGATGACTGTTTGTTCTGTTCTTTTTTGTAAAACATAGAGAAAATACTAACTTCCCATTGACTCTCATTGTCTGACAGAAATTCTGTTTATAAGCACATAAAGAAAAGACCAGATTTTGCTCCAAGGCTGTCAAGACACTATAGTGAATATAAACATATCAGCTACACCTCAGCACTTCTTTTCAGTGATGACTACTACTTATGAAGTACAAATTTACAGTGTATTTATATCCTTGCTTTGTTGTCTTCATTTAAAGTGAATACATACACACACATTTTGTAAACATAATGACTAATATTTAATAATGTTATATTTGGATATTAGACAATTTCAGGGTGCTATTTTTATGAATATACCGGTTATTTACAAGGCTGTGGGGTTTTTCCTTGAAGTTTCCAATCTGTTCTCCCTCTATCAATATATTTTCCAAATTCTGTTGTATATACACTTGATATGTACATGTGATATGTTATTACTCTGCAATATACCACTCATTAACATTGGATAAGCTCTAGCACTGAGAGTAAAATATAGACCACCTACCTGCATTTTAATTTCTGCTACTGCTACAACCAACCTCCCCAATGATTAGCTTCTCATATAGTTTAGCACAGATCTAAAGAACATGATGGATAGAAGAACATCAGTTGCCACTGGAACCGGGGAACTCCATCTGAATTAGGAGAAGTAAGGCTTCAGATAGAAGGTGCTTGAGAAGAAAAATTATCTGAAGAAAAACATGTGCAATCTGTTGGTCATATCTCAGTTTGCTAAAAGACTGCTAATTTCATTAACCATGAATTAGAAACAATTTCTTTGCATACATCCAGAAATTAAATGCAACGGCCACCAGTTAAGCAAACCAGACTAAAAAGTCCATTTATTTTAGTTACCCAAGACTTGCTTTTGAGGTAATACATTTTGAAGAATGTTATGTTACGGCCTTGTGGTAAGCACCTATATTTCTTACAAAGAAAACTGGCAAATGCTCTTATACAGACTCTCCACTTTATTTTCAGAGACTGAAATATGTTGCTCAGCCATTTGTTGCTTATTGAGGTATACTGAACTACATTTTTCTTTTTAGTGACTTTACTCCTATATTTTAAGGTTGGCCTTTCTATTTTAGGATTGTGTTTATCAAAAAACATCTATTCTATTTGTAGTTTTGTGTTTAGTAATAGGTCAAAGCCTCTGGGGTTTCACACTTGAATGAATTACATCCTGGGGAATCCTGTGTACTGAGAAAGCCAGATTAATTAACATAATCAAACATGTCTCAGTAAAACCAGAATCTAAAACTACAGTGATGTCATATCCCATCACAACACCCTCTTAAAATGCTGGAATGTTCAAACTGGCAATACAAGTGTGGTAAAGACTACATACATGAGATCTTTATTCTTTACCATTAAGATATATGTGGTTTTCAACTCTGTCAGCTTGGAAGCCAATCTAATGTTTGTAAGGTCAATTTATTGCTTTTCTAAGTAAGTAAATAACTTTAACTTTGCAGCTGAATATATCATGACAAAACACTGTGGGTTTATAGATTCACATGTTTTAACACTGGAGCTATCGTTGTTTTGAACTTCTGAATCTCAAGGCTCATCAAATTTTACCCAGCAGCTTCTGGATCAAACCCAGAACATACAGCTGACCTACATTCAAAGACTTTAAACGGTGATCAGTTCTGCTCCCTCTTTAGTTGTTTTAATCTTTTAATTGCTTCAAAGTAGGAATTTTTTTTTCTATTCTGAATTCATCTTTTATCAGCTTCCTGTCTTGCTAATTTACTACCTCTACTTATTGAAAAAATTACCTTCACTTCACAATCTTTTTTCCATTACGAAGGTGTCTAAAGAGACCTCTAAACCTTTCTGGTTTTTACAAGCTAAACCACTTTAATCTTATGTTAGAAAAGTATTCCAGACTGTAATGTTCTTGTAGCTCTTTTCAGAAACCTTTCAAATTTGTCAGCAGCCTTCTAACAGAATGATAATTTAAACATGTCGAACCATAACATGTTCCAGGATTGGGCAGACTAAAATGACAATAACAACTTCTCATGACTAGCACTATGATTAGTTTGTCTTAATATTCCACAAGGACTCTGTCACACCAAAAAGTACATTCAGTAATCCTTCGATCCGTATCTGCACATTGGCTTCTCTGTATGAACACTGTTGAGTAGCTGCATGATCTTGCATTCAGTTGTATAAATTGTGTGCGTTGTTAAAGTCAGCTACTCTATAAAATTGACCTATGCTTATCTTTTGTGAGTGCAAATACACAGCTTTTCAAGTATCCCCATTTTGGGGACAAAGAAAGGTAATCTGCTGTTATGATCCACATTAGTATCATCTCCTTCCAGTAACCTTACAGCATTTTCGAGTCCCAGGCTACTCCTCGTGAACATCTCTCAAGCTCATAAATACAAGTGGTTTACTTTCAAATATACCCAAATACTGGCTGGATCAGAGAAAGGGTAGCTATACAGCCTGCTGGTTATGGGCAGAATTAGAGATTGACATTAATGTATTTTGGTGAAAACTTTTCATTTTAACATACTAGTGTTTTGCATTTGTAAAGAATATTCTTCAATTAACCTCCAATACTACTGAAAGTAAATTATACCACTCAGCTTTGTACGCATATGGTATACACATGCCAGCTATCATGTTTTGAATGATAAGCAATATTTTATGATGTTGTTATCCAGGTTTATGAGGCATAGATAAATGAACAACATTAATACTTGAGACAGATTCACACCACAGTGACACTCTATGGATTCTGTTTTTAAAATGGATGTTCAAACAAGTTTCACCTTTCAATTTACTGCATCTACCAGAAGTATCAAGAGATACCATAAAGATCTTCTAAAGATTGGACGTAGCCATGTGTTCAGCTTTGTATAATCGCAGGTAAGTCTACCAGTAGTGATATGGAAAGAATAAAAAGATGGTAATTAAAACAATAGTGAATTAAAACACTTGAAACAATTAGGGAATATTTTATCAAAGCTTGTGATTAAAAACTAAGTATGCGTCTATGTTTCTAATCTCACTGAAGTCAACAGCATGTGCTTGAATACTTTGTTGAACTGGATCTTCTCATAAATCAACGCGAGTTATTTGAATCCACTCAGAAGAGAGTATTTTAATATTCAACACTATCCATATGAAAATTTTCAAAAGCTTGAAAGCAACGTTCGTATTTAGCAGAACAAAACAATGCAACAGCAAAGTTGCTACTTAACGCACAAGCGTCTGTTTTCCCACAGGGATTTTGAGAAGTTTGAACTCTGCATATCTAAAGTATAGCCTATATTTATAATTAATAGAACTTTTCCTATTGGAGAACTGGAGAGTTTGTGCTGGTAGTTTTAACAAATATCATCATAAGAAAAATGCAGTTGCCTCAGTGCAAATAAATGACACGTTAGACCAATTCACTGTTGAAGTACATAACACACAAAGATAAAGAGCACCTGGAGAAGCAGCCTCACTAAATTCTTATTTTGAGGTGAAAGATAAGAATCAACTGTTCTAAATATACAAAGGAAGTACTCTATACTGATTCTGTAGAGCACCTGCATTGACAGACTGTCCTTGAGCGAATAGAGGAATTCTTTAGTTTGTTTGCTATTATGTTTTCAGTTAAGGGTTTAAAGAGGTTATTTTCATGATCACTGTTGCCACCCAGGGGTATGGGGAGAACAAGAACAAAAGGGTAAACTTTTTGCACAGTGGACCTAGAAAATTGGAGAGCTGAATTCAAAGAGTCCCTGAATTTATGTAACCACTAATAATAAAAAAAAAGTTCAGGGAACAGAGGAAATTAGTTAGTGATATTCTAGTACATTCTTCAGCTATACACTTGATAAGTATCAACAAAGAAATCCAAACTGGATCTAAAATGTGTGGTTTGTGTTATTATTTAGTGATATCTGCTGGAACAACCTTGAAGAAGAGATAAAAAAAGTATAAGCACATGGTGAAAACAGAAAATGTAAGTTAAGAACGGAGGTGAAATCTACATGTGGGATATCTTTTAAACAAAAAAGACAATATACCTGGAGGTGGAACATGTGATTTCTTTAAAGATTTCTAATGAAATACCTTATTTCTAACACACACCCTATGCTTGGATATAAGGAATGCATAAAATCCCTGTTTCTTATTTCTTTCCTGCATCTCCTATACTCAACGTATCTTTTAATCTCTTTTTTTTCCTCTTCTGTGTAAAAAGTTGTTCTGTATTTCACTCTTTTTGTGTCTTCCCTTTTCTGTAATGAGTTTATTATACTTCCCTCAAATTTCAGTTTCTTTTACCCTGCTTCGTGTGCCTAATCTTCCTGAACTTTTGCCTTTTTCCACATCTGCTTCCTTCTTCAACAGTTAAGCTTTTGATAGCTTTTTAATAGTTTAAATAAGACTCTGGCCTGAGATAATCATGTGGGCTGCGCAAGTAGTGGAGCTGCACAAGTACTGGGGCTCCTGTCTAACACAAATTAGGGGCTATAGGAAAAAGCAAGCCAGCAGATTATACTGAGGCGAACACTGAGAGAGGGACGTGCCCAGCCAGATACATTTCACACATGCAGAGATCTGTCCCTGAACTGTTCCCAGGTTTCTCTTTCCATTGGCTCTCCCAGACACGATGTAGGCATTCAAAGGTCATTGCCTTTTAGGCTCACAGAGAGTATCCCTGCTCTACAATCTCAGACATATTTCCCTCTTCTGTCCCTCTCCAAGTATAGCCCTTCCTCACATATCTTTCATTGTATCTCATGTACAATCCGTACAGATTCCCACAAGAATTTCTCAAGCAGTATTTCTCACTATTGACTCATAAATCCTTACCCTTTTCTAGTGCAAGCAGGTCCTGGCTTGCATGAAATGTTTGGTTTCTCTAACAGTAACTGTAGTCACCTCACTTTCCTACCGTAACCTGTACTTGTAAACTCATGCTCTGATCCTCCCTCTTCTCATGAATAACTTTCCTGTTTCCGTTTTACAATGCTCTTTCCCTTGCTCCTTCCCATAACCCCTTCCACTCTCCTCCCCAACCAAGCTTTCAAACTCTTTGGATTTCCCTACTAGTCCGCCTTATGGCACTAGATCATCTCCCTTTTCGAAAAAGTGCAGTAGAACAGGATAGACTTTTTCTGTGTCCACCAGCACTCTACTTTCAAAGAAGAAGAATAGACTGAAATACAGAGGTGGGGGTTCCCCCCCCCGTTTCCGAAGAAAAAGCGCCCCACCAGCCCCACCGACAAAGCGGAGTAAGTCCCCCACCCCTCCTTCCCCAGCCCTTTCCGAGACCCAAGTTTTCCGTGAACTCGCCCCAGCTCTCGGACGAGAGCTGCCCTGCCCGGGCATCACTCCCGCCGCCCCTCTTCCCGCAGGAGGGAAGGCACTCACTCCGGCCGGGGCCGTTCTCAGCACAAACATCCACCGCCAGCCCCGGCTGAGCCCTCCCCCGCGCCCCCGGCGGGGCCAGCTCCCCTTCCAGGGCAGCCGCTCCAGGGCGCCCCCTCGCCG
>NW_010972720.1:2629407-2674082 GCF_000737465.1 Haliaeetus leucocephalus | reverse complement strand
GCCGCGGAGCCCCGCCGATGGCTCGGACACGACCGCTCCAGGGCGCCGCGGCGCCCCCGAGCAGCATGGCCCGGATTCGGTACCTCCGCGCGGCTGTCTCGGGATTTTGTCTGTGGGAAGCCGCGGTACTGCTCAGGTGAGTTGTTTTTCTTTGGGGAAGCAAAGGTTCCCCCGCCGGTTTTCTCGGGCGGCTGAAATGCCTGGGACTCGCGCGGAGAGTCGCCGCGGTCACTGCCTTGCCTCACCGCTAACGCCCGGCTGCCTTCGGCAGCCAGACTCCGGGCACGGAAACTATATGCGTGGGGTCCGCGCTTCACGAATGGCTTTGTAACTTTGCATTGCCTCGAATTTGATTTTGCGTTTTGCATGCTGAAGGCTGTGCATTCCCTTCAGCTGTTCACAGGTAGGGTTTCCCTGTTTGATCTGTGAATTTTATCACTGTTTTTAGCAGGAATTCTAACATTAGTGATCTTGAAAATTCTTCAGGTGCAAAGTGTCTATACATAAAAGTTACAGAAGATGGTCTGAGTTGGGAATATATGGACTTATTTATTACTGTCAGTTCTTTTCAGTAAAAGGAAAATTGGGGATTACGTTAGGTCTGAGAAGTCTTATACAGAAACAGAAAAATGATAGCTGGGTGAACAGAGGATACGGTCTACAGAATTGCCCTCAAGAGGGAAAGCATTTGTTGTACCACCGGCAGTCTAGGATTTGTACTATGAAAGACAGCAACATATCCATCGATTATGACCTGACTAGAAGACTGAGGTTCATACGGCTTTTTCTACTTTCTGCCCGGCACACTTTTCCTAGCTAAAGTAATGTTATGATATCAATGCAAGCATCCTTTTAATACATAGCTCTGGAAGCGTGGTGTTAACAGGGTAAAATAAACTTGAGTCCTCCATTTAAAGGTGAGGCAAAACTTAAAAAGAAGAATCAGACATCTAAAGAAGCAGACTTCAATGTCATCATGTATTCACTGGTGATGCAGAGTTAGCCATGCTTGTTATCAACAAACATTCTAGCTCCATATCACAATAAACAGACTATGGCATATAACATGACAGTGCCAGACTGTTTGAAGATTCCCATTGTTACTTGACAAAGATAAAAAAAGGAAACTTAAATTTGAAAAGTGGTTCTCCAGAGAGAGTTTGGGAATTATACATGCAAGGGATTTATAACCACAAAGTTAAAACGGTAGCGTGCAGTGCCCCACAGTGATGGCACGCTTCACAGGTGCTCCCAGGTTCATAGCAAATCTTTCCTTTTTGAAGTTAGCTTAATGACCTGTTTCATATCAACATATGTAACATAAATAGTTTATAATGTGGTTTTATTGTAATTGTGCCAAAAGAAAGAGATTTTGAGAAACTGGGTCACATGGTATGGGATTAATTGACACTGGGAAGAAAGAGTAGATGCACATATATTACAGCTTAAATTTTCCAGTTGCGTTGAGTATTTAATGTTCAGAGTAGATGACCAAACCCCTGTGTAGTGTAGGCAATACAAGCAGTACTGTGCTGTTATTATTCTATTTCAATGTACTTATAGAACTTATTTTTCCTCTGCATATTATTTAAATGCCACCCTACTGTTGAGTGATTCATCCTTTATTTTAATGATATAAAAACACCTATTATAATCCAAGGGGGGGGGGGAAGTGAAAAAGTCAGTTTTGGAAAGCATACGTCTATTTTGCATCACATAATTCTGGACTAACATTTAATTGTTTCAAAATCTATACAGGCATCTTATTTTGCATAAATTCAAACTATTCTGTTCAGTCTCCAAATAACTGTTGTATTGCAATAGCTTTCTGCTCTTAAATTGTCATTTTATGACAATGAACATGGTTACTGTGCACAAGGAGTATATAGTCTGAGAAAGACTTCAGAAAGCTGCTCAGAATCTATGTATAACTTTGATATGTATCTCAATATAGACACTGCTGGTGACTTTATGTCTAGCAATAATACCCGAGAAACCGGAGTCAGTTCAAGACACAGAGGAGTTCTCTCTGTGCTTTAAAATGGAAAAAGTGTTAAAAAAAAAAAAAAGTTAAAAGATTAAAACCTGTAAAATTCCCAATCTTCCTGGAGCCATTAATTCTAGTTCTTTTCCAACTTAAGCCTTGTGAAATTATTTACATTAGAGCAAAGGGAACAGGGAACAGGAGGACGCTGCTTCCACTCTGTGTAAGACACACAGACTCTATCCTTAGCATGTATCAAACACCCTCAGTGAGAAGATGGATGTGCCATGAATTTCTAGGAACAACCAAACCTTAAGTGCTTCACTTGCTCAGACGTTATGGAAAAAAATAATGTATGTTCTCTTACATTGTGCAACATTAAAACTTTTCTGCTCTTTATTAACAAGCACTCAAGGCTGTGTGAGAAGACTGAATGAACCTAACAGGAAGAACCTTCAATTCTTGTCCAACAGCCCTGAGGCTGTTTAAAGTGATTGTTTAAATTATATGCCTGTGAAGATAGACATTTAGTTTTATTTTCAGTACAGATCAAATGAAAACAGAAAGGGTTTTTTTCAGTATAAAGTTACAGGTTTGTTACTTTAATGAGCAAAGTCGCTGGATTGGCATGCTTCATAAGAGGAAACTGCACCTGATTTTTTTTTTTCAATATAATTTTTCATCCCTCAGCTAAAGTCTCTTCGAATGGAAATGACTGAAACAAGATGTATATAGATTGTAGTAGGATCTAATTATTAATTTGATCTCTGAAAGACATTGTAGAGAGACTAAAATGTTGTTAATAGTCTTTCATAATATTGTGCATGTTTGTACTACTATGTCTTAGATTAATAACATACTTGTTGGTAATATATTAATAGATTTTAGACATGAAAAACAAGGGTTTAACCACATAGCACTCTATTATGTTTTCAGTGATATATTTAAGGACTGGGAGAAAAGCTATAATCAGACCTAAAATAAAAAATTATTATTTATTAGTGACTGCCAGGCCAAGCCCCAGTGTGATATTAAGAAGAGGGTAGAGGTGTAAAAATGAGGGTAAAAGCTAGGGAAAATAATGTAATGGAGCCTAAAAATAACTGTAAATCACTACCAAAGGAGGAAAATAAACACTTCTAAGATATGGTTTGAAATTACAATAATCTCTAAGACTGAGTATTCCTCTGAGTTTTCATTAAAGTAATACTGTTAACCGAAATTCCTCTGGATTTGTCTGGATCCCAAGAGGTCAGGCTGAAAGCAAGATCATATTTGTAGAATCAACACGAAGACCATATTTCTGATTCAAACAGTTTTATGACAGCTCTCGAACTTGCATGGGCACCAACACAGGTCTATTAGAACTACACTGTCAGGGACTTGCCAGGCACTCTGCTTTCTCCTTAAAGAGTATAGTATAGGTATTTTATATGTAGATGTGTGTATGGGGAAAGCACAGGGTGAAAAGGCAGGTGGCACTGTGGAAATGCAAAATAGATTCTCCCTATATGATACTTCTTTAGTTATCCATATTAGCATAGACAAGAATCATGCTACGATTAGGTTATTGACTCTTTCCTTGTTCTATTCACTACCCCATTGTCCTTATATTGAAGGAAACAGTATCACAGAGACAGCTAATTGCACGTAGAGACCAGATTCTTGTGGAAAAAACCTCCAAGCAACCTAACTCTGGGGCATGCCCGAGCTTACAGTTAACTGACTTTGAAATTATTCTTGCATTGTATTGCAAATTGATTTCAGATGAATAGCTTTAAGAAGCAGAAGTCAATATCCTTTAAGCCAGCATTAGTTCCTCCAAATAATGAAAGAGAAAAAAAAAAACAGCTAGAAAATATTAACTCAGACATATCATCAAAAACATCTTTGAAAATAAAGATTTTCAGATGTTCTAATGAGACTTCAGTAGCTTATTAATAAGAATTATACCTACAATACTATTCAAGAAGTAAAAGTGTCTGTTAAAATCAGGATGTGAATAAAATAGTGTGTGAAAGAAAATGTAGTAATTCAAGATGAGAGCACTGAAGCACAGTACCTTTCCTCAGCAGCCCAGACTCAATTTGAAAAGATTGTTACTGTGGGATAAATCAGTCGACAGACTCCAGGTCCTAATGAAAAAGATTTGGTATGTGTCAGGGAGCAGCAAGGGAAGGGAGGGTGAGCTGGGAGTTCAGACTCACAGCAAGGCAGGCAGGAGCGGGATCCTACCAACAAAGTTTGCAGTTGCAGAGCACCTGTGCAGGAGCAGAGCAGATCCAGTCCAAACAACAGTTCAGATTGACAGGCCAGGTTGGTAGTGATGAGGCAGGTCCAAGGTCAAGGCAAAAAGTCAGGTCAGCAGATCAGGCTCAGGGTCAGAATTAGGAACGTACAAGGCTGGGTAAAGGTATACTTGCACAGTAGCTCGCACAGAGACCAAGAGCATCTCCCCAGCACTCCTGAGGGAGAAAAAAAAAAAAGGAAAAAAGAAAAAAGAAATTAACAAAGAAAGAAAGAAAAAAAACAGCTCCTGAGAGAAGAGGGGTGGGTGAACCCCTGCCAAGGCTTCTACAGCTTTTTATCAAACAGCTCTGCTTCAAAGCTGGGCTGCTGCATTATCAGAGATGGCACTAAGTCCAGGTAGCCAAACCCCTGGGATGAAGGAAATGTGCTCAGGGTCCTTAAAAAAATGTTAGGAGGACAGCGTCGGGGTTCCCTTGCAGGATGTACCCATAGGCAGGCATTCATTGTACTTTCCAAAACTCAGACAAAAAGGAAGTGGGGGGTTTTGTGACAAAGAATACATGATTCAAATTCTCTTATATTTCAACTATACCAGTGAAAACACTGAAATCCCTTTGAACCAAATAGGAATTTTGTCATGAGTATGAATTTGATCAGAACTTTTACTATCCATTCTTTATTTCTATAAAGAACAATTATTTGTGCAACTACCATGTTTATAATTTTGAGAAAGAATTATTTGTAGATTTTTGAGTTTATAATGTTATAAACTGTAAGAAAAATAAATAACATAGAAACTTCAATTAAAAACATGAATCTTTCAATTCTTACCATGCCCATGTCATTTTCTTACTTTTCAACCTCTCCTAATTCATTCCTAGCCGACTGATGCTAACAACTGAAAGCAAGCAATATTGTGAGATAAGTGCTGTGCTTCTATATGATGAAAAAGGTAGTGGCTCCTCTATCAGATTAGTCTTGTCCAGATATCCTAGGAATCATGACAATTAGAGAAAATGAAAATTTTTATAAGATTAGAGTTTCTTATTTTAACAGATTTAGAATACAAGCTTCAAATGACCTTACCGAGTATTATGTAATAATACCTATAGGGAATTATTCCTGCAAATCAGCTTTTCTCAAGTAATGAACAATGAAGAGCCCCTCTGTGTGGTGTTGCATCTTCTCCTTTTTATTGCTTTTTCTACTAATCTTCATGATGTTTATTGGAAGAATCAGTAAAAGGAGATGGGAACTAAAAAGGAGTAGCTTTACTTTCACTGATATGTAGGCCCTGTGAACTGATGGAGTAAAAGCCACCTTTTTGAGGATATCAACTACCAGCAGAAAGGGAACATTTCAGAGAACAGGAAAAGACACAGCTAGAAACTATGTGTAACAAGAATGCAGGACCAAAGCAGAAGAATTAGAAGAGCATCATGAAGCAGAACTGTCTGCACAGTAATGTCAAGAGAAAAGAAGGCGAGAATCTTTGAGACTGTACTTTTTTCTAGCAGGGACTATAATCCATTATTTTTTATGGCTTCTGAAACAATATGATCTTTCCTGACTGATGTCTTTAGATGCTGTGTCAATACAAATGCTAAGTAGTGACAGTAAAAAGAAAGAATGAAGGAAAAAAGTACAAAAATAGACAGCATATGGTTATAAAAGTATAAAAGAATGCATTTTGTTATTACTCTTCCAGTCAGCTGTAATGAATTACTCCAACCTTATTCAACAGCAGACAGGGTAATAATACTTGGTCTACATTGCAGTGGACTTTCTACATAATGAACACTTCCTATATAATTTTCCTATACCACATACCACCCTGTTATTCCTGTAGACCTACCACAGATGTACAAAATGAGCAGGGACTGTGGGGAGAGTCAGGACTATTTCCAGGTGGGAACTTCCCTAAGGAAGATCAGAACTCTTCAATATTGTTATTACTCAAGTTTCTATTTGGTGACATGAAACATTAGCGAAATGTAGTTTCCAAGGGAAACAGTTTGAGACCACAGAAAATGTAGAAAACTTCAAGAAGACTCTGACCTGAGATAATCATGTGGTCACTGATGGGGCTGTTGAAATAATGGAGCTGCACAAATAGTGGGGCTACTGTCTAATACAAATCAATGGCTATAGGAAAAAGCAAGCCAGCAGATTATCCTGAGACTGTTTCAGTGAAACAATGAAGTGAGTAGAAAGCAAACACAGGAGTACTCAATTATCTCAGACTGTGAGATTGAGTTAATTTCTATTAACTTGTACGTGACTGTTACAGCTAAAACTAATTTAGGAAGGGTATCATAAGCAAAATCAGTAGACCTATGACATTTAAAAAAGCAAACTCATTTTCTCCTCTTCCTGATTAAAATTCAAGCTGCAGTTATAACTACATAACCTACTGTCTTAATATTTTGCCCTTCATTGCATTCCATCTTTGATATAAAATATATATAAAAATACCTTTGATAGAAAAAAATATAATATTGGAACATGCTACCCATCTCACCATTGCCCAAGGCTTCAAATACTATGTACAGTTTGCATAAGAGTCCACTATGTCTAGAATTTATCTCCAGTTTCTTGTAAAATACATTTTTCTACCTTTCAGAATTTTGAAAGGTAAAGGTAAAATATGAGCCTAATTTAACCCTAAATAGCATCTCTGAGGACCCATAAGTACAATAATATATCATTTCTAAGATGACTTTCTATAAAATTGGCTGCTTAGAAATTTGTATAATTTTTACCAAAAATTACCTTTAATTAACTTTAATTTCACAACTAACCACTCAGCAGAAATGCCTAGTAAATACAGTTATACCAGCACAGTTCTTCAGGTTTTTTTAAAATTATTATTACTTTACATCTTAGTAGGTGACTGCAGAGCTTAGGGACTTTTTTTGTGAAAAGCTGGTTTATAATGTTCTGGGATACAGTGGGACTTGTTTATTAAAAAGATCCTGAGTTCTTGTCCTGCTAAGGCTTTCATTTCATAAAGTTTTCAAAACTGCACTGTCATCTGTTAGATTCAGTAATGCACAGGGGCATCCATGCTCTGGGCATATGTAGGCTAAGATATATTCATCTGCAGGGACCAACTAAACTTCCAGTTTTGTGAGCAAAGTATCCGCTGGCTAAGGGTGCCCTACTAGATAAATAAAATAAATGTCACAAAGTGGTAACTTGCTGGCAAAAGTAGGGTAAAACTTTTCATTTTTTTGATGGGAAAAATAAAAATAAAAATTTTGAAATCAATCATGACTAAAGCACTGACTTCACACAGCTAAATTAGGACTAACTACAGTATTCTAATCTAAATGTTAATTCTGTGCCTAAGCATCTATATAATGCCTCCATGAAGGGATGCGCATCTGAGCAATGTTTTCCCTGATGCTATCGGGTCAGATCCTTTACCATTGACTCAGCAGTATTAGAACTAAAATCAAAGTGGGCAGATATCAGCATTACATCTGGACTACATCCCATAAAAGACTTTTTTTGAAATCCATAGTGGGTTTTTTCATTGCTTTATTCTATCAGAAAGAATGCTTTATGCAAACTTACTTTTATTTTTTCTAAAAAAAAGGAAGCAGATTTATCAGAGTTTGCTTTAACTCTCAATTTGCAAGAGATAAAGTAAAATAAACTATCTTCTGTTTTCCTTTAGTTCTTGCACGCTAAAGATTGGATACTCAGTTGTTTTGAACAATATTGCAATTTTTTACTACACAAAGTGAATATGAAATGCACCCTCTTGAGACAGTAATCCCTGGTTACAAAAAGTACCATACAGTAGAGAACTGGAATTAAAAGTGCTATTTGCAAGCAGTTTCTCCATATATGCATTAAAATTAAAATCTCCAAAACTTATCCCAAAATTCTAACACTGTGCAAATGAACTCTACGAATATACCTATATCTTTACCTGTTTTTATTGTTCCTGTACACAGATCTTTGGAAGTAAAAGTACTCAAATCTTCCTCTGTAATCAAAATGTGAGCACAAATGCACTTGTTCAGATTCCCTAAGTAATGGTTAACAGAATGCCCTTTTTCATCCTCTTTAACAGTGATGACTCCTTCAGGAGATGAAGTGTTTTGCACATAATAAAGACTGGAACACTGTTTGGGGGGCTCCTCAAAGTCTCCACAATCGCCCAGGGAAGGGGAGGGGAGGGGGTGCTCTACCTGGACCCCATGAAGCCCCCGGCCCAGCCCATGCAGGTTCTGCAGGGGGTGGCGGGGGATTGGTGCATGTCATGATCTTTCCTTCGCCCAGCATATTTCCATTTGTTTATACGAAGCTTAGATGACTCAGATGATAATGAAGGGGGTGCTGACATAAGCAAGACTAGTATAGCAAAGACAAAATGTGTATCTGAGGGGAAGTTTAAACACCACTTTCTGTGTGTGAAAGAGAATGCGTGTAGTGGACCACAATAATTTTTTTGGAAATATGAAAGGCTAGCAGCACTGTTTTTTAACCTTCACATTATTTTCTTTGACTTATTCAGTAAGGAATATGCTTCAGTGCATGCATTAGGAACACTGGGTTCTGTCATTATGTGGCATGAATCCTGCCACTCTTATCATCACCCTGAAGCTCAGCCCTGTTGTTGCTTAAAGAAAGTCTTATACTGAATTATTATAGTGTTGATTCTGGATAGAATTCATAAAAAGGAAAAAATTACTTAATCCATGTATCACATGTAAATTAACACAGCTGGTTGAACATCACCATTCCTGCTCACAGAAAATTCCAAAGCTCTGAAAAGATTTTGTTGCTTTTTTAATGCATAGAAGGAAGTTCAAGTTGCGCAAAGCAGGAAAAAAAATCACTGTCAATTCTGTGGGGGAGATGTTCAGAGAAATTTTTGAAAATTAGAACCCATGACCTCACCTGCAGTTCCCTCCAACATTAGGAAACTAATTGTGGCTGACAGAACAGAAAGGACACTGGACAATAGTCCACCCAAGCCTGCCAGCATTTCATTAAAAAAACATTGAAACAGATATGTTTCTGTAAAACTCTATTTCAAGAAATCAGTATTTTTTCAACTAGAAATATTGCCTTAATTGAAAATTCTTAATCAATAGTAATAACACAGTATCTACACTTTAATTAGCTGACTAATCAAAATAAACAATTTCATGAGAAGTGTTTTGGGCAAGAACTTTATATAGCACTGAGTTCTACTTACTGATAAGTTTTGACTTGTCTGGGCTGTAGTCCTGCTTGTTGAAATACTTTATTTTAAGATGCGTGACTCTTCAGGCTATATTCAGCTTTTCTCTAACTGAACTCATACCTCATCAAACTTATTTGGGGGAAAAACTCTCATCTTCTTAAGAGCCATCTGACAGGCTCACTGAAGATACAGGACAACATTGTTGTACTGATACAAGCAGAGCTTCCCTAAGGCAAATGGAATAGTGTTTAATTGAATTGTGCTTCAGTCTTCACAGACCCTGGGGTTTTAATTCAAAATCAAATTTTTATCCAGTTTTGATAAACGTCAACCATTTCATTCTGTTATAAGATTTTCTATGAAGATTTTTACAAATAGTAAAATAATTGTTTGAAAAGAAACATCAAAGAATGCCAAGTTTCAGTTTCAGTTATGGTTTTCAACTCATAAAAGTGGATTTTTAAAGCAAAACCAGGCAAAAGAGGAACAGAAGACTTATGACATTCTAAATGGTCATTAATTATGATTAAGATAAATATATCTTTTCTACAGTTGCACACTTCAGTGGACACTGTCCTGTTTATATTGAGTGAGAGTACAGCAACCTAGTGGATGCAAAGTAAGCTGATGGGGCAATGCCACAACAATAGTAAAAAAAATCTATCCAGTGAATTAGAACTAGAAAACACAGTAATATGCAGCTTTACAATTTAAAGGACATTTGGGGATGCATTCAACATACACGATCAACCAAGCAGCTATAATCTGTAGAATTCTGTTTTCAGAATTTCTGTTTTGCCTTGGAAAACAATAATTTGCAGTTTTAGCCAGGCAAAAGTCTTGTTTTAATTAATTCTCTTTTCAATCTAGTGCGGCCTCATTGACATCAGTTGAATTACTATTCATTACGGTGGTGAAAGACACCAGTCAGTTCCTGCACAAGTTCAGCTGGTTAGAGGAATCATTCATTAATCACAGAAATAAATGTAATTGTTCGGCTCTGAGAAGCCTTTATAGAAGGATATCTGGTGTTATAAAAGATAATATTCTGAAATTATTTTACTTGGTCATTTTGCAATCTATCCATTACTCCAATATCTTTTCTCCATTATTCAGTTAATAGTATTGCAAGTTCGGATTGCTATAAATTAGTGATTTACAGTTTCTATTTTCAAAGATATTCTGTTCATTTTAGCCAAGTATTTTCTGTCTTAAAAAAAACCCACCCAAACAGTTAATTGAATTTTGGGAAAATCTGAGTTATCTTTAATTCAAAGTTAGTTCAAAAACTTAACCCATGCAGTAGATCTTTGGAAGAGTGAGAGATTTGCCAGAATTTGAATATTTGATACATTCTCTGCTCCTTGTATAGCTGTTTGAGTTAGCTTTTTCTCCAAAAATGTAGGTTGAGTAAATTAAGAAACAGCAAGAAAGTAAGACCTGAGTTTAGAACATTTATAAAAATAAGGTATACAACAGGTACAAAAGACTACTAAGGAAGTAGGTGCTTCTGGGAAAACAATGAACAAATACGCAGATTAGAGTCACAATTCATAAAAAAATCTCAAGAAAATTCACATGCTGCATGGCTGTAATTGGCAACAAACTTGTCTTAAACAAATTAAAATTAGAGGGACAGCCTGTGGTTTATTGAATCCAGTTGAATCCATACCTTAATTAAGCTAGAAAGCCATGCCCATAGGATTATGAAGACTGCTGACAAATTATTTTTATTCCTTTACCCTAAGGGATAAATTTTTTTTTCCAAAGGGGCGAGGGGAGGCGGGAGGGTGTAGTAAAGCATTGTGCTTATATATGTGCACTGAGTCACAAACAAAAATAAGTATATACAAATTTAGCATCATCTAGAATATAAAGCCCTCTGACCTGTAGAATGGTGATCAGGTCAGAGTGACAATCAGAATAATTAAAACCCCATTGTTCTGTATTTTTATTCTCTGTTAAGAAAAGCTGAAACACTCCACAGCAATCCAAAGCTTTTTTAAACTATAGTACATAAAGTAAATAAGCTATAAACATTATACCATTTTATTTCCATGACAAACAGGACTGGAGGAAGACTGTAGGGCTGGAGGAATTCTCAACTGTATTAAGAAAAGGGAAAAAAAATATGACACCATAAAGGTATCAGGAACATCATAACAAAATGCTTGTAACCATTGCCTAACCTAAAAAGAACACTAAAATGCAATGTTACTTCAGTCACTGAAACAGAAAAATGAAATTTTTCCAAGTCTGAAAGAAAAGACTTTTTTAATAGTTTCACTGAAATGCAATCCCATGTATTTTTCACGTAGTTTTCATTTCTAACTGAATCACTAAAACAACAAAGAATGGATAATTAGTGATCTTAAAATGGAAATTTATTGTTTGTTTCACATAAAAATTGTTACTTTGGCTGAAAATGTGTCCGGATGTAACTCTACTTATCTCTGCAGGATTATATCAAAAAATTAATCTGACCATTTGAACTTATTCAAAATAAGAGGATAAAAGAGCAACTAGAAAAATCTAAAACTGTGAAAAATCAGTGGAAAATATAACCTGTGGCAGAAAATATTTAAAATTCTCCTGAAGACTTTTCTTAGAAAATACCTCTTTAAAATACTGGTGATACAATGCTTCTGCTCCTGTTAGTTGAAGTGACAGCCTTTTCTCTGGCAAATGTGAGTTAAGAGTTCTGTGCTTCTCTCTGATCTGATAAAATTATTAGCTAAAACATTGTAGGATATGAAAATCTGCATTTTCATTGCATTAGGAACTAACAACTTCATGACCTGCAACAAATAAAAAAAATTCATCTTTAATTAGCAAGCAACACATTATTGTCAGTTTTAACAGAAATAATAGGAGAAGCATTTGTAATCTCAGTCCTTTTTGAGACATTGGAAACAATTCTTTCTCCTTCATTTAATCTCTTTGGGTGTAGTACATCACTCTTCCACTACTCTTTCACCATTGGAAACTCACTTTTCTTTTTTTTTTGTTCTATTTGGTCCCTCATAATGAAATTAATTTATTCACCAATAAAGCTCAAGCAGAATTATTTTCGTGCTGGAATAGAAAGGAGTTGGAAGAAAATTATCTCCTTGCATTAACCTGAACTGTAGAAGAAGGTAAAATTATGTAATTCAGGCATCTAAACTAGGAGTTCAGTTACCCTGGGTTCACAATGTAGATAATGTGAAGAGATTGAGTCTTCGGAAAGATAAATCAGAGAAGAAGCTGAATCTTGAGTCTTGTTTTGCTCCTCAGAAGAAACTCTTTCTGTGTGAGCTAAAATGGGACAGCAGTGACAGCTGATTCTGTATGTCACTTTCAGGACTGGATCCATGCAGCTGTGATCCTCTGACACAGCTCCTGGCTTTCCAGATTAGCCCTGGCTTCTCATGAATCAATACTGCTGATGAACGGACTCCAATAAGAGAAGTCTATTTATCCTCTGTTTTATGTGAAGGATTTTAATTTTCAGTAGAGTGAAGAGATTGCCTTAAAATTTTATTGCAATTTTTAAAACTATTTGCTTTAAACATGTGTCCCCCCTTCTGAGCTCCCAGTCCACAATATTTGCCTCATTTGCAAGGCTTTCAAAAGTCAAAATTGTTTATTGAAATAAAAAATAGAGAATTTAATTTCTCCTCTGACACAGCTATCTCGGGTAGCCAGTTTAAAAACATCACACCTCAGAAGAACATCTGTGTCATGCTACTTGACTGAACAAATGCATTTTAATGACAAACTGCAAAATTTTGGAAAAACTTTAGGAAACAGCTTTATCCGCAAAAATCAAACAACTTAGTATTGTTTATTCTTTACATTGATTTTTTTTTTCCTGAAATTGAAAGCGGTTTTCACCTTTCTGAAAGAGCAGGATTTATTATATTTGTTGAAACATGGAAAACACTTTCATCTGAATGGGCTTGAGGCTTTCAGTGGTCATTCTTGTTAACATTTGCTGTTTTTTTGTTTAAGCTGTCACATTCTGGAACATTCATCTGTCAAAAAGGTGTTTTTGTCAGGTTGATGTTCACTCTTGGAATAATGTGAGCAAATTCTACATACTATAAACTCTGATCTTTTTAGTTCTTTTTGTACTTCAATTAATAGATCAGATAATTAGAGACACTCCCTTTACAAAAAAAAAAATCCCATGCTTCTGACCTCTTCAAACATCATGTTCATTTTTCCCATTAATCGTACTAAATACATTTTGTTAAGAGATCTATATTGCACAGAATAGGGTTTAAATACTGTCTTCATACCACAAAATCTTATTGCCACAGTTTTCAAAGTGCAATTATCAGACACCACCTATTTGAGGATTATTTCATTTCAGCAAACCTTGTTAATTACAGGGTTATACTGACTAATTTTTGTTTTAATATTGATGAATTCTATCACCATAACTTACAGTTACAGAATCAAGGGAAGTAGTCATGAGATTAATTTACCCAACCATTATTGGTGAACCAGTGAATAAGTAGCAATTCAGATTAATTTACTGAAATGCTTTCATGTATTGTTGTTTGTGAGATGCTGTTGAGTGCATATTGGCTGGCTGCAGTTTTAGCTTTCCTTATGAGTGTGTAATTAATTTCCTTGAGTTTCTCTGCAAAGCTTTTTAATGTAAAAAGTGCATTAAAAACATTCAAACATCAGTTGGAGAGAATGGACCACAAACACAAGATCCAGTTGCTCCAGGGGTTTGGCCACGCTTGCAGTCTTAGAGGATAAGTTAAATGATGAAATGAAATGAAAGAGCTATTGGACCATCGTAATGCATGCAAAGCATCATATAAAAGCTCTGTAGTATGTATTGTAAGGTGAAATACAAAACTGCTACCTCTCTGAATAGCTAAGATGGATTGTGTTTGAGACAAAAGAAATACTTTATGAGCAGATGAGAAAAATCAGCAAGCCAAATACAACAGTAACTTAGTGTTAATATAAGATTTTCAAGTTAAAATACATTGGTAGTTTAACTATGGAAGGAAGAAAATGAACATACCATCTAATTAAGAGATAATTTGTATCAATTATATTCAGAAGTAAGTTAGTGATACTCTGGAGACTACTCTCAGAATAAGTTAGATAAATTAGAGGACTGCTCTAACTTGGTCTTGGAAACTTCTCTCTGGGAAGTCTCCAGTGGAAGGTATCATTACAGCACACCATACTCTTTCTTTATCTCTGTCATCCACCTGTAGCAGCAACAAACTGGAAAGAGTCAGTACATGGTGTAAAATGTAATTTCTTCCTTCACCTTTTGTCTATACTACTCTTACTAAGCTCTTCTGGAGGGCTACAACCTTGCTTATACGAATGTGGACAGTAGCCCATTACTTCTTTTCTTCAATATTTGCAAATAAGTAGGTATTGTTTTAAGACTGAAACAACACATTGAAAGTGATTTTTAAGAACCCACCTTAAAGATGAAAAGTTTTAAAGAGAGAGGAGAAATCAGTGAAAAACAGTACTTTCTGTAGCACACAAATGATACAAAAGTCTCAAAGGCAGTATGATTGAAATTACTTTTGAAAAAATGTCTTTTAAAATAAAGCATATATAAAGCACTTTCTTTTGTAATGTTCCTTTCCTCTATTTGTGCTTTGGTAAAAATGTGCAGAAGTATGGAGCAGATAGAAAAGAGACAGCTTATGAGTAGGAATACAGTGGTTCTTCAGAAAAACATGGGAAAGCTTTAGCATTGTAGCTTTAAATGTTTTAGAGGAAAAAACATTTGTGGAGATTGTGAAATTCCTTTTGAAGAGTTTTTCTCATCATTTTCTTTTGGAGGAAGGGAAGAGAGTAAGGTTTTCTCTCACAAACATACCTACTTTAAATAGACATTTCAGGAGCACAGATTCATGATCTGTGCTTTCTCTTGCTGTCTAAATTGCCAGCTGCTAGATGAGATCTCCCATTTAAATTCTGTAGATGTTAGTGCTCTGGCTGCATAGCTCTGTTAACTATATATTTTTTCAAAGTTCTGTAGTAGTAATTATTTTAAATGCATAAAAGAATCAATAATAATGTAAACATAACCTCAGCAGAGGGGTTAGAACTGAGTCCCATCACCTGCAATCACAGTCATACATGTCACAGCGTCCTAATATCCTTATCTACCTCTGTCTTCAAACACACAGGGCTTTTCTATCTCTACTCAAAGTGCTAAACTATTCTGAACTGAAATGTTTCAGTGGTTGAAAGCCTTTTAATTTATGATCTAAATTTACCCTGGCCTCTTCATATCTATTTGCTTTCATGACAATTTTATCATTTAGCTTAAAATCCTTTCCTCTTTGCAGGTGCATGTTATAGATAGAACATTAGCTCATTTTTTTCCTAGTAGTGGTCAATCTCTGATTTTTTAAGCTGCCTGTAGTTTATGGGCAGCTCAAGTGCAGTTTCCATTCTGGAGCTTAATTCCATACTGTGTAAGGAGCTGATGCTCATACAACTGCTGGGTAAGTCAAATACCCAGCTGTGAAAGGAATTGAGCAAAATCAGCCTACATTACCACATGCAACCTGCAACCCAGATTACAGGTTACAGCACAGGCAACTGCAAGCCTGCAACCCAACCCCAGCTTAGAAGGACCCTGAGAAGACACAGTTTTCCACTTTGAACTATGCTCATTGCTTCCTTTCCTTAAGCTCTTCAAGTCCATAAAGTGTGTTTTGGCAATCTGAAGATTTCTGCATGAGATTTGTAATGTCTACTCTGAATTTGCCTGCTTTTCTATATATCATAGGTCATTCCTTTTCACCAAACTGGCCATATATGAAACACAATACCTTTTATTTTGCTAAATTGTTTCTTCCAGAAAGCTATACTGTCTTGGCTGGTACAGTTTGATCTTCTGTTAAGTTACCTTTATTATTAAACTGTGTGCCTGAATTCCCATTTGAATTTGTCTGTCTCTCATTGATTTTTCTTCTGCCTTTGTTCTTTAGATAAATGCCCAGCATTTTCTGTCCCTTTGAGGTATTTAAACACTTCAATCATGTTATTTTTCAATCTTCTTTTTGATAAACTAAGCAGAGTGAGCTCTTAAAGTCTCCTACTTTAAGAAAATTTCCCTAACTCTCAGATCATGGTTTAGTGGCTTTGTTCAGTACCTTTCCTAATGCTTTAATATCCTTTTAAAACTTGGACATAGAATTTGATGCAATGTCCCAGAAGTGTTCTCATTAATATCATATAAAATAATAAGTGACCTTCATGCTTCTACTCACTCTTTCAATCTTTCCACACCACTGGATAACACAGTAGTGCAGTGAGAACTTTATCACAACAGTGCTGAGTTGTTCAACATGAATCTGAATCCTTCTTCAGACTCACTGCTTTCTCCAACTCTGCCCACATTCCCAATTCCTGTATCTCTTAATAGCCTTCCTCTGTCTGTTTTAAACTGTTCTACTTAAATGAACTGAACTTAAGAAATTTCTTGCCCTCAGCAATATTTATACCTCTGTCAATTTATTTTTTTTGCAATTCTTAGTTTTAAACCATTAATGATACTGTATTTTCTTTCTGGATCACAGATGTCAGTGCTGAACACCATTCTTACTACAACTCCCTACAGTAGCTTTTTGTCTGGAATTTAGGATGTGGGTACTGATCTAGAGAAGTTGCATCTTGGCTGTGCCAGGCTGCTTCTTGCTCTCTAACATTTATATCCCACTGTAAATGTCCTCAGCTTGACCTAACGCTTTCTGACTCAAATATGACTTTTCGTAAGTCATGGATGATCACAGACCTGTGATTCAGGATGTTTTCCTATCTCAGTCCCTGAAATTCCAACTTGACAGTCTTCAGGGCATGATGCAAAGCTCACCTCTCCTCAGATTTTAGGTGAACACTGGTTTGACAGACAGAATAGACCAAAGACAGGAGTAATTACAGTCCTGGTGATTCTAATTTTCTGTTCATGCCTGGTTTTGTATAACAGCTTATTTGGAACAAAAATTCTTACCCTAACTTTTGATCGTGTAGATTCAGCTGGCCACAAATGATTTTTTGAATATGTCATTTGACAACATTTTCCATTTTTTTCTTGATTTTTGTCCACTACTTTTGTTAACAAATTTCTTTTTAATTATTTGGCAAGGCTTAATTTCCATTGTAAAGATGTTCAGTACACATTCAGGAAAGTGAAATAAAGTACTGCTTTAAGTCTGAAATTGGAAAATGGTTTAAATCCTTATAACTGTTAGTGATATTTACCAATAGCCCACAGGAACAACACAGAATCACTACCAGGGCTAGCATTCTTGTTGGTAACTTTTCCTGTTAAAATATGAATAGCCCAGAAGACTGGGAGGTTATAACCTTTCTCCAATAAGAGTCTTCAGCAATGAGAAGCCGTTGTTGCCTCTACCTGTGAACAAAAATGTACAGCTTTTCTTCTCAGTAATTTAAAGTTGTGTGATGACTTTATGCTAATCACAAGTCTATTGTAGCTTACTTCCTAATGCACCACAGGATAAAAGTTTTGCTGATAGTAAATTCTTCTAATTCTGCCTGTTAGAAAATGGATGCACAAATTCTTTTAAAAAAAGTGACAGGTCAGAGTAAATTCCCTCTAGAGGTACACAAAGCCATTCCTGGACTTATGGAATAGTTGGGTGTCAAGGAGGAAGCTATGTGCATTAACACTAAAAGGAGCTAAATTCATACTTCATGAAGGGAGTGTAACTTTCTCTAACCACTTAGCCAGAGGCTTATTTTTCAGAGTCAGTCTACAATAAAACTGAAGAATCCTTACCATGCAGAATTAATTTTTATGTTAATCTGCAAACAGAAAACCTGTACTTTGCCAGGTAGGCCTTCCTAAAATCCACTACCTTACTCAGGTTTTACTATATTACCAAGTCTTGCTCCTTTTTAACTAGAAGAATATTCCACAAGTCAGCTCAGATAGATGAAAGTATTATTTGTCCAATAGTATTCTTGAAATACATGTTTTCTATTTAAGGTAATTTGAAAGGACAGAATTCTGCAGTGCTCAACCAGATTTTACTCAGTAACACACCAAGCTGAGAAAAAGGGAAAACATTCTTTGAAGAAATATTTAGTTACAGATTACAGCTGATTTCTACAATAAAACTGGCTTATACAAAATTTATTAATTATGCTGAATTTATTGTTTTCAGAAGCAGGCAATAAAATTATTTAAGATATTCTGAGAGTTTTAA
Source organism: Haliaeetus leucocephalus (assembly GCF_000737465.1). Classification (NCBI taxonomy): domain Eukaryota; kingdom Metazoa; phylum Chordata; class Aves; order Accipitriformes; family Accipitridae; genus Haliaeetus; species Haliaeetus leucocephalus. The sequence continues at coordinate 2,655,424 of NW_010972720.1, read as the reverse complement.
CTGACTAATGAAAGCAAGTATTAATGATGCTGTCATACAAAAAGGTAAATGCCACTTTGAGAAAATCCATAGTCACAGCAATTACTATTTTTCCTATTCAGCATTAGTTGCCTTAATTTCAAGGTACTCTATTCCATGGCAGCCTTTAAAAGTAACAACTACAAGTACAACAAAGAAAGATTTAGAAAAAGTTCAGTGAAGTGAATAAAGGACAAACAAACAAATTCTCCATTCAGAGAAAGTGATCAGAGAAAGATTAAGCTCACAATGAGCTTTTCTATATTTGTGTTCTGGAGAATTTATTTACGTCCAGAATAAAAATATAGGAGATAAATATCCTGTTGTGTCGGAATTCTATATACCCTGTGGAATAGAAATATAACTTTCTTATACAAGAGTATAAGAAAGAAATCTAAGTGTTTTATATATATATATATATGCATATACACAGTAACTTGATTGTCCTGCCTTACAAATAGATAAAATCCAGCAAAGTGTACTTGGACTCCCATATTTTATTTGCTTTATAACCACATAAGATGTTTTACAGAAATATAAATGACTACAAGTTGCAATAATGCGATGAATCAGATACATTCAGAATGATTGATAATGAAAATTATGCCAATAGGATAATTTGAAATTGAACTAGAAAAAGGATATGTTAAGTACTTACTTTCTCAGAAAGGGAAATACATTCTCCAGCTATGGGAAAAAATAAAGAACTAGGTTAGCTACTGAAGGAGACTAAAGAAACATTTTTACTGAAAGATAATACTGAAAGAGATACCAAAGTATTCAGAACAATTTAGAAATGTCCAACAATTCAGAAATTTATGAGCAATCTAGAAATATGTAAATCAACTTACATATAGAATAAACACGAGATAAGCAAATAAGCAGAAGGATTAATTTTTAACTCTCTGATTTCAGATAATACTACAATTAGAAGACTTAATTGCCAGTTTTAATTCAAAGATGAGCAAACCACAGCATTCTAGAGGTTTCTATGTTCATATTCTGTGCATGCCCAAATTTGGAACACTGAAGACTTAATATGAAATAGTCTTTTATTTAAGTTATTAAATCCAAATTTCAAATTTGAAGACAGATTTTTTAGTAGACCTTCTAAATGGAAGTTGCCATAAAACTGTAACTTTTCATGTCCTGGTTAACACAGTCTTGGGAGGAAAAAAAATGACATTGCCAATTTGCACTTAATATGGCATCTGCATACACACGTACCTGTATGGAATTTTTCTATTTTGGAAGTCCATCCATTGCTAACAAGCAAAGTTCAGCATCGTTTTTTTATGAGTTAGAAAATTCCGAAGGGTTTTACATTATTGCCTGTGTTTACTTCTAAACAAAGGCATATTTAAGCACTTCTAAAAGAGTGGATTGGCATTAATAGGAGACAATGAAGTGGGTAAGTAAAAGAGATTCACATCCTTTTGCAATAGATTTTTGACTCGAAGTCAGCACAAACAGGAAAAAGGTCTTTATCATTTTTGAGACTCCCAAAAGCCATGAAAGGTTTTAGTTGCACTGTGTATCACAATGTTACTCACAATTTTATTTATGTATGTATTTACTGACTGTATTGTTTTTTCAATCTGTTGGCCAGCACTCAAGTAAGCATTCCACAACAGTAAAGACCTTTTCTTTGGGTGCGCATGGCTGATCGCAGTGCCAATACTCTTCTCTCTTCACATGTGCAGAGCACACTTTAGAGTGTCAGTGGGAGTTCTGCATGCGCATGGAGAGGAGGCTATTGGAGATGACACTTACCATGTGGCCCTGAGATGAAAATTTTGCCCAAAAATAGTTCCTTCAGTAAGTGGTTGGGTTTTTTCCACTGCAGCAGTCACTTTTGTTTTAACAGAAAATGAACCTCTAAGAAAATGTTAAAGAATACCAGTTGCAAAGAGACTGATATATTGTGTTAAGTTTAAATATCAACATAAAACATTGGTTGGACAAAAATCAGTGGTAGTAGTACTATTCTATGAAAGACCCTTACTACTTTTTTTTTCTGATCTAGGCTTCTATTACAGCACACCCAGTTAAACAGACCAATCTTGGAATAGACTCCAAATTATGACATTGCACATGCACAGCTATTTGTGTGATGATATTATTTAAGTCTGTGATAATGCATTGATTACTGTTGACTGAAACTGTTATTAATCTTCAAAAGTCCTGAGGAAGAGGGAACAGCAACCTATAACTATGCAGCTTAGCAAAAAAAAATTTGCATATAAAATGACAGATATAAAAAGAACTTGGCGTTTCCATTTCTTTGCTACTATTATTTTTGAAGGGTAAACTAGCTTGAAAGGCAATCTTAGCTTTCCTATTTTCCTGTTCATACAAGAATGAACTAAGTGATTTACTGTGTAAAATTAAAGTTTCCCTAACAAAATCGCTAACAAAATGTTTTGTTTTGGTTTTTTGTTTGTTTGTTTTTCCTTGCTGTTAGCTTGGTAGCCACAAAGGAAACAGACAGTGCAAGATCTCGTAGCATGCCAATGTCGCCATCTGATTTCCTGGATAAGCTAATGGGTAGGATGTCAGGCTACGATGCAAGGATCAGACCAAATTTCAAAGGTAATTTCAAACCTAAACCTTCAGGTTTTCAGTATTTCAGTATTTCTTCTCACATAAATGCACTTTCTGGAATAAATGTGAAAATGAAGAAGTACACTCACTAAAAAAAAAAAGTGCCTTCTTTTGCCTTTCTTTGCTATGACAGTTCATTTCACATCTGCCCAACATTTCTTTTAGAAATTTAGCTTATCACTAGATTTGAATTGTCTAATATGGTTTCGGGGTTTTTTTTTCCCCTTTCCTGAAATGCTTATTAATGAATTCAAATTCCCACCTTGGACTACCATAGCCTGAAGCACTCCAGAAAGCAAGTTCTGTGAAAGAGAGGCCAAATCCTCATACCTGCTTGATCCTAACTAAAATGAAGAGTATGTTAATAATATAACCATCAGAGTCAAACTCAAGAGAGCTTATCTTAGTTACCAAATCTATCACTAAAATAGATTCCTCACTCCTGTGCCCCAGTTGTACTTTGAAATGGCAAAAGGGACTATCTTTCCTCTTGTTCCTTTCCCTGTTCTCGGTTCTCCACTGAAACTGCAGGTTCTCAATACCTGGAATTTTCTTGTGGTGTGTGCCTTTCATGCACTTATCACAAACGAGATTCAAACAAGACAAAAGAGATTCAAAGAAGATTGAAAGTCCAAAGTTTGCAAATGCAATGGTTACATCTTCTGAGGGTCTTAGTGCAAACCAGACTCAGGCATGCTGAAGTAGAGTAATTAATGAAGGGTTATACCAACTATATTATTATACAAATACACAAATTATTATACAGACAAATACCACCCATTCTAACTTTTGCAGTCTGGGAAGTTTATGTAAATTTGACTATACTTTTTTTAGAATGCAGAAAGTACCAATAATATACTGGAATTATATTTAACTCTATTTCTGAATCTTTAAATCAAGTTATCAGTCTTTAAATTCTCCAGAATATAATTTTTTTTTGAAGAGTAAACCTACTGTGATTAAAAATGATATTATTCTTAATTTGCCTTAGCTGTCTTCTCCTATGCCTATCTTCCTGAGTCCAAGAGATTCTCTTAGCTCTAACATTTCACTATAAGGCAGGTTTTACTCCATTTTTACTACAAAAATTTTCCTTCAGGAAGACAGGCCTTCCTCCTCTAAGTCATCTGTCACTGCCTTTCTACCTTAGTTTTTATGCAGCACTGAATTCTATAATTTTTTGACATTTCCAAGTCCCAGGAACTTAAGTGGTTATGCCTCTAAAGCCATTGCTATTTGCTTGTTTTGCCAGAATTTGCCCAGACTGATTCATAAGGACCAAGTAGTTCATCAAATTACTTCCTCATCAGTAAGCCATAAAAAGTTGGTGCTGTATATATAAACTTATTACCAAGGATTTACTGCAGCTGGAAATGCTTTGCTTTTAATAAGTTAGCGGTGCTGATATTTCTCAGGAAATGATAAACATGCACTGGAAATTCAAACTCATCCCTAAAAGATTTACAACAGTGATCAATATCCCTAATGACCATACAGAGTAAGTCCCTTGGCCTTTCCTTGCCAGAACTACTTTGAAGAATGTTCCAGTGCCTGGCTTCCTGGAGCATTAATGTATGAATCAATATTTGCAAAGTAATGCAAAGCACTGTATTTCTAAAATTACTTTCTTATATGGGTGGTAGCTCTTAAATTATTTTTGCTCCTTATTGAAGTTACCTTGACTTGTTGCCACAGTATACTCTTTAGCATGCAAACTGCAGGTTCAACCTAAGGTAAAGCTGTGCTGAGCAAAAGAAGACCTCAGGCAAAATCTAAGCACTGCAGTTTTTCTTCTTTCTTCTTTGAGTCTCCTGAAGTCCTACAAAGAAGCATTTAAAAATGAGGAGTTTATAGCTTAGCAGTTGATTTGGGGATTGGATTTTGGCGTTTGTCATGGACACCATGCAATCAGAGTCTTCTAATGGGGCTACAGTGAAGAACAGGCAGATGGTTTAGAGATTAGCGAATTCAATACAGTACTTCTTGAAAGTATAATTCAAAAGACTTAGAGCCTTGTTTTGTAACTGTTGAAATTTAGAGAGACAAAACCTAATTTGACATTGTTCTTTTTCAAAAAGTGCACATTCTAATTCTTCTAGACAGCTATGCAGTTTGAACAAATCTGCCCAGAATGATTCAGATCTATCACTAAGAATAAGTATCTCCTTAAGTGACTTTGCCACTTTCTGGTTAGTTTTATTAGTCCTAGAACAAGTGCTGGGGCTTAATGCCTTTTTTGAGTTTTTAATCTGGCAACAGTTTTAAAGAAACAGAATGAGTACTAATAAGAGAACTCAGGCATTTTAAATAATTTGTTCTTCCAATAAAATTCCTATGTAGACAAGATTTTTAACTACCAATTTTAGTTATAATTAATCTTGGTCAATAACATATAATTATATATTTTGTCTCAGTGCTCTGCTTTTGGATAGGGAATTCTGCATATCTCTTCTTCTTCAACAGAAATAATAGAGAAGACTGTTGGTATTTATTTAGCTATGGAATAAAATAGAAAATTAAGAACTCTTGTAAAATCTTTGTTCCAGTTGCAAAATACTTTTATTTCTGGTACATCAAACCTATAGCAAGGTCCTTCTCTTACTCAGCTGTTCGACAGACTATATCTGTTCCTGCAAATATAGGAAATACTTCACTGTCTTTCAAATTTGGACACAATTATGGAACCCATGTGTAAAAATTGTCATGGCCTCAGGGTGCCCAGAATTAACCAGATACAGAAGAGATGTTATATTTTTAAATCTGTACAGCCCAGGTTGCACCACTGATAACAATCTATTAAGGTGGAAATTTTGGGATTCACATAGGAAAGTGTGAAGTGTTCCTTGCCCTGGTATTGCCAAACACTATTCAGCAATCATCAGTTTAGGGATTTCTTAAGCTAGGACTTAACTGAAAAAGTAAATTTAGATAAGTATGTTCTTCTGATCACTTCTGGAAGCTGTTTATACTTTTGGCCTTTCCAGTATTTTATGGCAATAAAATCTTTGTGGTTTGGAATAGTGAAAAGTACCATTTTTTGTTTGCTTTGAATTTGGTGACTATTTTACAGATTTTATTACCATGTGACATACTGAGAAATGGAAGAAAAGGATTACTTCCTTTTGATCTTTACAGATTGTATACTTATATATCGCTCCCTACTGTATACCTTTTCCAATGTGAAGAGTCCTGCTCTACTTAAGGTGGTGTTGTGTGGCAGCATTTCATAGAATTTGTGATCCTTCTTTGACTACTTGAAGTCTCTTTTCTCCCTAATATATCTTTTTGAGGCAGACAGAGGAGAAATTTTGAACTATTCAGGATGGAAGTTCATGATCTACTTGCATGGTAGTCCATTTTTTTTTAATGTATTCTTTGCATTCTCCTATCTTTATTGATTACAGAGCATGCTTCCAGACAACCATCCCTAATTAATCTAGCCTCTCTTTCCTGCATGGAAGTCATTAATTTGGAGCCCCTCGGTAGGAGTGCATAGTGAAGATTATTTGGCATTTGACTGACGCTGAATTTCATCAAACATTTTATTGCTCAATAGCTCAGTATTTTGTGATTTTTGTGCACCTCCTTGCAGTCAACTTTATATACAACTACACTAAATAATCTTATAATAGAAGCAAAATTGTATTGCTATATCTTCTTTTCTAGGTCATTAATATTGAACTACTAAGATTCAGTTCAGATCCATGAAGGAACTCGCCAGCAATCACCTTGCACTTTGAAAAATGGCTATTGATTCCTAACATTAAATAACTTCAAAGCAAAAGGCCTAAAAGAGAACTGTCTCTCACTTCATCAAGACTAATATCCTTAAAAAGCCTTTGGCAAAAGATTATGTTGAAAAGTTTTTGAAACTCCAAATAAACTATTTTAATTAATTTAATTATATATTACAATTAAAATTAATATTTATTTAAGTTAATTAGATTGCCTTTGTCTACATGCTCATCAGCTCTTTCAGAGAGCTTCAGTAGATCTGAGAGATGTTATTTCAGCAAAAATAATATTAATCCATATCTGTTAATCCTAACAGTCTTCATCATTTCTACCAGTTTAGCTGGTACAGAGGTAAGGTTTACAGGGATAAAGTTCATTGTCAATGTCATCCATCATCATACCTGAAGTCTGGTTTTCTTTTTTAATTCAAGTTATACTTGCTGGACATGGCACACATTTCCACTGACAACAAAATGGACACAGGTGATATCTGACTCACAGTGATTCGTATTTCCACAATTTTGCAAAGATTTTTATAATGTCTGGCTTGATATCACCTCAGCCTGTCAGTTTGTTCCTGTTCACTTAGTCTGAAATGTCTTCTACAGTCCTCATACAAATCCTCCATCAGAATGGCTCCAGTATTTGACACAGCTAGCAATTGGGACAAATGCTGCTACAAAGACTTCATTTAGTTTTTCTGCTCTGACCTTCTTCACTTTCATGGATACTTTTATATCTTAATCATCTTCTCTTTACTTCACCTTCCAGATCTTGGCAGGATTCTGTTTTTAACATCTTGCAGATAGTTAGCATTGTTAGCTTTTCTGTCTCTAGTGTTTCAGCTCTATACTTTTCCTCCCTGTCTTTAACTGATGTTCAACTTGTCCAAGTTCCTGTGTTTGAATATGACTTCCAGTTTTAACATCTTCATTTATGCTTCTTCTTGACCATGTTTTGGGAAGTTCATTTTTACTCTCAGCACAGTATCTTTAAGTAATCTGTAAACCATCTGCAAGCTGCTTTTAGCTTCTCCTTTTATGCTTTTTTTAACTAGCCATTAACTATATTTTTGTAATGCTGCTTTTGAAATTAAGCATCAGCATTGTAGTGATTTAGGGCTTTTTCTTTATAAAAGCAACTGTGTTTGTTGATATAGCAAACTTACATTTTAAATCATAGTAATACTTTAAACAAGATAGTATCATACCAAATTTGAAATGATGACAAGTAGTACAACATGAAAGTGTTTGAAAGGAAAGCTACCTTGCAAACAAATTATCTAACATAGCCAGGAAGTAAAAATTTCTCCCTGACAGTTTCTAGTGACTCTGCCTTTGCTTGTCTCCCTTGCTTTTTCTTTTTCCCTTGATCCTTTTGAGGAGTTTTCAGAGTCAAGCTTTTACTGAATTCTAAGAAGTACTGGATATGCTCCACAGCTCTAAATAATTAACCAAGCATCAAAGCGAAAATAATGTAAAAGTGACTGCAGAGTGTTACCTCCTTACCTGAGAATTCTGCTCCATAGACGTAGTCTAGTGTATTACAATGACTGAAGTACACGTAGTGAGGTTTTGTTCCAGTTGCTATACAGTACTTCAAAACAATTATTGTCTTTAGGAAAGAAAGCTGGATCTTCCAAGTTGTGTCCTTTTGGCAGAATTTTTAATGGACGTTCTGATTCTTCGAGTATTTAATATCAATTTCATTGGTCACATTAGATTTTGCTAGTTGCAAACCACCAGCAGCAGCAGAGCAGCTTCTTAGTTCAGCGACCCTAAAGAAGAAATATTACATAAGGGTTTGTAAGGCCAGTTCTCAAATTCCAGATACAGATCTTTCATTATTAGTGACTGCTTACATCTGCAAAAAGAAACCAGGTTCTCCAATGCTGAACTGGGTTATTGATATAAGAATATTAAGGTGCAGGAGGGTGACAAAAAACCCTTGTGATGGAAAAACCTTGTTTCTGCTGTACACAGACTGAAGTTGATAAGAAATAATGGAGAAATTAGCATGCTCTACCATAACGCCATTTTTACAGAGACTTTCAGAGAAATAATTTAAAACCTTTTCCATGAAGAGACAATTCATTGTTCAGTTATCATAATGACTACTCTGCCACTACTGGTACTTCACAAATGCAAGATAAGACAGAACAACAGTTGACTGAAGACCCATGGTAACAGAAAGTTCAGTTTAAATAGATTCCTAACCATTTTGTGGATTTAAGAGAAATGAGAATGGAATCTAAGTCATTCTTTCTTATCCATATTTGTTCCTTTAAGCAGTAGAGATAAGAGCAGCAATAATGTATTTCTGTTACCAGTGATGACAGATAACATTAAAGTAGCATCTGCCTTGAGTGAAAAAGGTCACTTTTCCCCCTAATTTTTGTGAGAAGTGACATACATTGCTCACTGAAACACACATAAATATACTTTCTACTATATATTTCAAATGGGATGTTGATTTTTTTGCATACAATCATCTGTGCAAGTTTATAATGAACTTTCTCCCTTTTTTTTTTATTGCTAGAACTGGCCAGTCAAGCAGTAATTATTAGAAACAATTCAATTTAATTGTGCATTAAATAAGTTGTGAATGTAGCATTATTTCCTCCTAAGTCAATAAACATTGTTTCATAATGGTTTATATTTTACAGTCAGCCAATAAGCAATGATTCTGGAACAGGGACTGGTGTCTTTTTTTCTTTTGCAGGCCCTCCAGTTAATGTCACATGCAACATATTTATAAACAGCTTTGGATCCATTGCAGAGACAACCATGGTAAGATATTTTACCTCAAGCAGTGTTTAAAGTTCAAGTTAAATATGTTCAATGAGCCCAAAAGCTAGCTAGGGCTTCTCTTCACCTGGAACTAAATGAAGAAGGAAACCCGCTTCTGAGAATAGAAAGTGAGAACATTTAATTTGGCAATTGATTTTTCTAACAGAAAATTCATCATTATACCATCAGACACACATGTAAAAGTAAAGCCAAAGGTTGTCTTTTTTATTTCTCCATAAGTTTTATTTGACAGTTGTAATGAACTGATTCTTTTCAATTAGATAGGTATTAGTTTCTACGGTGTTCCACCTTTCTAACCTCAAAAATGTCAATTCATGAAGTTGCTTTGTTAATAATATTTTATAATTTCATTATATACAGTGCATATGGGGATGTAGACTTTGTGTTAAAAGTCCTTCTTCCATAGACCTATTGCACAGAGATAATAGAATAAAACGGTGAGCTTGTATATAAAATTTCATTATGAATACTAAGAGTGCGATAAATATAAGTGTATTGCACTCTTTTTGTACATACACTTATAATTTGTCTATTAAAGAAAGGCAAAAGATAGAGTACAAAAAGACTGGAGATTTTAAAAAAATAAGAAGAGAGATCAAAGTCTAAAGACAGTAAAACTAGATATTGAACCATAAATCCATAAAAATAACTTGGATAATCTTGTTTAACAAGTGAAACATATATGCTAACAACTTGGAGCACAGATTTACTCATTAAAATTTGGTGAGAGAGAAGATATAGGCATTCTTTCTCCATACAAGTGCCTCACATATTTTTAAGAAAGGCAAATAAACACCTTTGAAAACAGCTTCATAGTAATTTGGGGACAGAGAGGGTTAGAATACAGAAGGATGAAGGAAGAACTGTGGGAGTTTGTGAAATCCAAATATAGTAAATACTCTGAAATCCCAACTATTTCAGGGGTCAGGATACGTACTTGGAATGAGAGAACACAGACTAAAAATAATTGGTATAGCAAAAAAAAAAAAAAAAGAAGAAGATAAAGGAATAATACTAAGCAAAAGCCATCCTTCTGAATTACCGGTAAGAGCAAGAATGAGACCTTTGAATGTAGCCAAGGACCTGTAGTTAGGAAATCAATAACATAAATTCATAAGGTCAAATAATTATGCCCCCTACCTTCAAAGAGGTATTCACAGCTGCCTCATCTTTACGCACCTTGGAACATAGTGGTAGAAAATTTCAGGTAGAAAATTACTTTAAATTGTCTTTGGGTGCATTGCCAGATTGCAAATCCCAAACAGATTTACATGGCATCCAAGGAGATTTATTCAGGTTCAATCAGAGGATTAAGCAATGCCCACATGATTAGACTAGTCCTCCACAGCTACTTTTTAATGGCTGTATGGGTTAATCTGGTGCAAAGCAGGAGGCAGACCAAAGGGTCAGTAAAGTGCAAAGATCCAGCAATTAGATCACTGTATAAAGGATATTTGGAAAACTGATGTTACTACCACTTAAAAAAATTGTCCTGAATTTGGGAACAGGATGCCTGAGTTCACATCTCAAGTGCGTTTTCTCTCCAAAAAATGAGAATTATAAATGTTTCCTTTCAGTACAACTTAGTAAGTTAGTAAAATACTTCTATCTTATAATGAAATTACATTCTGTCTGCGTTGCCTTGAAAGCCAACTAAAAGAGCAGAGACAGACTACAGCCTGATCTGTAACAAATAGTTCCAGGTAGTATGTTATAGAAAATACCAAACCTAGTCAGAACCATGGGGGTTTTCATTCTACTGATTATATGCATTCTAAAACAGGACAGTTAAGCACAACCTTGACCTTAGGACAAATGCTGCCTTCATGATGCTGGTATTCTGTTTATAATGTATTCACTGATACCGTTCAAACCTGACTTTTGCTTATGGTCAGACCAGCAGCTGTTGACCTCTGAGAGACTCAAATCTTCCTTTGCAGAAGAACAGATGCTTTTGTGTAGATAGGACTTTCAATTGCGTATTTTATTAGCTTTACTTCTCCCCAACACTGAAGAGGAACATTTTCTGAAAAACATGAAAATTTTTCTGTCTTAAAATGGCAATCAAAACCATCTTCTATTATTTTACAAACTGAATTTCTGCACTGTTGAACAGAAGTCACTTCACTGCAGTTCAGTACCAATTGTCACTATTTTACCAATTTTGTTTACTATAGTTCTTAACATTCAGGTACCTATGTCTTAATATTTATTCTAAATCTTTACACGTAGAAAGACTTACTAGAACGATGTACTAAACTTAAAAAGGACTTCTATATTCTTCATAAATACTTCTTTCCAAACTGTAAACAAAAGAGCTTAAGTAAGCAACAAGTGCAAAATAAAACCTGGCCACCAAGCGGTACCTTGAAGTCTCGCTGGTATTTAAAACTACCAGGTGAATAATGGGATACGCATATGATCTATTAGCTTTAGAGAAGTCCGAGTACACCAAGCCACGTCCTTCCCTGCCGTTGTAAGTGCCGTCGGCCCTGTCCGTCTCTCTCTTTCTCCCCGTCTCTCTGGTTCGCTAGTTCTCTCACCGATGACCGAAATCTTTGAGCTCCCTCTGCTGCCTCGGTTATGTATAACACACTAAATACAGAAAAACAATGGGTTAAAAAAGACCCAGGATCGGCTGCAAAATGGCCCGGTGCCAACTTTACCGAACTTCACAGTTCTCAGTAAGGAAGAGGATTTTATCAGTGTGCAATGGGAACGTACAGTGTGCCGAGTGGGCAGCAGGAATCTGCTCTCCGGCTAGCGGATTCTCTTAAACTCACCCACATCTGCTCTAAATTCAGGAGAGACAGCCAAACCAAAATAAATTAGCTTAATCTGGTTTCCAGCTTGTTAACTGTGTCAACTTGTTTTTTACATTTCTTTCAACTTATTTAGAGTATGGGTTCCAGTTATTTCATATTCCCTTTCTTCGTCTCAAAAGACAAATCAGATGGTTCGTAGTGGGGAGAAGGCATGCCACCTCTTGCTAGGAAGCTGTGATGCTAGTTGAACCTAGGCAATTTTAAGTGATCACGTCAGGAACTTAATTTATGTCATGTATGCTCTGAGGAGGCAGAAAAAAAGTAAATCGCATAATTTAAAACTCCCTTAAACCAACTTTCATCATCGGCACCACTTAAGGTCCAGCCTTGCCAATCTTTCTATGTTATTGAGCCGAATGGTAGTACCTGATCTGTATATGTCTTGATGATATTCACAAAGTGAGGATTTCATACTCATCCTCTAGCCAAGTAAAACTCTTACCGTTTCGCACATATAAAGGAAAACCTAGGTCCAGTCTTATATTTTTTACCTGTTGCTACTATTTTTTTTTTCACACAAGGATTTAGAAATCTTAAAGCATAGGAGATTAAACAAATGTGGAAGTCCAGAATAAAATTAATGTTTTACTATATTAAATTAACATAACATATGAACATAAATTAACATCTGAAGTTTTTTATTTAAGATAAAGAGCAACATACGTAAGCACACTTAACCTTAAAAATCTGACAAATCAATCGGATTACTTGGACATATAAAGTTAAATGTATATTGGCAATATGGGAACCATATCCTACTGGAAACCAAATCATTTGCTTATTGGTGCACTGGAACTTAGATTTCAGGTCTTATCACAACATCCTCAAAAATTCCTTGGGGGGGGGAGGGTTTGTAGCTGAAGCTGTGCTCAGCTTGTATTTGCACTGTATCTCCTAATGCTAACAGATTTCCTGATTGTCAGGAGCAGTGTCCTATATATTGTTGGCAGTTACCAACAAAAAGAAACGGAGACATTATTCAGTCTCACAGGGTGAGAATAACATCAGTGCCAACATTTTCAGCTACAAATGTTCATAGACAAAATACTGAATAGATGAAGCAAAGGCTACAGAATAGTTAGGCTATAGGGCCGATAGTAGGCCATACCAAAAAGCCTCCTTTTATTCTGGTAAATATGACTGACCAACTTCCTCAAGGTTTTCTGAGTTTTAAAGGTCAGGAACAACACTTTGATCTTAATGCAGATTTACAGCAATATCTACTAAGTATGTATGGATATGCTTAGCATAATGCATGTGCTAAAAGTGCATTGAAAGGGACGCTTACTGAGAGACCTAATGGCAAATGACAACGCTGCAGACAATTAACATATTAAAAAGCATATGTCTGTTATTTGTTCCTGCCACATTTTTGCTGATGGGTATTTCTTCACTCAGTGAAAATAACTGTGTTATCCTGAATGTTGTTAGGAAGCAGGCAATAGATCTTTCTGTACTCCCAGCATTAATGAGATTATTTTACATTTACAAATAAAATGTGCTTTTAACCTACATTAACCCATTTTTAAGCAATCATAATTACTCTCCTTTCACAAGTCACAGGTCTTTAATTTCATTTGCTTCATCTTTCTTCAAGTGAGCATTTCTGTTTATGTTCTGTTCTACCTATTCTAGGTTGTCTTTAAGTAGAGTGCTTGAAAGGAGTGTTCACTTCTATATATTGCAAAGCTTAACACTGAATAGTTTCACCAAATATTTTTCCTAAATGAACCATTTAGTTGATTGTTTCAAATACAAGGAAATATATGCCTTTGGTGAAAATATGCTGAAAAATTCTGTGTAATGGATATACCAATATGTTAACACTGAAGTGACGGGCAGAAATATCTACGTTGCACAATTTTTATCTCAGATGAGTGAACATGCAATAAACGCCACTCTACAGTTTCAAAATTAAAAAAAAAAAAAATCCATTTTTCCCTATTTGACAATTAACACCCTTATATCAAAGCACAGAGAAGTCAGCAAGTTGTTCTTGTATGAGTTTGGAAGGTGGATTATTTAACATCTTTTATTTTATCATAAACTTGTCTCTGCCACCCTGAGCCTGGGTCACGGAGTCAGGAGTAGACAGAGGTGTTTCAAATTCTAGCAGGTCTGCAGCTGTTCAGTTTGTTACATGACCAGATTAATCCATGCAAATCCCCCTGCTGAACCTGCATTCTAAGCAGACAGCATCATATCACCCTCCCCAGATACAGCATCTATTTTTCATATTGTATGGAAATTCTATAGGATGCAAAGTGTGCTTGAAAAAGCACATTGTGATGCATACAGCATATGAATTAGCAAACAAATAGCGTCATTTGTTTTCAAATTTAAAAAAAAAAAAAGACCTGTATCAGTTGGTTTTATAAGCAGCAACAGAAAACCTTGTTTTGTGCAGTTCTGCTCTGAAACTTTTAGTCCAAGATAACTTTTTAGAAGGGAATCTTGGAATTCAGATACTGCCTGATAGAAGATATCAGGTAAAATGCTGGCTGGTGTTACAACAGCGCAACAGCATGATGAAGCAGGGAGGGACAAGGAAATATTAGACAAAGGTAGCACAGCCAAGTCCCATCCATCTCACTGAGTTATTGGTATGGCATGGCACCAACTGCTTGCAACCACTGATCAAGGGTGCATATTGCATATCGCTAATGGGTGTTGAGAAGAGGTGTTTTCAGGTGCCTATTAAGAATGAGAGCAATTGGAGTTGTGCACAAAAACATGAGGGTCAAGTATCTGATTTGCTGATAAACTGTAATAGATGTTGCAGCAGATGGATAGGTCGGGTGATGCTACGCATAGAAAAGGCTAGTACAGATGGTACTGCGCATGATGGTTATCAGGTACCAAGAGCTGAATTTCCAAATCTGGGGAAATCTGGTTCCCTGCTAACACTGAAAACCATCCTTATGCAACAAGTTGGAAACAAGGAGAAATAATCTCACTGTGTTTATCTCCTGGCTACTGGGAAGCTTACGAAGATGATTGTACCGTTCTATACCTTTTCCTAACCTTCTCTTTCTCTGTTATGAGAATAGTCCTGTATTCTTTCCTGGCATACATACTGGTGCTTTTTCTCAGGAAATATCTCCAGCCTTTTGGGGGCTGCTTTTATGACTCTGAAAAAGTAAAGCAAATGTCAATTTTTCCTTTTTGATTCCTTTGATGATTTATAAATGATTCAGAAAAAAAAACAGTGTTTGGATTGGATCATCACAGAATTAAATTCCAGGAATCTGGGCTGCAAATGGGCTTTGCACTGAATAAAATAGTTTTGACTGTAATGTTTGGTTTAGGTTTGGACTAGTGAAAATGGCTGATTAAATTAATTTTTAAAAATCACCAGAAGCTTTGCTTTTGCTGGAGTTGATGACCTTTCCAGAAGCTGGTGGCAGGCTTCTTTCCCCAGCCCCTCAAGCCAGTGGTTTTTAAACTGTTTTCAGAAGCAACCCTCCAGTGAGTTATTAGGGAGCAGTAGCGTTTGTTCCTTGGTTAACAGAGTGTGATTATGTTATTTGAAAAAAAGACTCAATTATAGGGATGGTTTACACATATTTCATATAATTGAAAACCAGTATATTCAACATGGTTATACAGAAAAACAGAAATATGAACTATGAATAGACTCATGTCAGTAAAAAATGAACAAGTCTTGTCTTGTTTTATTAAACATTAGGTTAATCTTTCTTGTCACTGTAAAACAGCAACAAACCAACTCAAGACCAAGTCTCAGGTTTATTTTAGATAACATCCTGCGGCCAAAGTCTGCTGAAAGCTCTAGAGATACAGTGCAATCTTACCTAATAACAGAGTGCATTTGTCTGAGAAAATACTGGAAAAGCAGCAAGGTCTTGTTTTCAGGTCTCAAAACCTGCCATTTCTAGATATCCTTTCAATGAATTATGAAGAATTGAAGCTTCCTTTATAAAAGGAAATTATTTCATGCAGTCAACATCTCCAAATTGACTGTGAAGTTACAGTCTAGAATAAGCGATATTGTAATGATGAAAATCTGCTTGAAAAAGTTTTGGACATTTTTGATAGCTTTAGGTGAAAGCACTGTCATAGAGGATCCGACGCAGTTGTTAGTGTGCATTTGCAGTATTAATGGAAATTTAAAAGTGATGCAAGAACTGAAACAAGTCATAGGTCTGAAAATATAATAACAAGTATCTAGAGTAAAGCAGATGTTCAAACTGACAGTTTTCACTGACAGCAGCCGTGTGATGGGCTAAAACAGAATAAAGGTGTGGTCCTTCTGCAAAAACAGATGCCTTTAAAGCAGAATCTAGAAACATAATATACCAGAAGGTTTCCACAATGAAATACTAGAATTCCCATTTCAGTTGTTCTGATTTGTAAACTGGATTCATTTTTGTGGTTGTGATCCATAATTTATTTCAAGATTTTTTGGAAGAAGATGAATTGGAATAAGTTTTATTTTTATCCCAGTAAGTCTTGGTGGCTGAGTCACAGCCAAATTCTGTAACGTTTTCTGGAACTTGAAGCTGAAATTCAATGGGATCTTTATGCAAGATGGAGAATAAATATCTAAGTCAGAAATAAAGACTGCTGGTTCCATTTAACTTTCCCTAGTGATATAAACAGATCATCTGGATCTTAATACCCATCTATAAGGGCAACTTACAACTAATTTCAGACCTGTGTGGTGCTGTCAAGGTTTCCAGACATAACTTTTATTACTTATTGCCAACAGACAAGAGGTAATCTCTCAAGTTTCCCAACATGCAAGAACAGTGTTTCTAGACTATGGCGCTTGCAGGAGACGGGCACTCTGAGCTCATGTAGAAAAGTTGCAGGTGGACACTGGCAACGGGTTTTCTCATTTCAGAGCAGACTGCTCTTTGCTGATCCTGTTTTTGTGGTGCCTGAAGATGCAGTTCCATACCTACAACTAAAATTAATTGAAGAGAACTGCATCCAGATTTTTTAAAAAGCAAACATTGGTAGTCTTTTCTTCCTAAATTTTAGTGGGCTTTTGTCATTCAATTTAACAAACAACTAAGACATGATGCTTAAACACTTTGGTACTCTTTGCCAATATATAAATCTACAGACAATGCTGAAAGCTGAGTGGCTGTATCCACTCGTTCAAGCTGGGCATCCACAAGCTGGGATCTTCAGCTACCTCCAGACTCATACAGTATCTTCTGCTTTGACTTCCTAGTCCTGGGAGACATGTCAACTCAGGTATACAACTATCTATACCAACTTCAGGTATACCCAATTCTGTAAACGTTTTAGAACATGTCAGTCAGAGATTGTTTCATAGGTCTAGGAAACAGGCACCAGTGTGCTGGGTGATGTTTTCTTAAATTCTTACTTACATTAAGGGAAATTAGCTTTAAATGTTTTTTACCTCATTTGAAGAAGACTGAACCCAGGCCTGCAGTTGCCTTAGTACTCTAAGCCTAGGAGTAATTGTTCTGTTTTATCTAAAATAGATAAATATTTACCAGGACAGGTGTTATAATCAGCTCTTCCAGACATACTATAGGAAAGAATTTTCTCATTCTCTCTGGTCCATTTTAACAAATATTCTTAAAGACTTTACAAAACACTTTGTACAATACAGAAAGCTGAACAGCTCAATTTAAAGGCACCAAATTTTACATTTCCCCATAGTCACATATTGCAATTAATACGAACAAAAGACACGACAGGACCTCCTATATCATCAGTGCAAGCCCTTGCTACTGCAGACAATTTTGCTTTATAATCATATTCATCACTTGTTCTAATGCTATCCAAAACCCAAATGGTTTCTTTACATGCCATCCCTTACAAAAGGTTCTTCCAGAATCTTTATGTCCTCATTCCAAAGGAGACTTAACCTTTAGCCAAATTTTTATGTCTTGTGCTTACCTATATCCATCCGATCTTGTTCTAGAAAAGCTGGAGAAAAGTTCACACCTTTTATTACCTCTTACCTATGCTTGCTTACATTGATTCTTCTTTCTCTGACTGCTGTTTTTCACTTAAAGGAAAAGCCATGTATCCACTCATTGGTGCTGCATACAGCACTGCACTATGAAAGCCTATGGCATTACTCCAATCCCCTCCAGCATTATCTTACTTACTTTTACATTTTTATATTAGTCTTTTCAATCTGTTTGAATAGTAGCTATCAGGTTAGCTGTTGCTAAAAGTCTGTATCCTGCTACAGCAATTACAGCATTACTTAGAAAAACCTGTGAAGATAACTAATTTGCAAGCTGCAATCTACTCAGTCACTATTGTAGAAAATCCAAGGAGCTCTGAAATTAAGATTGTGGCATCACTACATAGCTCTGTTCTCATTGTGTGAGGTATGCTGTTATAAAGTTTCATATTTTGTTGCAATCACACAAGAAGATTAATTCCATCGAGGTTATGATTATGTAACACGCATGATGCTTCTTTAATTTATAAGGACACAGATATCAATGTAAAGACATTGTAAAAAAACCAAAAAATTCAAAAGACTAGGCCAAAAGAAATACCTTTTCAAATATCTTTAGTGTAGCTGCCTGATGATGTGTATTTAAGCAATGGAAACTAATCTCATCATGATATATGGGGATTTTGTCCTTAACTCCCATTAACGCTAATAGGAGTTAAGTCCATAAATCCCCATCTATCACTGTAAGAATATAACCTTTCTCCCTCATTTTTGCATAAACCTGCAATTTACTAATACTTCATTTACAGAAACAAAAGCTACAGTGAATTTCAGAATAACTGTTAAATGAACCCGAGTTAAGAAAATGAAGGATTTTCAGATTGTCACCTTTGTTCTTAATTTCTCTCTAGTCTAGTAATGTGCTGGAAAAGTTCTCCAGTACAAACACTTTACATGAAGCATTAACCTTGAAATTCTTTCCTTGAATATGTTTGAGTTATTTTGGCATCATTTAAAAATTCAGTTCTGCTCTCATGTCTTCATTCTGTTCTGAATACTTGGTACTTCATGCACTCTGGGTTTGCATTTTTAATTACAATAGCCAAAGTAATCACTCAGCGTAAAAGAGCTGTGCACTCAGATTTTTTGTATATCATACCCATACTGCAAAGACATATCCTAAATCATATCCAAAAAAGTTGAAACCATTTTATAATACTTTAAAATTAAACAGTAAAATTATATCATTTATCAAAAGAGCTTGTAAGAATCTGTTTTCTCCATAGCCTTTTTCCTTTTCCAAAGAGAATACACAGCATGCTATTAAATATAGTCATTAACAGCTGGTAGAACAAGAAATATTATGAGGCTGTGATTCAGGCTTTGATTTTCTTTAAAAGCCAACACGATCACAGCAGGGTGCGGGCTGATATGCATTTTTTACTGACATGCCCCTCCTTGTGTCATTACTGGCATTATAACGATGGTGCCAGATCCCTCTTCCCCCATCCCCCACCCTGCCCAAACCCTTCTAGAGTTTAATACCAATTTACACAATAGTAAGATTCAGCATCTCTGAGACAGTTTGGTTTCTTCAACAGCACAAAATAATCCTGATGACTTCAGAATCTGCCTCACTTACATAGTTCTCAGCAGGCCCAGTCACCTCCTACAGCACAGAGGTCAGGTTCGCTACCTTCACTCACTCCCAAGGCACTTTCCTTTGTCCCTTCAGCTCGTTACCCATCTTTCCCAGGAAACGCTACCCTGCCATCTAGATTCACCAGACAGGTGTCTCCAGACAGGGATCTACAGATTGTTATCTTCCTCCTTATCTCCAGTTTACAGGTAATCCCAGCTCACAGGCTTCTCTGCTCTTCTGCCACTAGAGCTCCAGCGTGCAGAGGCTTTTACTTTCTCAACAGCTTCATCCAGGGCTTTTGACACAGTGAAGCCAACAAAAATCAGCTCCTGCTAGCTGCAGCCTTCTCCACAGTTCGGAAAGGTCCCAACGTGCAAGCCTCTACAAAACGTTAGCAAACCTTAGGAGCAAATTTAATCCCCTACCTTTCCTTCCTCCTCAAAGCATTTCTTGTCAGAGACTGTGAGCCAGTGTGAACAGATATTGATCAAACACTTTATCAAAATCATGAAGATATTGAAGGTGAATTAAAAACAAATATATTGAATACACGTAACTGAGAAAAAGTATGTATTCACTATTTCTTCTTTACCTGTTTCTACTGATAAAATAATAACCTTCAAAAGCACCTCTGGGGATTCTGAATTTATTCCCTTGCTTTAAAAAATAAGCAGTCTTTACATTGCTTGATCTTTCAGTCACTAGTTTTCTTTTTCAGTTAATAGATTTACAAAATGTAAATGTATAGGAGCATATGAAAGCTAATTTATTGGCATAACAGGATTAAAGAAGATTTCTAGTCTGCGTTCCATCCACAAACACCGTGTGCTTCAATATGTGGGATTTCTCACAATCTTCTTTTTAGTTGCTCTATCTTCCTTAGATTTAAATCGAATGAGGGTTTAGCTGCTTGATTCCTAGTAGGATTGAAGGGATAGAACACTGAAAATTTGATGTTTCTAGTCAGTCTTTATTAGTTCCCGGGTCTGCAATATATTTTTTCTTATTTTTGTGAAAATTATAAAACTGGCTACTCTACAGTTTCAGAAAACTGAATATATAAAAAACATAATTTGCATGCCTTGATATAAGGTATACTATATATAATAAGTAATACATATATATAACAACACTTTTCATAGTATATGTTTATACTTTACACTGGTTAAGTCTTTAACTAATTTTGGGTAATTTTACTGCAATTTTTAAATATTTATACTAGACCTTACTGTGTAGCAAGACTGTTGCCCAGCTTAGCAAAATGTAGGAAAAAAGTTTCAGATTTGTGCCCGTGACTGCTGTTCAGGTGTGACTGTAGGATTACAAACCATGATATTTGAGATCTATCAAAATAAGGTTAGGATTGGCTTTTCAATGAGTAACCTCTACTTCCACTCCCTTCACCATGGACCTAGTGGAAGCCCATGAACTTGACATTTCTTCTTCCTCCCTTGCTACTCATCTAGACCCACATGCACTGGTTCATGAAAGGAGCAGGTTAGGAAATGGATACTGAATGGAGTTTGTGCCTGTTTAAGTTTTATTTAGTTGCCTAAGTGCATTTAGTGTTTTTAGGGTTGGCCTTAATAATCCCTAAGAGTCCCTGGGTTATGTAGGCTGGTAGACATATCATAGGACTGCAGGAGATGTGCATCTTTTTGAACCAGCAGCCAAAAGGCAGAATATCTTAGGGCTTTTCAAATGCCACTAGACGTCTTTGTGTAGACAAAGAAATTGTTCCCTTTCTCTGCAGTACTGGTACAGTTCAAATCCACATTAACTTTTATGTGTTGCCATGGCATCACTGTAGAACCTCTAAAACAACATGATTTTCCTGACAGACTTCTTGGTGTATTTCATGCCTATGAATAAATTTAAATACGACTCACATCTAATCAAGTTTGTTTAAAGTTAGAGATATATCCCTTCCCACAGCCCATTTTAGCAGGTGTTTAAGCTTCTGGAGTTAGCAGGCCCTGTTTCTGGACTTGAGGTAGTTCAGCTTTACCTTTTATTTTACCCTATTTCCCCTATTCTAGACAATGACATATTTACCTACCAACATAAGCAAGGCTGTAGGCAAAGTTAGTATAGAATTCCCAAATTCCTATTTGATCTAATTGGGTTATATTTCCCTGAGGAGATGAAACAAAGGATGATTTCAAATACATGTTTTCAATAAAGATTTCTACTATTAGACCCTTTAGTCACTTATTGAAACTAGTCATATTCTAAGCGCTAAAATATAAAATGTATTGATAACAACATGGAATATATAGCACCAACATTTCATCTGAACAAATGAATAATCTCAGAAAAACTCAACTTCTCACTTAGCAAGAAATACCTTCTGCTGTTAGAGCAAAAGCATCTTCAGGGACACATCATTTGTCTGCAGAAAAAAAAAAAAACAGAATCTTTTGTTAACTGAGAAGATGGCAAAGATCAAAGAAGACAGAGGCTTAGTGCATGATGTTTGTTCATGTAATTGTCATGTCCATTTTCATCTAATCCCTTATACTACTGCTTGAAAGTGCAAGCATTTTAAAAGCCCCTGAGCTAAAGCTTAACTAAGCAATTACATTGAACAAGTTGCAAACTGTGATTTTAGTGTAATGAGTTAGGAGTTGGGAACACACAACTTCAATTAAGAATGGAAGTAGCATATTCAATCTTCAATTAATAAATATTCTAGGACATGCAGTAAGAGCTGTGACAAATGTTATTATACAGTATGTCTGTACTGTGTTTAATTTTTTTTTGAGAGTAAACATCCTTGCTATTATAACTAGCTTTGACTTTTGATATGACAATTATTTGTGAGCACAGAAACAGAAATCCAGCCATTGCTACTGATAATAAACCAGAAAAAACACCCAACACTAAAATTAACTAAATGTGTCCATTTTGCAATGTTTCCATCCTAAAACCTATGGAAAATAAGTAGATTTTTGTAGCACACTGTTGAATTCAACAGATTTTGAATGTTTTGTAATAAAGACAAGGGAGTCAGAAGCTAAAAATCAAGGAGTCCTCACAGAAACTGCTGACTATATTCTTCTTTGTTTAGCTATGGATTGAATGACAAAGCCTGATAGCTCTCTATTAATAAGCATCCTGTAAGTGACCCCATAATTTCAGTAAGGGAAAGACTGAACCAGAGTAGTGACAGGACAGTTCTCAGCCTCCAAACCATTAGCAGTGATGGTAAATGAGATATTACTCAAGTCAGAAGAAAAGAAAGCAAGCAACATTCATCTGTCCTGGGCAGAAAGTTAACAGAGGCCATGCCACTTCAGAATCCAAGGTTATGAAGGCAGGTGACACACCTAGGAAGAGCACCTGCTGAACAAGTAGTGTTTACACTTATTTGCTGAACTCTGAATTTTTATTTTGTAAGGGAATCTGAGATGTCTGATATTACAGGTAGCAATTCTGAAGTCCTAGTTCTTTGCCAAGTAAATTTTAGTTCTATTGACTACAATATGCATATTGCTGGGCAGCTATTGGAGTGAAACTCTGCAAAGGAATTAGGCAAAATTTAAATAAAACTTTAACAAAACTATTCAGAGGACACCCACCTGGATACCCAGTAGTTGTGAAGCATAAGTAAAACAAACAAAACCAAAAAAAACAACCAAACAATAAAACAGAAAGATTAAAAATAATAATGAACACCTTAAAATCTGCTTTTATACATCCATGGACAAAGAAAGAGAGAGCTCTTCATCCAAAATCCATCAACAATCTTTTCTGAATAACTCAAATAATTTCCTAAAGCTTCCTGAGATCAGAGGCAAGTTAGCCTTCACCCAAATCCCCAAACCATCTGGCCTGCCCTACTTAATGGAGGGGGTAAGAGCACTCACCATTTTCAAACTAGTCTAGGATTAGAGCTTTTATCCAGGAACTGAACAGGCCTTACTGCTCATCCTCAGCCTGCAAGTGCTCAAATCTAGAGAACCTAATCACCAACAAAGTGCTTAGCCAACTAACTTGAGGCAGGACTAGACAGGAAAAGTTTCCATGTCTTCGTGTACGGAATTGCATACTTGCCCTTATACAGCAAAATTACAAGAATCACAGGATTAGAAAGAAAAATTGCAAGAGGAAGGCTTTCTCCTAAGGCCCATCGATGATGACATTCCTTTCTGAGGGAGGAATCCTGTGGTTCTGGAAAATTCACAAAGTTGGTCCTTACTGAGGGAGTTGTGCAGTACTGCAGTTGCTCCCAGCCTCTCTATGGGTTCTGTAATTCCAGAGTGAGAACAATAAGGTCATCCTTAGTTTTACCCACTGCCAAAATCAGTTCTGGAAAGAGAGCTTCAACCTACGGAATTATCCAGGGACAGATCATCAGGAAGGATCCTGTGAGTCAGGCAAACTCTTTATCATAATCAACAGCATATCTACATTGCTTCTTAAAATGAATGCCCTACAGCTATTCAGTACAGAAAAGCATGTTCTTAGGGATGTTTGGCATTAGTCAAATCTTGTTACTCTGACACAGATTTGACGTGTCAATTAAAGTTAAGTACTCAGTGATCAATTTAAATCACATTTAATTTCTCTTTAGCTGCTATGGTAAATCTCTGACAGATTAATGAGTTACAGTTAATGGTGGAGCACGGAGTCTGTTGCAGTTTGTTTTCATTCATTAATTGAACTGCCACACAGCATAGATATATGCACTATCCTTGCTGAAGTTCAGACCTGTAATAATGCAAAGATGTAATAAAAAATAGAGTCCCCTTATTTGCAATAATAAATCATGCCAGTGAAAAGATCACTAATGTTTATTAGCATGATAAGCAAAAGTATGAGCCATTTCAGTCCAGCCTAAATTTATTGATAATTAAAGATGTTCTTGTTCTTAGATTTAAAATATTTTCTCCCTCTAGTATTTACTCTTCCACATGTTTACAGATGGCAATCAAGTCATCAATCAAGTCATAATGCAAGTCCTTTGTATTACTGGTTTAAAGAAATCAAATTTTCTTGTCTACTCTCAAAGAACTGGCTATCCTGTCCAGTCCTATATCATCCTTTTCTGCACCTACTTCTATATATTCTTTTTCTGAACATGCATGACTACAGATGAGGCCTCTCCATAAATAATCTCAGTAATCATGGAATTCCAACTATTAAGCATGAGGAAATATGGGGGAATCCTTCAGATTACATAAACTACATTTACATTTCTCAAATATCAGTGTGAATTTCAAGGGTGTCCTCCTACTTTGATTTTGCAATGTCATTGGTAACCTGCATGGAAGATGACTTACCAATTTGAGGGGCTTACTTAACTTTAAATACTTGAGTTTCTATACTAGGGAAATCTCATCAAAGGCATATTGAAGTCATTAGCTGAATAGCTTTTGTGCAGTCTGAAATTTTCAGATATGTAAAGGAAAACTAAGGATACTCCATCAATTTACCCAAAGTAATTAGGGTACCTAAAGACCAGCCATAGTGCTTAGTGCCAGTGAACAAATTAAAAATGGAAAATGTTATTACCACAAAAAACTAATCTGCCACAGGGCATCCTGTCTAATAGTAATCAAGGCAGCAATAAAAAGCATGTCAAGTTGCATGTTTTTCAGAGACTGAGATAGCAACTTTAGGAAATCTCACTAGTAAAAATTAAAACTAGTAAATTCTCACTAGTAAAAATTAATGTGTTCTGTAACATAGTAGCTTTTCAAGTACAGCAGTGAGAACGAGAAAGCAAACCTGAGAAAGAAGGCAACTATGACAACCTGTATCCATCAAGTCCCCACATGGTACTACCTTTGTATTGGTATAACAAACGCCAGAATCATTCCCCACTTTTTGTGAAATTTTCTCCAATGGTTTTCTAAAGTAAAAAAAAAAAAATTAATTCTAGCTATGGTAAACCAGGAAAGCTTATGTTCCAAGGGGAGAATTCATCTTAGAAACCGCAAAATAAAAAAGTTAGTATTATGTTTTTACTTCTGTTTCATAGCAGTAACAAGTTTAGTACTATACTGGATTGTGCAGCAATCATCTGGTAGAGAAAATAATCATTTTCTGCTTAGTTTTCCACTTTATCTTCCAGGCATGGATTTAGTTTTAAGTCTAACTTTTTTTTGCCACAGTATTACATCAAAATTAAAATATTAAAGGTAAATTTGCAAAAGGCTTTTAATTAGCTTGTTAGAAGTATCCTAATTAACTAATTACATCAAGATTAAGAAGTCAAAGTATATTGAAGATAAAATGCATAAAGCAACCCTAATATTTTGTAAACAAAGGCCAAATATGTTTTTCATTTACCCAAGAAACAAAATGGAAAATGAAGTAACATATGCTCAACAACATTCCTTTTATGTTGGTGTATCAAGGATGTTGTGCTGCAACATGAAACTACTAATACTATTTTACTAGCAACTGAACACCTGATAACTCAGCACCAGATAATTATTGGGGGGGGGGGGGGGGAAAAAAA
>NW_010972720.1:2609924-2629397 GCF_000737465.1 Haliaeetus leucocephalus | reverse complement strand
ATAAAATATGGGGGGGGGGGGGGGGCATAGATAGAGGGAGAAGGCTGATTACACACACACAACTGTGTGACCAAATAGTCTCATTCTTTATGGGGCGATAAATTCAATAAAACAAATAGCCCACTGTAGTTACAAAATTATACTTACTTTGAAGTATCTCTTCAAGACACTGGCTACCTTTTTAGGACAGGACTCCCTTGGGTCTTATTCTTCTTGATACATATTCCTCTCCTTTGTAACACCTACTTAAACCATTTGAATTATTCCCTGTTCCCCCAATGTCTCTAGTAGCTCTCTCTCATTCTGCCTGACTTTTACTCCAGGTCACCCTGCTAGTTTTCATTCCTCTCTTTAGCCTTCATGTGAGCAGCTCTTTCCAGTATGTCTGTGATATCTTCTTAGGAACAGAGGACCATATCCAGTTTTCATTACAACAAAATGCCATAGTTACCAGATTAAAAAAAAATTCTTCACAAGAACAATATTTCTCATAGTGCCTTTAAATTTACTCTTAGCAGTGTTCTTGGAAAGTTCATAGGATTTCCATGTTAAAATTTTACAGTGAGTTAAAACAAATAAAGCAAAAATAAGACAAGTCTAGATTTCACTTAGATGGATATATTAGTCAAAATTATAATAATATTTGGAAGTGCAACAGGTAGAGTTCTGGAAGATTATTCATTTATGCATGAAAATTTGATTAACTGTTCAAATGACAGCATTCAAAAATTGTGAGAGCAGGTGATATGCTATGTTCAAATGAAGGGCATATTTTGGAAATTTGCTTTTATATCTCTTTCTCTCAGATCTAGAAGGATTCCACATACAGTGCATATTAAAAATGCATTAAAGAAACCAGTGAGAGTTAGGCAATTAATACCTTGAGGATTTGTACAAAAGTTTTCATAAAGCAGTCTAGCTATATTCTGTATGCTATGGGAATATAGCTCTATCTGTATCGTATAATGAAGAATAAATCAACATATTCTGTAAGTATTTTAGATTTTACTGTGTGCTGGAAATTGCTAATCAAAATGTTAGTATTGGAGTCCATAATGGCCTCCGCCTCAGCATGGACAGCAAAGAGCAATTACCTGATCTCCCAATTTTTATTTTATTGAGCCCTATGAAGCAGATGAACAGTATCCTGACCCTCTAAGAAAGTTCACCCTGTGGCTAAGGGTTTCGAAGGACAATGGAGCAAGTGCAGACCCATAAAGCAATCTCATTCTGTAGAACCAGGGTATGGCAGCTGTTCAGACGATGGCAGCCTTGAGGTTATAGAAGTGGCTGTGGAAGACACCACATGCTTAAATGATGATTTCTCTCTCCCCTCAAGGGACCTCCCCAGCACAGAGTTATTTGAATTAGGAGTCACCCCTCTGGGCAAGTAGCATGTGAGAATAGTAATCCTCTTGTAGGAGTACAAATCAATTCTGGCAGTTTAATTCTGGTCTCTGTGTTTGCATCAAACAACCCTACTTGTTTAAAGCAGTTAAGCCTTATGCTTACAATGTGTAATTATAAACTGAGGCAATGAATACTTGTCCTTCATACAATAGCAATCAAATGTATCTCTTTCCTTTTTATAGATTAGGAATTTTTTTAGTGAATAATGAGAGCCAATTTGAGTCAGACCTTTCAGGGGAGAGAACAATGAAAAATAGCTTCAATTGCTTCAGAGAAAAATTTAACTAGGATGTTTTTCATCTTAAAAGCTGGAAACAATTTAAACCCATAAAATTTAGGCAAACTGACATACAGAATAGCTTAATATAACCTCAAACAGACTCCTCCATTTTTCTTCCTCCATTTTCTGTTTACATTTCAACTTTCTGCTATGCATTTTTCACCTGTTCTGTTTTATACATATGAGAAATACCTTACTCTATAAGTAAGCCCACTCTTAAACTCATCATATTCTACAGAGAAAAGTGAAATAAATAAGCATACTTCAGGTTATACAAATTAAAAGGTAAAGCTTGGGTTTGGCTGAAGTGCAGGTGAAGTCCTGAGAGCTGCAGTGCTCACACCCAGTGCCCCAGGTTTTGAGATAATATTTTCTTCAGTGCAAGGATTCCACATGTTGGGACAGGCAGTAGAGTCGTCACTGCTCCCACATCCTACTTCTTCCTGGTCTTTTGTTTGTATACAGGAATTTGGAAGGGGAACTGGTACTACATGGTATTTGGGATATCATGCAAAGAAATAAGGGTATTTCAGGGAGTAATATGTCCTCTTGCTGCATGGAAGACACCAAAAGCTCAGTTCTATGAACACTGAGGCACAAGTCTGTCTAAGGGTTTTGGCTTACTTTAGGGGAAAAAAAAAAAAAGTTTGTTTCTACATCTGTAAAATACAAATCCCTGGCTCTGGTTTCATCATGCCATGGTGCTAATTGTGAAAAATACCAACAGCTTCACTTATGAACATTTTATGGCTCTTGAGGCTGTCACTAGCCATGATGAAAAGAGAAGGAAAATTTCCTTCATTCCTTTTCTGAAAGGGGGTTTAACAAATTAACTATTTATTTTTAAAGAGCAATTGATTAACAAAACCTGGCATCTAATGTTATACACTTCAGTTTGGCCAGAGAGCCTTTTTCATGTCTGCTGAAAACAATAATCTGAATTCTTTTCATTCTCCAGGTGTAGTTTTCCACTTACTGGCTTTGTCTTGAAAATTTAAAAAGTTATACAAACATAGAATCATCTACTGGGACTTTCTTTATATGCTATGCAGTGTTTTCTGATTATCAAGCAGAAAATGCTTGGTAAACATGTTTTTAGCATATTTGGCTACCCTTATTCAAGCCGAGTAATTAAATTGACCAAAACAAGAAGATATAAAAAACTATTTCTTATGAGTAAATGTTGCATATTGAGGTTCCTGTTGTCCTTTATTATGTCAGTTGGCATGATTCTCACAACTGTATGGCTGCATGTTCCAAATTTCATAAGACCAAATATTGATACGACACTGGAATTTTAACAGTACCCACAACTTCTACACCAGTGGGGTTTTAACTAGTTATTCTAACCACTAATCGATACTACCCATAGTTATTGGCCAAATTGTATTGCTCAGCCTTGAACACTTCATTTCCTATTTTGAATCAAAAAGATTTCATTTTAAAATTAAGTTTTGTTGTCTTTTTTAACAATAAACAAGTGATGTTATTTAATTCTATTACATTCAGAAGTGTCACGTAAGCTCTGACAACCAGCTCCCATTTCACCTCTGCTCCTAACATCTTTTTTCTATTTTATTTTTAATCTTCTTTCATTAATGCAGTAGTGCAAATAATGAGGAAAATCATATTAGGACCAATAAAAGTATAGTCCTTATGCTCAGTGTCTCAATTCTCTCAGTTCTTGATATAATGTAATGAGATGCTAATACTTGCTTTTATTTAAAACCAAGTATTTTCATCTTTCTAAATAGTAAAGTTTTAAGAAAGTGTCCAGCCATAAATACAACATTCTCTCTGACAGAGAGTAGATATGACTCCAAAATGGCTTCCAGAAGTTCAAAGCACTCTACTCGTCTTTTCTATAAAAGCATCCTTGACTAAGACAGGACTGTCTGTAGGAATTAAGGTGACTCCACTTGTACCTAAGCTAATTTATCATAAGGACTTATATGATCTCCACTCTATTTGAACAGAGGAAGAACATGTGTCCTCCTCAGACAGCTGTATAGTAAACTACTGCTCACACAATTTTCAATAGGGAACTGAGGCACAGAAAATCTAAGTGGTGGATCTAAAATATGTAAGGATTAGAGAGAGAAAAAAGAAATTAATTTAACTTCCCTTACAGCGGGAGAGATTCTCACTGCCTAAGAGAGGGAAGTAAGAATGCCCCCGCCAGGACTTGGGCAGAAAAAGGTAACTCCATAAAACTGTTTATGCTTCTCTCATTTTGATTTCAAGACAAAGCTGCTGTAGGGGTAGAGTTACATGGAGTTATATGAACTATACATGGAGGTTGGATTTCCTTAGCTTGGGATGTTTTCAATTGCCCTGAAATGCATCTTTATTCTTATCCATTGTGCCCCCACTAATACAAATAGGTATCACACTGGCATTCAGCTAAGTAATTCTTTTGTCATCCACAGATGGACAGGGGATTACATGGCTAAGAAATGAAATAAAAGCTAAATCCCCATGCTTGATAAAGCTTTGCTTGTCTTCTCTTTCATTCAGGATTACCGAGTGAACATCTTTCTCCGTCAGAATTGGAATGATCCACGCCTCGCATACAGCGAATATCCAGATGACTCTTTAGACTTAGATCCATCCATGCTGGATTCAATTTGGAAACCTGATTTGTTCTTTGCAAATGAAAAAGGTGCCAACTTTCATGAAGTTACAACAGATAATAAGTTGTTGCGAATTTTCAAAAATGGAAATGTACTTTATTCCATCAGGTGAGTCTCTAATCAAATGATTTTTTTTCAGATAGAAGCTGAAAAGAGTACCCAAGAATTGTTAACAGATTTCTTCAGTTGCTTCAGTTTCTTCATGCAGAACTATTACTAAAATAGTTGTGAGTTTTGAATACAGAACTTCATCATCGTTACTGTTCATTCTTAATACTAAAATAGAAAATGATCCTTCATTAGGCATGCACATAGTAAAAATAATAAGAAAAGTATCTTTGCCATTTTAAAGTACAGATACTGAGTGTAGAGTTGCTAGGACAGTTGCACAGAGCAAATAATCCTGGAGTATTATAATCTGAGCTGGCCTATGTATGAGTTTCACGTGCTGTAGCCTCCAATGTAATGACAATCCAATGTTATTTCTTTTTCACCTTTTTGGATATTGCAGCTGCACTTCAACATGGAAACATGACCTGTTTGGGAAGCATGACATTTAAAGAATAGTTCACTTACTGCTGGAGATGGAGGGAAAAGTGGAAAGTAAACTTTTGAAAAGGTTTAAGAAGCTATAAGCAGCAATCATAAGTATTGACAAAATCAAGTTATCCTACTTCTTTTCTCTTCTTTTCTCCCCACTTTTGTTTTATTAATACAGACATTAGTAGGCATTTTACCACTACCTTGAAAAACCTGATTTGATGAGAAACACATTGGATATAAATATACTAATGACCCATTAGACATGATACAGATTTGGTATTAATACAGTGACCTACTTGTACAAAATGTTACACTTTTCAAAATAAATATACCTCTCATCCACTTAGTGTTTTGCTTTGCATGCTTTTGTGACACTGTATTAGTGGGTAATTGGACTTTTTGAAGAGACATCAGGAATCTGTAGAACAATTTGTATACTAAGAGAAAAAGAAAATGTTTGTGACTTGCGTGGAAAGTCTCAGTGGCAAGGGAGTCTCCTTCCTCCCTCCTTCCAGTGCAAGTGGGCAGCATCTTGTCAAGCTTACACAGGGAGAAAGGGTTGGGTTAAAATTCCTACAAGCATTTCATATCCAAAAGGAGGTTAGCCTGCCAGTCTGGGAACATAATCATTCTTCAGTGTCACAACATGTATTCTGTCACTAGAAACAGATGGAAAGCAAGTATAAAGGATTCCTTCTCCAGACCCAAGTAGAAAGTAGAACTAAATCAATTCTCTCCAGACTGTCTGAGTCACCCTGAGAGGCACTGGCAGTTGTTTCACTCTAATCAGACAACTCCTCCTCCTTGCCCTACTTCCTCCAGCTATGTACAACACAAAGTATAGACACCGCCACTCAACTGAAACAAGTTTGCATTGCAACTTCAATAGAATTCAGACCTAGTTCATGGTCACATGAAATGGGGGAAAAAAACAAAACATGAGAAATATTATAATATTAAATTATAAAAGCAAACATTGACTGTGATGAAACAGATGCCAGATAGCTCCTGTGTTTCTTATGGAGCCAGAAAGTTTATGTTGCCATGATTTAATTAAGAACTATTACAATTTCTGAAACAGATTTAAAATCATATAATTGGCATCTAGTTGAGTTGTTATGTGAATTTGAGTCAGTTAAGCTTTTGATGAGGGAAGACATGCTAATTGCTAACTTGCCGATATTAAAAGAAAAAAAAAAGTCTCGAAATTTGCTTTTCCTTTCATTCCCTAATGTCTCCCCCCCCAATTGCATTGGAATGATTCAGGCAAGAAAATAATGAGAAGGGTCCAGTTCCTGATTCAATGAATACTTAATATAAAATCCTAAAATATTTACCAAAGCACAAAGTAAAGTCCAGATGCCTCTTCTCTGAAATGACTTGCCTTGTTACTAGCCTACTAATCAGATTTTGCATTTGGAACCATTTTTAGCATGGGAATAGAGCCTGGGTCTGAGTTCCCTACTTGGACTCTCCCCCTGCAGCCCTGTCACTGACAGGCTAAACAGAAGGTGCAGCAACAAAGAATCAAGAAGCTTTGGAGAGGGGAAAAAGTAGGGTGAAAGAAATATACAGCTATAGTTGCCACCTACTGCCCACTTCCCTTTAGCCCCAATGCCAAAAACAGGGAAATGGGTTTGAGAGAGGGGGATTAGAGCACTGCCATTCTAGGAAAGCCTTACGTGTAAGGAATTGATCTCAAGGCCCTCCGATTTTCTATCAACTGAACTGATAAATGAATATGGGGCAAAATTTTCACACAAGATATTTTCTAGCAAGAAGAAAGGTGCAGTCATGTCCCTGAATTATGAATGGATACCTAAACATGGCCAGTGAGGGAAAACATGTGTTTTTACCTGTTACATTCTTCTTTCTCATTCCTCTGAGAAGTATCACTTTAAAGATAAGTTATTGTATTGATACAAAATGTAAAAATACCTCTTTTGCCTATAGACTGCAAAGTATTTCACAGGAAGTACCAGGACTAACGTGAAACACAGCTGCAGTTCAAAATTACAGGCATATTTCAGCCTGCCATCAATATCATTAAATGTTATCTTAAACCTTTGTGTTGACAATTTAAGCACCTTATTTTAGGACAATAACACATAAATTACTTTGCCACCATAATTTGCAGCTGACATCTGTTACGAAATTCTTGCAAGTCTGGGTAAATTTTATGTCAATGATTTGAAATACTGTAACAGTACAATAATTCTGCTGTAGCACAAAAAACATGCTGTTGCTGCATTCCTTTAGAGTTCTCATAAAGTTAGGTAACCCAACTGAAAAAATTTGTTTTTCTGAAAGTCTATGGTTTTTTTCCACATGGTCATAATAGGGTGAGCGAGTGAAATGTGTTCAGCTAATATACAGCCCTTTTGAGAGCTTCCTAATGAAAAAATGCAATTTCTTCTATTTCTAATGACTTCCAGGGTTTTCATGCATTTTTCCTGTGCAGTTCTATGGCATTTTTGTGGTATATTTTTAATATTTTTTTTGTGTTCTTTCAGATTGACTTTAATACTGTCCTGTCCGATGGATCTCAAAAATTTTCCAATGGATGTGCAAACATGTATAATGCAGCTGGAAAGCTGTAAGTTTGCTTAATGCATTATCCTATAAATACTTTTGTAGGGATTACAACAGCTATGCAGGATGTAGAAAGACCCCTTGTATTGGTACAAGAACAAATTTTCAAAAAAGAATCCTCTATTTTACCAAAAGATTCTGTGAAACATACATGATTTTCAAAGGAAGAGATTCTTTCATCCTTACTTCTACTGAAAATCAACTGTTTTGTGTAAATCTGCTGTTACTACTAAAGTACCTAATGCCAGTTTACCTTCATGGAAAATTTATGCATATGGAGATTCACCATTAAGTCTTCCCTGTGTTCACACATACAGGGGGACAGTAATATGGGAGAGCATAAAGGAAACATGAGAATAACTTGAGGAAGTGATTTATGTGATTTATGTGAATATCCTGAAATCGATAATACTGTGGTGTCCTTAAAAGCTGGAAACAAGACAATGTATACTGAGTCCCTGCTCTTCAGATTCCTGCCCTAGCTCTTCAGTATGCCAACAAGTTACAGCTACATAACTGTAGTTTTTACCTAATCATCCTAGAAGGGATTAGGGAAAGGGTTTACTACAAGGGAGAAATGTAGAAGATTGCAAAGCATATATATGTATATATGTATATGCCCATGTACCCACATAGGGTATGTCACTTACACAGCCCTCACCCCCTCAATTGGGGCAGCACCTTGGATCAGAGGAACACCTCCCAGAAAATCTTGTGAAGGGCTGTAAAGCCCTTGCATTAAGAGGAGGAAGATGTCCATAAAAGGTACCATCTAGCTAGGGATAAAATGTGAGTATGATCTGACCATCAGCCATAACACTGGAAAAATTTCTAGCATCTTCCAACGATTCCGGGCCTAAAGGAATGTGTATTAGCACAGATAGCTTGACATTGAAATCACGCAGCAAAACACAGAAAGAAAAAAGGACTTGATAGCTTTCTAACGCAAAGAAGGTCTGACAGTTTGACCAAACCTGGTGTTATACTAGAATTTCAATGGAAAAACCAAAATTACAACTCCGTGTGTTTTAAATAATCTCATCATAAAGCTCTATTTGCATTATACACAAATATCCTGAGAGCAGAAGAGAAGGTAAAACCAGCTTAGACAAGACAGGCTTTGCAGAATTATCTCTCAGTTAACATCAATACTTTTTATGTAAAATAAAATTAGCATTTGTTAACTCAAGCCATCATATATTGTACCTATCACCTCCCTTGATATCTCGCTTAGAACATAAAAGAGGATGGAAAGCATACAGCAGCTATGCCATTTCAAGGCGCACACACACACAGACAAAAAGACAAAACCAAAGGTACTGTCTGATGCTATGATCTGAGCTAACACAGGATGTGCGAGGAGGAAGGCACAGATATGCATTAAATACTCATTTTCCTTGTGACATGAAGTATTTGGGAATTGCCTTTTCCCCTTAAAATGAGAGGATTTTGGAAGAGATTCCTAGCAGAAAAATCCTCCTAATGATGTGAAGAACAAAAATAAAACAAAGTAAAGCATTCTTTGAAAGATTCCAGCAATCTGAAGTTTGTGAAAATCAATGACAGGAGAAAAACAGATAAATTATAAGTACCCATCTTAATGTCAGATCTAGATTTACAGTTTTAGGATCAATAAGTAAATATTCACTATATGCAATTATGCTTCAAACAGAAAGCATCACAGTGTTTGAACAATCAGAAGGTATAATTTTTAAAAGTTATGAAATTTTTACTTAAACAACTTCATAAAACTCAACTGTATTTTTCCTCTTTTTCAGCCCTTGTGAGGACAGGTCATACAACAACTGAGCATTCTTGAACAAACAGGCATCTGTTTTGCTTTATAGAAACCTTGCAGGAGCTCACAATTCCCACAAACTACACCACAGGGAACCAACACTTATTAGTTGAATAACACTGTAGAAGTTTTACTGTATTTTCCAGCAAAACATTCTTCACTGAAGTCTTGTTTTTAATCATTCAGTTCAGTGGGAGTAAATTCCCTGCTGCACATTCACATAGTAGAGAAAGGCAATGTTCACAAAAGAAGAGCTGAACAAAATACAAATGAGTGCTTCAAAATCTTCTAGTTACAGAGAAAGATCAAACTTGATTTCATAAGGAAGTTACAAGTAATAAAGTTTCCCCATATTGCCCTGTCTAATTCTATTTTACCTGTTACTCCAGACATTGAAAAATAGAGACTATGGGCAAAGTAGCTGGCCTGAGGCAGAAAATTTTGCAGCATGTGGGAGCTCTGGCTGTACCTACGTGTCTGATAGCAGAATAACCAGTTAGGTTTGCAAGAACAAGAAACCAGTTCCCTGAAATGACTTTGGGACAGACCCAAAGACGACAGGCACAGTGACATAACTTCCAAGATCCTAGACCTTCAAGAGCAGGAATTTACCTGCCCAAAACTGGTTTCTCTCTACAGGCAGTACAGGAAGGGAAATAGACACCTTGGAGGAGTTACAAATAATATCTACATGCTAGACAGAAGAGTAACTAGATAAAATAATTGTTTTATGTGAGTCTGAACTCTGACCAATTTCCAAAACTTAGAAAAAGGTGAGCAGAAACATTCAAATTTCAGTCTTTGGCTAAGAACGGGCACCCAGTTCCCTTTAAAATTATAGAAGAAAAAAGGAGAATGGGTGCTTTTAGCATTTTGCCAGGCTTCATATCAAATCTCCTGAGGCAAGAACTGACATAACCCCGAGAGTCTGAATCCATCCAAGCATCTCTAATCTCTAGGCCACAGTGTCATACTCTCCTGTGGCTGTCCAGCTTACATTTTTTGGTGCACCGTGGGACAACTTAAACCGGGGGATCAAAGCACTAACCCTGGTGGTTAATGCACTGTCTGGGGAAGTGGAAGACACGGGGTTTCAAAACTGAGAACACAGTCCTCTCGTGTCCTGAGTAAATGATCTGATCATCAGGCTGTGTTATAAAACTGAAGCGGTTGCAGGAGCAAAACAGCAGCCATGCTTCCAGATGTTTCTTTTTAAAGTGATGATCACTGCTGTATTTTCCACTGAGTGCCAGGTTGGGTAGGACATTGTACAATTATGAATTTACAAGGCACATTTATCTCACAGTTTCTTTAAATTGTACCTGATCTTTCAAGCCTTGCTCCTGCATGTGTCACTAAGCAAATTAGACTGTTTCTAACAAATCACTCATCTTTTTCTTACTTGTCTTACCACCAGGTTGCAAAGAAAGGCTGACAGTTACTTATAAAGGACAGATTGTAGGTTTTAGCTCTGCTAAAAAAAATAATGATTTTGATTAGTACTGCACACTTTCCTTCAATATCAATACTGTTGCTCCAGCATAGAAAGCTCTAAGAGGAAAATTCATGTATAGCATTCCTTCCAAATGATATTTTGGTTTTAGCCAGCTCATGTAATGTTTTTTCCAAGGTCAGTCTAAGCATCTGGATTTGCCCCTGGTCAAAATACTTCACTTTTATCATGAATTGTCTGAAAAAATATTTAAGTGGAAATGTCTTCTATTTTTAAGGATTTATTTTACCAAATGATTTCTCAGCAACTAGAATGAGCTGCTTTTGTATTTTAGAAAGGAAGCAAATGAAAATGCACATATGAAATAATCCCTTCTACATTTCTGTGCCTTACACCAGGGCAGCCTATAGGCATGTGAGATAATTTTAGTTTTATTCTGCTTGAATAAGATACAAAGAAATGTCAGCTAGATACATATTTATTTCTGTGGTCTGTCTCCCAGGAAAGAAAAGTTTTTCTTTCATGTGCTAGAGCTTGTTGTCTCTCTCTTTTTTAAGTTTCACTTCTATCTCACAGCATTCCTTTATTCTTATATTACAATTATAACTTTATGTGACATTCAATATTCCTGAATTTTCAAAGAATAGTGAAAAGACTATCTCAGTTACAAAAGAAGAAATATACTATGAAAAGCAACATATGTAAAGGAGAAAGCACCTGCTCACCTCGTAATTTCATTTTGATGCTTATTGTCTCTCTTAATAAATTAAATAATGGCCTTTTTTTTTTCCTTTTTTATTTATGGAGGCTTTTTAGTCTTTCTAAGCAATCATCCTCCTATCTTTTGGATTTTTAGAGAAAATTCACTCCGTACTACATGATGATGTTCCCTGAATAGTACAGTTTCTTTCCTCCCAGTCTCTAAATTGGAGATTGTGCAAATGGAAAGATCTGTAAGCAGGCTACAGCAATACAGGTTACTGCATTACAGAAAATGATGCGCACATTGTTGCTTTCCCACAACAGCACAAAGACACCATAAGAAAGATAACAGAACTGGAGTATATTTCTTATCTGCCAGGGAACCTGAGGTGTCCACCTGAGTGACAGTAATTATGGACACACTAGGTCAATGCGTGTGCCTGAATGTGTGGAAACCATACCTCTTCTCTCCTTTCCATTTCAGTAGCACAAAAGTTGTCCAACAACTCATCCGAGGGTTTCTGCTCTGCAGATGGGTGACTCAGCCCACTGCGCATATCTGAAGTGAGACCTGACACACAGCTACAGAGAGCTAGATATTTGTATTCTTCAGCTCCCAACTAATGCAGGGTGAAAGGGCAGTAGTAACTGTACAACTGCTGCTGAACCCACAGAAACTAATATAAAAGTGACAGCTGAAAATCTATAGGCTTCAGCAAGCAATATTAGGTTTGAGAGATGTAGTAAAGGGCTGGGCCCGAAATGTTATTCTTCTCTGAAATTCAGGCTGAGAAGGATAAACCTGTAACTCCCAAGGGAGAGATTCCATTAGAATGACTTAGAGGGCAGTGCAAGGGGCAGACCCTTTGCACAGTGGCTCAGAAGTACACAGAATAAAATCCTGCTTTCTTGGAGATCCGGCATAAATTTAGCCTTGAAATGCATCACAGCTGATTTCTGAAGCTAATATTTTTAGCACATAATGTATATTAGAATTCATTCTAACCTCAAGCCAAAACCAGATTCGCTAGCTCTGTCATATCTTCTCCCTGCTATGTGGCTTGGAATTTAGGGTACAACTCAAATCTCTGCCATGTTCTTAGGAACAGTGGTGTGCAGGCAGCCTATCCTGGAGGCACACTGTTGGGATGCCTAACAGAAGAGAGTAGTGAAATAACTCTAGTCAACACGACTGTAGTCTTTGCCTCAGCTGGATACCTAAAGAACTGCTTCATTTGCCGAATAAATCCAATGTTACTCTTGAACCTGTACCTTACTAAACATTAAAGAAATGAGAATGGAATGTAGATAAATGGAATGTAGATAAAAGAACTATAAAATAAATCCTGTAGTTGAACCAAATTCTCTTGTACAAAAATGCTAGCTATTCAGCTCAGTTGTTTCATGCCGTTCATGTGTTTGTTTATTGAACAAGAGGAAAAGAGTTAGGTTTTAATATGCCTGTAGGTATTGTAAAATGACACAAGGGAAGCATGGCCTTTCTGGTGTAAAACAGAATGAGTAGAAAATTTACAAGATATATTGGTATCAGGTGGATCACAAGTTTTCTCAAAAATTTTATTCTTCGTGGCTTGGAATGGTACTCTAAGGGTGGTGAAAAGGAAAGAACTTAGCAAATAAGACTGTGTCAGCAGAAGTAAAAAAGGGGGTATCTTGGAATTGCCAAGACAATTGTGGTTCAAAGGTGTGGAGTCTCTGAAGGTACAGGGGAATTGCTTGCCTTGAATAACAAACCTTGTTTTTCTGTAATGGTGTAGTCCTTGGACAGCCTGAAGAAGAGATGTTAATACTTTCAGGACACTTAAACAATTCTTCAAGACAAACTTGTTGGATGTCCACTGTCTTGCCTATGAGATTATGGGCTTTTAATGCCTACAGCTGATATTGAATTAGCTAAAATAAAATCTTCATACTCTTAGCATGCATGTATACAACCAATATAAATAGCTTGTTTCCAGTAAGTTCTATAGAGTCATGTGGACTGATGTGGGTTGAATGGAACCCTATTTGTTTAAGGCACGTTTCATTCCTATACTTTCAGAATTGGATGAATGAAGAGGTTATATTTAGTATTAAGATTAATAATAGTGTTAAAAAACCCTACAGATACAATCTACTTTTTTCTTTCAGGGACCTCATATGGGTGTTGGTAACAACTTGTCAACACCATTTTTGAAAAGATAAGATTTTCTGGGAAAGATGACTGAGACCAAGGGAAAAATTTGGTTTTCTTTTTTCCAGGCACTATAGTTGCCCTTGCTACTTAGAAATATTTCAGCAGGATCACATTCTTTTTCCCTGCGATTTTTCCTGAAACCTTTAATTGAACATGCTGAAAATTTTCACTCTAGCCAGACAATTTTCGCTGCTGTCTAAAGGCTAGAGTTAGTATGTCTGTCTTGTCCACATTCTGCCAAAGAGTTTTGTATAGATTAGATCAATTAAATAGACTATCACTACAGTTTCATTTTATTTGATGTCCAGATATGCAAAACCCTGCATCAACTATTCCAGGCACAAGTCCTGACAACCACTCCTCATTCAATGCCTTATCTTTTCCACCTCCTCCTTCCATAAGTGTGACCACACAGAGTTTTTACTTTCATTTTTTCATACTTATCACCAGCTCTGTGACAGACCATTTTCTAAATAAAAACTTCTGCAGGCCAAATCTAACTTTCCCAATATGTTTCAGGCCCTCTACACTGCCAGTCAATTCTAAATTCTACTTAGTTTGCCAGTTCTTCACATTCATCTCAGGCAGAGGTCTCAGTCTGCCAGTACATGCTTCACTAGCTAATTACCTGGAATGACTTCAGGCTCCTAAAAATGAGTTGTCTCTTTAAAGGAAGCTGTTTGCTGAGGGGCTACAGTGCCATGCATACACACAGTTCTTGATTTTTCCTGTGAAATACTGCCTCTGGTAACCTTCTCCTCCTGGGCTGATAGCCTTGCCATATAATTACCAACAATTTATCATCTACTTTTGCATTACAAATGTGCAAGACCTCAGATTTTGGGTTAGTAGAGACAGTATTAATGTAACCTAACCAGTCCTGTAACTTCTGAACACTGCTGTTCAACATAACAATGTGGTTTTTCTGTCCTTTCTTACCAGTTCTATCATGACACCACTTAGATTTTGTGTGATTAGTAATACCTTTATAGAATTCAGTAAGAGCAAACACCTGGACAGTAGCCAGACGATAACAAATACGTTGC
The DNA here is from genome assembly GCF_000737465.1 of Haliaeetus leucocephalus. NCBI lineage: Eukaryota > Metazoa > Chordata > Aves > Accipitriformes > Accipitridae > Haliaeetus > Haliaeetus leucocephalus. Next base: position 2,614,743 of record NW_010972720.1, on the reverse strand, counting down.
AAACTGAACTCTATTTCAGCCACAGCAGCTGGTTTGTGTCCCATAACACACACAATTTGGCATCTCTACTTCCTTTCTTAACCTTCATGCATTTACACCCTGCAAACCCAAACCCTAGCACACTGCATTTCAGTGACAGACATCCTTACTGATCCACCTGATTTAGTTCAGGTTGGCCTCGTCCTGCAGACCACTGTACTAGATGATAGCCTCTATTGCTTTCAGCTATTCTGTAGTATAAAAGGGTCACTTTATCCACCAGAAATTAAAAAGTGAGCTGCGCCCTCATATACTAACTAGGCCAGTGACTGACTGTCCTTTTTTCAACACTAAAATGTAGCCATCAGGACTCCTCTGTAACACTGTATTTGTTAATCACCGGTAATAAAAATATCTGGTAGCAATTTATAATAGTCACCAAAACCACCCCATAGCCAAAAAGAAAAACTCCTTTTCTTGTGAGAGGCTGAATATCATGTTGGGCTGCCGCAAGTGCAAATAAGAGATATATATGTTCTGCTCACAAAGCAGCAGCAAGAGATAGAATATAGTAAGACTGAACAGCAAGGATTTACAAAGAATAGGAATAACCATTATGTAGCAAAAGTTTACCCTGAAAAATAGGTGTGCTCAGAAATAGATTCACATTTTTTTCTTCCAGACACATAGAGTGAGATTCCCTTCAGACATGCACACCATATTTCCTATGGAAAGCAGAATACAATGAAAGCAAGGCACAGAGAGAAAACATCTTACACTCAAGTCTTATCCCAAGAAGAAGTCAGGATTCAAGAGCTAAGCACTTATGTCTACTACAGAGTAAGCTCCATACATATAAAAGCAGAGTTAATAAACATTTAAAGTTAGGTGTAAGTGATAAAACCACTCTTCTGATATGGCTATGGGTCATCCCTTTCTATACTCAGAATTGAGTAGGCAGCCACTGAAATTATTGTCCTAGACAAAATACAGTGGCCTCCTGATAGAAATGTTAGAGGCATAGGAAATGTGATTAAGAAATAACATAGGAAATGCATCTGCTATTTTTGTAAATATAAAAAAATATAAATAAACTGCAAAACTCATCACCACATTAACATTTGTCATGGGCTTTTCTGACATAGCAAATGTAAGGAGGAGAATCTAGAAACAGGTATCGTCAGGGAGATAGGGCTTCTATAGGTGTGAATCTGAACTTGAAAAACTGCAAGGGACATGATTCCTCATTCTATGACATTGCTGTGAGTTGGTTCCTCTATTTCCTCAAATTCAGGGTCCTAGATTGTGCCAACTCTCCTGCCAGCTAGTTTCTGTGGAGTCAGTATTTATGGACCTAACAGTACAACAAAGACATTGTTATCTTCCTTATCCCTTAGAATCCCTAAAGAGAAATGTCTTGTTCTTTATGACTACTACGTAGTTCAGTGCAGTTCTTGTAAGACACAGAACATATTTAACAATATAACACATACAGTGCAAGTTTGTACTGGTAACCACACATCTGTTCAGAATAACAGACTTCAGGTTTAGTATTTCTAGAATTCACTTTAAGAGGTTTTGCCTTATTTTAATTATCATGCCTTTTGATTATTTAATGAAAAATTAATGCACTGGATTGAACTTGTAATATATTTATCACTGGCAGAATAATCCATTCCTAAGATAATCTGAACTGTTTCTGCATATATCTAGCCAACAAATTGGCCCTTTCTGCTAGTGGTGCCATTATTCAAGAATATCAAAGCAAAATTTGAGAGACCACAGAAAGATATCTCTCTTACTGAATTTTACTATTTGGATGCTACTGCATTCAGATCAATTATCAGCTTCATCAGGGGCTCAACTTAAATGCCTCTACCCAAACACACATGGCATGAAGAATAAACAAGAGTTGTTAAGAGATGTGTGCATACCTGCAGGGCTGTGATCTTATTGGCATCACGGAGACGTGGTGGGATGGCTCCTATGACTGGGGTGTTGGAATGGAGGGACACAGGCTCTTTAGGAAGGACAGTCAGGGGAGAGGAGGAGGGGGTATCACCCTCTATGTCAGTGACCAGCTGGAGTGCATGGAGCTCCACCTGGGGATGGATGAGGATCCCACCGAGAGCTTATTGGTCAGGATTAAAGGAAGAGCAGGGACAGGTGACATTATAGCGGGGGTATCCTACAGGCCACCGACCAGGAATACCAAGCTGATGAAGCCCTCAATAGGCAGATAGGAGCAGCCTCAAGTTCACAAGCCCTGGTCCTCATGGGGGACATCAGCCACCCCAATATCTGTTGGAAGGACAACACAGCAGGGCATAAGCAATCTAGGAGATTCCTGGAATGCGTTGATGATAACTTCCTTCTCCAAGTGACGGAGGAGCCAACGAGGAGAGGTGCTATGCTGGACCTTGGTCTCACCAACAAGGCGGGGCTGGTGGGGAATGTGAAGCTCAAGGGCAGCCTTGGCTTTAGTGACCATGAAACAGTGGAGTTCAAGATCCTTAGGGCAGCGAGGAGGGTGCACAGCATGCTCACTACCCTGGACTTCAGGAGAGCAGACTTTGGCCTCTTCAGGGATGTGCTTGGTAGAGTACCATGAGATAAAGCCCTGCAGGGAAGAGGGGCCCAAGAAAGCTGGTTCACCTCCTCCAAGCTCAGGAGTCATGCATCCCAACAAAGAGGAAATCAGGCAAAAATGCCAGGAGGCCTGCATGGATGAACAAGGAGCTCCTGGACAAACTCAAAAACAAAAAGGAAGCCTGCAGAGAGTGGAAGCAAGGACAGGTAGCCTAGGAGTAATACAGAGAAATTGTCCAAGCAACCAGGGATCAGGTTAGGAAAGCTAAAGCCCTGATAGAATAAAATCTGGCCAGGAGAGGTCAAGGGCAACAAGAAAAGCTTCTATAGGTATGTTGGTGATAAAGGGAAGACTAGAAAAAATGTGGGCCTTTTCCGGAAGGAAACAGGAGACGTGGTTACCTGGGATATGGAGAAGGCTGAGGTACTCAATGACTTTTTTTACCTCAGTCTTCACCAGCAAGTGCTTCAGCCACACCACTCAAGTCGCCGAAGGCAAAGACAGGGACTGGGAGAATGAAGAACCACCTACTGTAGGAGATCAGTTTGAGACCGTCTGAGGAACACGAAGGTGCACAATCCCATGAGACCTGATGAAATGCATTGGTGGGTCCGGAAGGAACTGATAGATGAAGTTGCTAAGCCACGATCGATCATATTTGAGAAGTCGTGGCAGTCCAGGGAAGTTCCCACTGACTGGAAAAAGGGAAGCATAACTGCCATTTTTTAAAAGGGGAAAAAAGGAAGACCTGGAGAACTATAGGCCAGTCAGTCTCACCTCTGTGCCTGGCAAGATCATGGAGTGGATCATCCTGGAAACTGTGCTAAGGCACATGGAACATAAGGAGGTAATAGGTGACAGCTAACATGGCTTCACTAAGGGCAAATCGTGCCTGACAAATTTGGTGGCCTTCTACAATGGGGTTACAGTATTGGTGGATAAGGGAAGAGCAACTGATGTCATCTACCTGGACTTGTGCAAAGCATTTGACAGAGTCCCACATGACATCCTTGTCTCTAAATTGGAGAGACATGGATTTGATGGATGGACCACTTGCTGGATAAGGAATTGGCTGGATGGTTGCACTCAAAGACTTGCGGTCAGTGGCTCGAAGTCCAAGTGGAGACCAGCAACTGAACGCCCTGAAGAGTGGCGTTCTTCAGGGGTTGGTACTGGGACCAGTGCTAACATCTTTGTCGATGATATGGAGAGTGGGATTGAATGCACCCTCAGCAAGTTTGCAGACGACACCAAATGAATGGTGCAGTTGACATGCCTGAGGGACAGGATGCCATCCAGAGGGACCTTGACAGGCTTGAGAGGTGGGCTTGTGCAAACCTCATGAAGTTCAACAAGGCCAAGTGCAAGGTTCTGCACATGAGTCAGGGCAATCCCAAGCACAGATACTGGCTGGGTGGAGAATGGATTGACAGCAGCCCTGCAGAGAAGGACTTGTGAGTGTTGGTTGATGAGAAGCTGAGTAAGACCCAGCAATGTGCGTTTGCAGCCTAACACTGGAACAGGTTGCCCAGAGAGACTGTGCCCCATCCCTGGAAGTGTTCAAGGCCAGGCTGGATGGGGCTTTGAGCAACCTGGTCTAGTGGAAGGGGTCCCTGCCTATGGCAATGGGGTTAGAACTAGATGATCTTTGAGGTCTCTTCCAACCCAAACCATTCTATGATACTATGATAAACTGCAATTGTGTCTCAGGAACACTCAGCTTTAATTATGAGCTTGATCAGTTAGATTGACTAGTGCTGCATAAACCTGGGACAAAGACAGCACCATTATTCACTTCTCTCATCTGCCTTTTCTCAGCTAATCAGTTGCTAATCTTGTACAGTCAATAAAATAGTTTACTTGTTTTCATTTTATTTCTGTAAAACTCATTTCAGCAGTGGATGGGCAAGTGTACTTTTTTCATCTAGATGAGTAAGGTAAATGCATTTTAGTAGAGACCTTTGTTGCAGCATCTAATCATTTCCTTTTTGCCAACGTAGGCCTCAGTACTGCAAATACTATGCATGAAAGATCTGTATAGTCCCATTGAACTCAGGCACTGGCATCAGACATTTAAAGTTACCCACATAATTCTAATACTGTAAACTTTTATGATTGGCAATTCTAGGATCCTAAATCTAAAAAATAACACGCTGCTCTTGGGGCTTCAAAGTTTTCATTACCAAAGCTCCCTACACTTCTGTTAGTTCCTGTGTGCTTAGCCCCCCCCCCCCCCCCCTTTTTCTGACC
>NW_010972720.1:2507440-2609914 GCF_000737465.1 Haliaeetus leucocephalus | reverse complement strand
CCAACCCCACCCCCCCCCTCTGTTTTTGTTTCTGCTGTTCTCCCCCCCCCCCCCCCCCATTGATGGCACTAATCAATTTGGTGCCTTTTCCATATCAGGAACTTAAGTCTCTACTTTGTTGCTGAAACTGAACTTTTCAAAATCTTCCATGATGTCTTCCCATGCTGCTGGGAGTCCAGACACTTCAGTAAGGGACACTAATTACATTAATCAGCAGAAGTCCCAAATTTAGGGTGCTGGAGGACTGATTTTTAGGCTCATTGCATATACAACGCCATACACCTAAATCATAACAGTATATATACTACAGTATGGTAACCACTGACAGTTTTAAAGGGCCATTCCTATAGAAATGCCTTTTTCACCTTATGCACAGTGTACACAATATTATGAGCATTCTGAGTGTTAGGCACTGTGCTATTCAGCAGGTATTCTATATAAAATTAATTAAAAACCAAAAATATTTTCCTTTTTTTTTTGAGATATTAAGGAAGCTCAGTTAGCTCAATTAGTATTGTTGTTCCTCCTGAAAAATTTCCAACACAGAACAATGTGGGTTTTAACCCTTTTGTAGATAGGATATCCTGGGAAGGACCTAGGACATGTGCTGCAGTTTGTTCTTGGAAATTCTGATTCTACTTTATTTCTGCTGGTGACTAGATACTTTCCACTGTAGTCTTTCTTCCTTTTCTCCATGCCAAGAAGAAAGAACAATGCAGTAGTTGGAAAAAAGAAAGAGATCATCAGTTTATTTGGAACTGTACCAAATAACAAAATATTTTCAGCTGGAAAATCAGGAATACCTGTCCTTGTTAACACTGCTCACTAAAGAAAATTTAGAGGCAAATTTGAGTTATCAAATAGTTCAGTATGCTTAAATAATTTATGTTTTCTCACTTCCCCACTTACAGGACTATTACAAGATTTTTGATGTCCCTAATTTAATGGGCACATTTGATTGGGCTATGTATTTCACATTTAATAAAGGGCCATATATTTAATAGAGATTTATTTTAAGTTGATTTAATTTAACTTACCTAGTGGAAATATGATATATATTATACTATTTTAAATTTCTTTGGTATAACATAAACTCACATCTCCATTAAGCTCCTTTATATTTTAAGACACATTTACTTTATAACTATGATCTTGACTTACAAAACTGAAGTTACAGTATTGAATGCTAAAGATTTATTTGGGTATTTAAAATGTAAACATGATAAAAATGAATTACCACATCAGCATTTTGCATACACTGCTATTATTTTTAACAGAGTGCACTATAGAAGAATTAGTGGGCAGCATTAGAGATGAATGAATCTGATTTAGTGAAATACATTTTGACACAGCAGTTGTTTCTTGTCAGTTCAATGAGTTTTACTCAGGGGATATCACTTCTGGCTATAATCTACATGCTTCAAATGATAATCTGCTTTACACACAACTGCTTTTTGTCTGGATTCATGGGAAGTTTGATACTTCTGATTTTTCATAGTTTATGGCATTTAATAGTGAATTTTTAGACTGTGTTTATGGAATGTCATGCATTCAATAAGACAGAAAAATAAGTGTCTCCTTGCACAGTTAGTATACGCTTGTAATGACTTGAGTAATGTCTGATCTTAATTAAATACTTATTTAAAAGGATATGGTCTCTATTTTAGCATATTCATCCAGCCCCTACAAAATACCAAAGTAAACCAACAGTCAGCCTGAGTTCCTGTGAATACCTTGTATAAAGATACTCTCCAAAAGAAACATCAAGAATGTAGAAGCAAGGAGAGGTGTTGAAAACAGTTTTAAATGTATAAACACCGATTCTTAGCTTATAGGTGCATTCAACATAGATCAGAAAGGATGAAGTGTGTCTCAGATTTGAGGTCAGCATATCAGGGCATTATGACTGAATAGCATTTATAGATGTGTTCAAAGAATAATGAAGTCACTGAATATAATGGGAAAGATTTATGCTCACACACCAAAGAGGTTATTGCCTTCACTGGAACTCAAAATTTCAGTATTTGAGGGCAGACAGTTACTCTTAGAAAGTTCTGAACAATATACTTTGAACAGTAATTTGTTACTGGTAGATTAAAAGATATTTCCAGTTATCAGTAGGTTATCCGCAACAGCTCATTAGCATTGGACTAAAGCAGAAAGGAAATACGGGAAAGAAACAAAATAGATGAGTGAAAGGTATATAATTTAGATGTAAAAATTACTCCCTTTTCCTTCTGGTTCAAGCTATTGTATGTGGCTCAAATGTACGCTTGTCGTTCAAACTATTACAACAATAGAAGCTATGTACTTTTAGATTTCAATCTTAAAATCTCACTTTGACTCTGTTTCTTAATGAAACGTGAATAAGAAGCTTTTTTTTTTTCCCCCAGTTGTCATAACCAAATAAAATTAATTCAGAAAAAATTTAGAATAAATGCCAGGGATATACTGGAAAGTTCATATATCACATATTCAGAGGAAGTAAAACTATTTTCCCCAATGATATCCCATGCAAATATTCAGCTGAGAGAGGCAAACAGAAGGAAAAAGTACTTGCCCTTTACAAAGTCTGGGCCTTGATTAGTACTTCTACTACAGCTTTTGCTGGTTTATTTAATCTTATACACACATGCATAAGGTACGGGTAAGTGCAGGAATCTGAATATTGAAACCGAATGCCTTTTAATATCATAATAAGTCATAGTCAGGTAATATAAGAACACTACAATCAATTGCTTTCCCTTGTTTTGTACCAGTTCTGGAGAAAAGTAGTTTTTCAACTAGTACCTCACTCCTGCAGAAATTTTTATTCATTGTTCTCTTTGAAGAATTTGCACCTAACAATTCAAATTGACATAAATCCATAAACATAGCTTTGACAATCCATCATTTCACCTCAAATAAAAGGAAAAAGAGATCTGAGTGTGAAGGGCCTATTTTATCCTTCATCAGCTGGGGGGCAGGGGGTAAGATTTTCCCAAGTCCCCTAGAGAATTGGATGTTTAGCTCATTTTGATGCTTTTGTTAATTCCATTAATAGACTACCTGACTATTAAGATTTCACAAAGGATGCATAGGACTGGCTTTTTTTCCTAATTCAGTATGGTATAGAATGGCAGATAGCACACTGTGATTAACAGGTACAAACAGACCCCTGTATTATCTCCTTTTTATGACATTTGATTAAGTCATGACTATTTGTTATGTCCCTGCTTTTCAAAGTTTCCAGCTGCTTTAGAGTTTATTTGCGGTTTGGTTTTTGTTTTTGTTTTTTTTTTAGTTGGATACACAATGAATGATCTCATTTTTGAATGGCAAGAAAAGGGAGCAGTTCAAGTAGCAGAAGGTCTCACTCTGCCACAGTTTCTGTTGAAAGAAGAAAAGGATTTATGTTACTGCACGAAGCATTACAACACAGGTAGGAAAGCATATTAGTGATTAAAACTGGAAAGACATTTAAAATTTATTGTTACTTTGGAGAGTTGTTTTGGTTTTTTACATATGCTTACTGAACTCACAAGAAGATTAAAATATACAGGTGCATTGGGCAGGATGATGCAGTCTTAAATAACTGACACAATGAAACAAAACTACCTGAAGGCTGATCAAACTTCTATTTCAGTAAACTTAAGAAAATACATATTTGAAATAATTAAGAAGCAATTCAGTCAGGAGTTTTATTTTTACAGCGGGTGCCATGACCACATCTACACTGTGGGATCTGAAGCACTGCTAAAATCCAAAGGCCCATGTGCTGTTCACTAAGCATGGCCTGGCTCAGTCAGGAAAAAGGGACACAGGGTTGCCAAGCCAGCTATCCCTGCCCTAGTTCTTAAAGCAAGGGAGCAATGCAAACAATCTGAAAGCATCCTTAATGTACAATGGCCAGGTGACCAAACTAGACATGGCCTTTCTGAGATAAAGCCTTTGTAGAACTGCAATGTTTAGCTCATCATCTCTGGGTTTATTTGAAAAAGGGGGGTTTTAACATTACTAATATAGTTATTTTTAATTGTAAAAAATTATCTCAATAACTAGACAATCACAAGCATAATAATCCTCAAAAAAACCATGTAGCAAAGGCTTAGAATGCACAGCTTCCATCTTCTCATGGGAAAAAAAACCCTAGAACTCTTTCATTCTAATCCATATCTCTCTTCATTTCTGCTCTCCAATTTGATTCTTAATAAACATATCTTGAAATTTAAGTTTAGAACTGATTTATTTGGATTCTGCTGAAATGGCAGAAAGGATAAAATTCAATAGGTGACATTCATAACAAATGTCCTGTTGCAATCAAAATTAAGGAAGAATAATTTTCAGCACTGAGTTTTATCACAGCTGCCATGGTGCCCTAACAGAGGGAAAGGTTCTCTAATAATTTCCATTTAGAGTGGGGATATATTGATAGAGATGTTCTGTAGTGTTCCCTAAAACAAATTGGAAATACATAACATGCACTTTTACTGGAAAAATACTAATATCTGGCTAATCCTTAAAAACCTTCCCGAAATGGAGATACATATCCTATAGCAGGGTAATTTTTTCACTCAAATATCCCTTTGTTAATGATAATAATGAAATTAATATTATTCCTTTTTTCTTTTTACTGTAATCCCTATGACAAACAAGAAAATTTTGCTTTTGTTATTTTAGTTTGTCTCCTTTGAGATATATAGGCAACCTCTTCTTCCATTTTAGGACTCTCCTGCTTTTGTGCCTTTTTAACATGTGCCTGTAACTGTACTTCTATAATCTGTATAGCGATATTAAGAAATGAGAACTTGTGGTAGAAAATATTCTCCTCATTTTTCCAAAGTTCATTTGGACAATATGATGCATCAAAAACCTCTAACTGAGGAACTAAAACATTACTGTGGTACTTAATGTGATATTGAATGGAAACCTGTTTTAAAATGTCAGAACTTCCAGTGATTTCCAAATATCTCTCTAAACTTCTCATCCAAAGCTGACTTGTACTCTGATTTGTCTGAGAATTTCATTACAATCATCATAGTTTAAACCTTTTGATTTTGACCGAAACTTCATTTTTTCAATATTTTTGAACCCCTACCTTTTTCTTTATAAACTATGTTTCAAGCCTATTTGAGTTGGTACTAATTTTCTTCTAGGCAGAAATAGGAAAACATGCTAGGCCTAGGCATAACACACTAGGTTGCATGGGGTCAACTTACATCTACTGTCTTTTCCTGTGGCCCTAAACTGAGGTGAGAAGCGGGAGGAACAGATGTTATTAACTGCATGTAAGATCTCTCCAAATATGCCTGCAAGAGAAGTGCACTTATCCTTGTGAACCGCTGTCACAGTTAGGTGGGAGAAGGGGTTCACCGTCATAACTCTAGAGGACAGCATGGCCAATAATCAGTCTGTTATATTTCTGTATTGCTTTGGCCAAACTGCATTTCCGTGGCCAAACAGGTACTCTAAAATGTGAGCGCAGCCCACAACTCTGAAAAGATGGCTGAAGTTTGTGCCTCTAATTAAAAAAAGAATTGGGCCATTTAATTTGTCCATAAAAAGTCAAACCATTTACTAATACAGAAAACTTGGAAGCCTGGATGCAGGCACCCACCATACATTTCAGGATGGAGACTTTAAAAGACCTCAGCAAACAAAAAGACAATTGCACAGCTGTGGAACCTGCCTATCACTGGCCAAGGAGAAAAAAATGCAATACTGAGTGGCAGCGGCTGCAGGCAGAAGTGTATGTCCTCACCAGAGGAAGCAGCAGAGTGGCCTGCTCTGAGTTACAGCACCAAAATTACAGGTACAAATCTAGAAGAATTTTGGCAGGGCAAACCAGAAAGAAAAGATAGTTTTACTCATGCAGGACTACATTTATTGTGACATTCTTTTCTTCATCATAACAGTATTTTCTCCAGAGTATTTATTTTTTTATTCAAGTCTTCAGTATGAAGTTAATTTAATCAGATTAGAAGGGTTTGGTTTGGTTTCTAGAAGGGTAGGAGTGCCCTTCATTTCTTTGTTACAACCAGTATTATTAACTACCATGTGTAGGCTAAAAATCCCTAAATATTATATTAAAAGACAACAACAACTAAGAGTTTCTTTTCCTCCATTATTTCACTCGGGTATGTGACCAGTAATGTGCTTTCTTAAGGCTCCTGCAGTGAGATACTGTAGACAGATACCCCTTTTGGATAGTCCAAAAGAAACAAAAGAAAAATCATTTTCCAAAACTAGAAATAAAGCCTATTTCTCTGGCCTATGACAGATTAGATAAAATGAATTCTTAAAAGAATACTAAGCAACAGCAGCTGGTATGCAATAAGTGACCAAAGAAGAGTGTTCAATTTAAATTTAGTTACAACACAAGATGACAAGCTTTTCTGAGACATCCCGTAAAACAGAAAAAAAAATCCCCAAAATCTCCCTGAGAAACAAATTAACATGGAGCTTCAGGACAGTATGTGGAAACTCATCAACACATGTCTCATCAGTGTTTCATGTCCAATTGAAAATGGATCACTGTAACTACAGCTTGAAAAATAAACTGCTTCTAAAGATAGGGACATAATAGTTTCAGCAACGGTACAGCATAATGGCTCATCAAGTCTTGTGTTCTGAAGTGACGCAACAACATTTCTGATCATTTTCATGTTTTTGTGTCCACTGGCATATCCGCAGTGACAAATTTGGGAAGTGAAGTAGAATCGTAACAACCAGAAAATTCACAATGTGAACCATTTACATTACAAGGATAGTCTTGCTTTACCACATCCTCATGCATTGCTCCCCTGGGCTTTTATGCAACACCCCATCTTAATTTCAATCACAGGTAATTCCAATCACAGTTGCAAAAAGCCCAATATACGATAGCATGAATTTATACATAATAGCATTGGCTAACAGGCACAAACAGAAATACTTTGAATCTTGGCTTTATTCCTGCACCGTGGATAACACACTACACCTGCACTTGAATGATGCTGCTCAGGACTGTCTCTATGTCTATTGATGGGGTTTGGCTCAAAGTGTTGGATGTAGTGGTCTTGGAAACAGCGGAGCTATGGCTGCTACACTCACCATCAGAACTGATGCATTCTGTATGTTACCATTTCTGATAACTCTGTATCCTTAAATATGTGATCTTGATGAACAGCCCACTTCCTTAACTCCACATTCCCCATTCGACCTCCTAAACATACATCCCAAACACAACCTTTTCTCATGATTCCTTTGGTACCCCCTTAAGGTCAAAGAAGTTGTTTAATAACCTGTAGATTATGCCATTTCTAGGTCCTATGTTCAACTGACTTACGGCCTTACATTTGACCATTTTGTTGCCAACATGATAGTGATTAAAGGACGCATAGCTTTGATGCCTTACTCTGCCCACAAGAACTCAAACCCCTACTTGTTTTGACAAATACCTAAACCACTCTTTTTGAGACTATAGCAGTGACTTTTGAGCCATGGCTTTTTAACTCCTTGGGGTTTTTTCATAGACCACTTCTCAGAAAAGGAAGCTTGTACTTTTTGTCCAGAAGGTATTCCATGGGCATGAAAACTCTGAAGCTGCTCATTCCTTCACTGAAAATGGAGAAATGATAAACACTTCAAAGAACAGTCTATGACAGGCTGAGGACATGACCATCCATAGACACAGAAGACAGCACTGCCTGACTCCAACAGGGCATTTTTCTCTGCAAGAGAAGAAAACTCACCTCAATTGTCACCCCTGCACTGAACAAAATTTAAACATTCTACTTTAAAGTTTCATTGAATAAAAAGGCTCCCAGGCCTTTCCTGTAGAACTGCTACCTACCCAGTCCATCCCCAGCCTGTACCAGTGCATGGGGTTATGCCATCCTCATCACAGAACTGTGCGTTTGTCTTTGCTGACTGTCATGATGTTGCAGTGAGTCCTCCAGCCTACAGAGGTCCCTCTGAATGGCAGCTTGGTCCTCCATTCGGTGAGAGATGGGAAGTGGAAATTCATCAAGCTGAAAAAAAATTGGTTGCTCTTTTCCACATTTATTTTCAACTTTCTTTTACTGCAGTCATTATCAGTCTTACACCAACGTTAAGTTTACCACCTGCCCCAGTATTTGTTTCCAAACAAGGTATGTAAAGTCACTTCCTTCCTGACCAAGAACTTATGTAGTCAATGGCAGGTGACAGCACCAGCACTGGTATCCCCCAGTATACCACTGATATCCACAGACTGTGACTTGGAGGAAAAACTGAATGTTAGTACATTCCTATAGCTGTTTTGTGAATCTTGGCTTTAGATACATATACACAAGCCATATGTATGAGAACTTGTCTAGTTCTATATGCCAGACACTCGACAGTCATCATTTCTAGTCAGGCTGCATGATCATAGATAAAGCCTGAATGTTTTATGATGAGGAAAAGGCAAGTACTTTTATAAGCAGTTTTAATCAGCAAAATATACTCAAATTGCATTTTTTATTTCAGTGCAAATTGCAAAAAGTGTCTGGAGACTGCACTTACCAAGTGCTTTTTTATTACCCTTTCTCCTTCTTAGAGAGGTATGAAAGTAATTTTAGCTAACTTTACTTATATGTAATCAATTTTATAGATACAGTCTCTTGAAATAACCAGCTTTGCACACACACATAATTTATGGAGTGTCTTGTTTATTTAAGAAATTTTATCATGGGAAGGCAAAAGGACTGAAAATATTTAACTGTATTTCAGTAATAAGTAAAGCAGAATGCCTCTCAAATGACTGTGTAACATTCTGGAAAGAATAAAAAGGAAGTCTTTTTACTGAATAAGGTAAACTCAGCTAGACTGCTTGCCTAGTGGTGATTATGATAATGACTCTAACAGGAGAGAAAGTAAAAGGAGCAGTACTGCCTCATGGAAAAGTCAGTTTATGCATTCTCTTTCTTCATGCTCTCTGTGAAAATCATCTGTCATTATGATTGTGGTGTGATACATAACCTGCTGTACTTTGTTGCCAAGAGAGGTTAATTGTGGTCTTATTTTAGCAGATGCAGAGCAAAGAGAAAGCACATAACAAAAGGCAGAAGGGAAGTTCTGGTGGTCTATGTCATCCCTCTTATGGCAATACAGTTTTATTTCCTTATGAGTCTGTGTCTGTTTTCAGCCAAACAGTTATTTCAGTTAGAATATTAAATTGTCCTCAGAATATTTCTTTCAACATTAATAACTTTAAAAATAAAAAGCTTTCTATTTGGGGTGTTGGGGCTTTTTTCATTAATCCAGTTTGAGGATACTTGGAGCCAATATCCTCATTCTCACTAAAGACAACAGCAACCTTTGCCAGGGTGATTCCATCCTATGTACTGGATAACCTAACCCATTAGGGCTCATGCATGCAGGGCACTTAACAAAAGCCTTGATTAATTACATGATGAATGATTTGGTTTCAGGACGATACTGATCAAAACTTCATCTGTCTGGAGCTTTAACACACACATTCATAAAGGACTAGCTTTCTACTACCTAGCACACCGAAGTGTCCCAACTCAGGATGAGATGAGTGCCAGAACCAGCATTAAGGAAGGGCTGAAAAAATACAGCAAAAGGGATGGCCTGCAGTGAGATCATGTTATACGTATACATTATATCTCATGAACTATTCTCAGTGTGTATTGTCCTGCAATAGACATTTGTTTTGAGTAAATATTGTCCTTTTTTCCTTCATACAAAGGTACAGAGAGTAGACAAGAATACTCAAAGCATTACAATGGCAACTATTTAGTGAGAGCCTGGGAATCCGAGGTATTAAACATTAGAAAACAGTCAAAGTCATAAAATGCAGTAGCCACGTTGCATCAATCCATACAAAATCTATTTCTTGATTCCACCTATTGTTTTGTCTTAGAAGAGTCTTTAACTTTTGTTTTTAGAAGAGAAGGCTGTCTTTACTTTTCTCTCTATAGAGAAAAGTGTGTCAGCAGGCTTTTGCAATATGTTATCTTTTCACATAAAATGAGGAACTGTGATTTTTACAAGTCCAAAAATGATAGACACTGCAGAGGTTAAGAATAACACCTGGAAATAAATACTTTGCCTAACACAATTTTCAAGCTCAGATTGAGCTTGAATGCTTAGGATCTTAGGATGGGGAGTAGAGGAATTGAGCTGCTTAAGAAAGGGATTTCCAGAAGACAGACAAAGGGGAGAAGCTCCCTATTTTATTAAGGGATCTAAATCTAAGTCGGTCATTTAGGCTGAGCATATCCTCGCCAATGAAGAAGTCCCACTCTCCCTTTCTCCTGTCCTGCTGTCTTTCAGTACTTAATTTCATGTTAAACCTGTGCCTCTAGCTATTTTTCAAGGAGGAAAATGCAGTGCTAGAGGAGAGGACCATCATCACAGTTCAATTGCCCCAGGACTCTGTTAGCAAATCTCCATAGTTAGCAATATTTTGGCCCTCTGGCTGGCTGTTTGTTGGTCACCAGTTGCTGGTAAAAACAGAATTGTGTAGTCTACATCCATATTGACAGATGTGTTAGAATCAGAATATAAAATATCTGCTTCCTAGGTCTAAGACTTATACTCTGCAGGGCTCCATAAAGATTTATTCAGATTTGCTTAACTTAGTTTAGTTCAGTTCAATTTTGCTAAGCTTTGAATCATTCCCTATTCAGCAAATATAAAATGCTTATTTTAAGTAAATAGTTTAATGTAATTTCATTAAGCTATATAGTCTTTAGGCCACAGTCCTCTCTCCATTCATAAGATATTTCACAGTAGATCAGATATTAACATTATCAATGGCTTTTCTTATTAGGAAGTCCAGACTATGATTTACTAAGTAGTATCAAGAACCAGAACCTTCAGCAGATATGTCTCCATTCCACGTGGATTAATAGCTGAATCTGTGCATGCTTAGTTCTTTTTTTTTTGTTTAAACTTATTATTTTTATTTTTATTATGTTATTAATTTTTAATTTCATAGTGATTTAATAATTATAATTACTCTCACCTTTATTAGAAATTACCTATTTCTCAGGCACACTATTTCCTTGGCTCAGTTTCTTAAGGTGATTCTCCATTATGAAAACTTTCTATGTAGCTTCAGAAACAGCTACTCAGCCTTCCTGGGAATTGTAAACATGACCATGACATTGTAAGGGTACAGTAAGAAAAGCTTCCCCCAAGCCATATCTTAAGGGTTGCTAAAAGGGGACAAATATATTTAAGTTCTACCAAGTACTACCTCTGGAGCTGTTTGAGGCAGGCGAAACTGAAAAGAAGGACTCCTTATGTCCTGAAAGCTACTACTTATGCTTGATTTCCCTTGCACATTCCACACTGCTGGCAGTACCTTTTAATCACACAAGTATACTGCTGCCTTCATAGCCCACTGCTTAAATAGCACTTGCTGTAGCCAGAGGAGGCTGTGCAGTGTGAAGGTATGCTAAGGTAAAAAATTGCTCTTCTCATGTTACTCACAATGAGCCACAGCAGCAACGACCAAAAGAAGAATATGTGACCTAGACACTGACTCCGAAGAAAAGCCACTTATACTTTCCAGGAGAAATAAAAACCATACAGACTGACTGGAATATACATTTTTTCCACTACAATATCGGTTTCAGTGTGGACATTGCATGGAAATCATGCCAGCCCAGCAGGACTGACATTGTTACCAAAGAACATGTGTAAGAGAGAAAAATGCACGTGCATATATACCACTACGTTCACTTCATACGCATAGGTACAGCATTCAGCAAGACAGCACTTTTGGTGCTTTTAGCACACTTGAATCCCTGGTTAGGCTAGGCTTACAAACACAAAGAAGATTACCTCTGTTTCAGGGAAAAATGTTTATCCTTTAGGAAGCCCTCAGTAACAGTTCTTTCTTTTGCATTACAAAAATCTGTCCATTGTATGGATTGTGTGCACATCTATATTTAGCTCTGGTCCAAAACTGGCATCAGGCCTTAATTTGTTACTCAGCCTCAGGAAAACCACAATACTACAAAGGTTTCATATACTCCTCCTAGCCAATCTCCATGACATTTACAGTGCATATCAGAATGAACTAGAGTTTACCTTTGATGTACTGCAAATGAATTATTAGAGCAATGCTCTTAGCTGCTTGTCTTTCTCCTTCCCCAACCGAGATGACTTCATGGGTATGTCTCTTCTGAACCATTCAAGCATCCAGTCAAATAGATTAAACCACAGCTAACCTGGCTTTGAATTCGAAATAGAATACAGGAAGAGAAAGGAGGCCCACAGCTGGATGCTGGCTTCAGCTGGGAAACAACAGCACAGCCTCTGCTGGCTGCCTCCTGGCTGAAACTCACATCTGCTAGTGCAAATGTGTTTTTTCCCATTCTGCTTCATTAGCCAAGCTTATGCAGGTGGTTCTAATCTCAGCCAGGAAGGGCAAAAACTAACATCACCCCTTCCACACTTAGACTAGCAACTACTGCAATTGCAGTGCCGAGACTGACTTCCAACTGCTGCTGTTCTCCAATAGTCAGCAGTGGAGTAACAGAGAGAAGTGTCTACCTGGGTAGCTATGAGTCTGCCTGGGGAGTTGTCACATACTAATTTTTCGTGCTACACTGGAACAGAGTACATGAGGAATACAGTGGTCTTGCCTGGGAAGCAGTGGACATATGACTGGCATGTCCATAAACTCATTGAGCCCAAGATGAAGGTTGGAGTCTAAGTCACACGTTCTGTGGCGTAAGCAAAGACATTTTTCCACTTTGAGACACACTTCACTTACTTTTTTTTTTACCTTGGCTAATGATACAAAAATACAAAACCAAGCAAAAAGATTTTTTCCATATAATTCCTCTGACACATCACCCAGTCCTAGTTCTGGCCTCTTCATAATCCCATCTCTTTTCTTTTCTGTGGTTACAATATATTCCATTTGCACTTCTTTCTTTCATAATCTTCCAATTTTTTTAGGGTTCTGTTGTCTACAGCTATTCCTCTCTTTCTCCTTAGTACAAACCTGGCAAACTTGCAACAACATAAAAATAATCCACATCAGAGCTAGTATATTATTTATTGCTTCCTGTTTAGGACCACTGTATTTTTGTGCTGAGAGCTCTGTAATAATCCAAGCCCACTTGAGTACTCGGAAAGAGACTCAGATCTCTTAACCCACCTTTCTCTGGAGAAAAAAAATAAGTACAAGCAATAGCCAACATTTATTGACACTCCAGTTATGCATATATTACCCATTCTGATGCTCCTTCGTTTTCCTTCCTAATTTGTTTTGAAAGAAGAAGAAAATATGCATAAGAAGAAAATGTTGCATGCTGAACTGTAATTCTTGCTGATGTGATGCCAAATAAAACAGCTTTGCAAGAGACCTAGACTTGGTTGATGCATTTCTGTCACTCCTTACCACCATGGTTTACTGTGATGTATGAGAGAAGAGACTGCTGCTGTCTAAGGCTGCTGGATTAACAGAACAAATGTCACAAAAAAGAAATCTTCAGCATAAGGACCACTTTGAAGTAAGAATATGATTCTGACAAAGGCCAGTCAGTGCAGAACTTCTAGTTACGTGGGGTGTACTGAGCTGCTAAGTAAAAGAATGTATCATGCAGGTATCCATTCAAAGATCCTGAAAGAGAAACATAGGGGAAAATCCTGGCCTTTTCTGAAGTAAACATCAAAATTCCCATTCACTTTGTTAAACCAGGACTTCATCCCTTGATTGAAGCAGAAATCAGTTTTGAAGCTGGGGCAGCAGATGGTTGAGCCAGGATTTGGGACACAGGTTTCAGGAGTGTAGATAGGATTCAGAAAACAGCAGCAATTAGGAATGGAACTAATAATTGAGCCGGCAGATATGAAACTCCTGAGATATATCATATCATTTTAAAATTGAACATCATAACTACTGTCTTTCTAAATATTTTTTTTAGTGCCTCAGCAGAATAAAAATTTCATACAATGACTTTTACTATGACAGCATAGAAAGAACTAATGGCCTGTTAAGAGAACATTATTCAAAAATAATGAAGTTCAAAAGATATTTCCAAGCACTTAATATGCCTATAATAAAAACATTTCAGTTTGACTTTACCTGAAACTCATTTCCATATGCCTAAGACTATTGTCACAGCATAATACACAATATATTAAATTAGTATAGGATAAGCTCCTAAATAAGTCCATTACATAAGTTTTGTTAGTATGGTAAATATTAAAGCACTATTAATGTGGAACAATTTGCTATAAAATGGCATTTTGGCAAATAAAAATGCATTAGGAAAATATCTGTCAAAACCTACTGGAAAACATAACCAAAAAACTTCATACCACAAAATAAATAACTGTATAGCTTTCCATGTTAAACTTAGAATTAGGAAATGCTTTCATTCAAATGAGGAAGAAATCTGATGTATGTATATTTCCTGCTGTGAGAAACTGTTTCATGTATACACTATTTATAGTAATAACATTGCCTTCAGCACCATTCTTACATGACTAATATGAGCATTGAGAAGAATTATAAAATCTAATGAGACCAGGTCAAGATCTGTGAAATAATCTACAGTTTACTGGGTTAAAAAAAAAAAGTTGGGATAAGAGAAAAAAATGGTTTTATGGCATTTCTATGAGCAAACAGTAGATTTTTTTTTGTTGTTCTGGTTTGGTTAAATCAGTGGAAGTTGATTGATGTTCAGTATCTGGAAAAAAATAATTAGCATCCTAAAATTGCCTAATCTCAAATTCTCAATTTCTGTTTGAATCACGGTCATTGTACTTTTGAGCTGGAACAGTTTGAATGGGGATAAAGGAAGAGATTTAGCAGAATCTCCTATTGATAACCTAATGCCCACACTGGTCTCACTATATTTTTTGCAAATTCATTGGATTAAATAAAAATAAATTTAAGCTTTAAATTGAAACAAAAGATAAAGGAGATATTATACAATGGGAGAGCAAGCCTTTTCTTTGCATACAGCAGTATTGCCAAACACAGTAAGTGGAAAACCAAGTGTGATCTCACAGAGCAACTTTCCTATGTCATAATGAATTGTGTTTTGTATTTTATAAGGAAAGAAGAGTTCCAGAGGTTACTGAATTCTTAAATTTTCAGTTTTTCTGTCCCCTTTCTTTCCAGTGTATATTCCTGTTACAGTGGGAACCATGTATATTAAAAATCACTGAAAAGAAATCGAAACATCCATCTTTCATTAGAGAACAAATATATTTGACAGTGTAAATTTTTTAGAGTGTGCACTAGATGTTGACTGTAAAGAACATTCTATTTCTATTCAATATTTCTTCTTTGTTATAAAAAGGAAAGTTTACATGTATTGAAGTCCGATTTCACCTTGAGAGGCAGATGGGTTACTATCTCATCCAGATGTACATACCGAGTCTCTTGATCGTCATTCTCTCCTGGGTGTCATTTTGGATCAATATGGATGCAGCTCCAGCCAGAGTGGCTTTAGGCATAACAACTGTACTGACCATGACAACACAAAGCTCAGGTTCACGAGCATCTCTTCCAAAGGTAGGCAGAATTTCCTTTGTTTGTGCCACGTTAGTACAAAGTCATAATGCTATGTGACAAATAAACACTTTCAGTCAACCTTATGTGTTTTAATTATCAGCATTTAAGTATCTTCTAAAGGAGATAAATAACTTCGAAATATTTAAAGGTTGAGTCACCAAATATATTCTATTTGTCCCGTCTCAACTATTTAGCCAACCACACACCTACTAAATTCCATAAACCTCAGCAAGTGATGAAAGCAATGTTATTCAGTACTACATAAATGCCATCTAGCAATTGACTAGTTTGTCCTTTCCAGGTCCCAGTATCTGATGACATGCTAGCAGATATGACTGAATTTCTGAAGGTCATAGATTCCAACTTATTCTCAATGATATTCCTTTCCCAAAACCTGCCTACATTATGAATTAATTCACCAGTTACAAACACATTTACATTAAAATATAGAAAAATGTGAAGTTAAATAGCTCCAAACAATTGTATAAAGAATGGTTCACTACACATAGCTCATGTGTAGCTTGTAACTCATAAATAGCTTAAAGTATAGTTCTATGATTAACTATTTACTTGTCATTGCTTTAAAATTTTCTTTTTCATTTTAAGGGTTATTCCTTGACCATCTTCATGGGCCATTGCAGTTAATGGAAATAAAATGTATACAACAAAAATACATAAAGTCCACTTCTGTATTATCACAGATTCATAGAATCATAGAATCATTTAGGTTGGAAAAGACCTTTAAGATCACTGAGTCCAACCATCAACCATGCCCCCTAAACCATGTCCTGAAGTGCCTTGTCTATGTGTTTTTTTAATACCTCCAGGGATGGTGACTTCCCTGGGCAGCCTGTTCCAATACCTGGCAACCCTTTCAGAAAAGAAATTTTTCCTAATATCCAACCTAAATCTCCCTTGCCGCAACTTGAGGCCGTTTCCTATTGTCCTATCTCCAGCCACCTGACAGAAGAGACCAGCACCCACCTCACTACAACCCCCTTTCAGGCAGTTGTAGAGAGTGGTAAGGTCTCCCCTCAGCCTCCATTTCTCCAGACTAAACAGCCCCAGCTCCCTCAGCTGCTCCTCATACGACTTGTGCTCCAGACCCCTCACCAACTTGGTTGCCCTTCTCTGGACACGCTCCAGCACCTCAATGTCTTTCCTGTAGTGAGGGGCCCAAAACTGAACACAGGACTCGAGGTGCGGCCTCACTAGTGCCGAGTACAGGGGGCCGATCACTTCCCTGCTCCTGCTGGCCACACTATTTCTGATACAGGCCAGGATGCTATTGGCCTTCTTGGCCACCTGGGCACACTGCTGGCTCATATTCAGCTGGCTGTCAACCAGCACCCCCAGGTCTTTTTCTGCCAGGCAGCTTTCCAGCCACTCTTCCCCAAGCCTGTAGCACTGCATGGGGTTGTTGTGACCAAATGCAGGACGTGGCACTTGGCCTTGTTGAACCTCATACAATTGGCCTTGGCCCATCAATCCAGCCTGTCCAGATCTTTCTGTAAAAGCCTTCCTACCCTCGAGCAGATCAACATTCCTGTCTAACTTGGTGTCACCTGCAAACTTACTGAGGATGCATTCGATCCCCTTGTCCAGATCATTAATAAAAATATTAAACAGAACCAGCCCCAATACTGAGCCCTGGGGAACACCACTTGTGACCTGCTGCCAACTGGATTTAACTCCATTCACCACAACCCTCTGGGCTCATCCAGCCAGCCAGTTTTTTACCAAGTGAAGAGTACACTTGTCTAAGCCATAAGCTGCCAAATAGTTTTAACATGGTATTTTTAGTTTGGCTAATTAAATTTTTTTCTAAGTAGATACCCCTAACAGAGGTGGCTGTGCTTTGTGCCTCAAATATGAATGCATCTGAATGTAGCATCAACAGATAAGAAAATGGAATGCTATAAAAACTAAGAAAAGAGAGAATGTAAGAGGTTACCGAACAGAGCTATGGATGTTTTTTGTCACATTTTAGATCCCTGAAGCTAGCTATGTTGTCTTCTATGAAAAAGCTCTTGTAAATCTGCACACAGAGAGGGAACAGGCCCTACTTTCCTAGTTCAGATTATGTCCTGCAGCTGAGTTGGCAATAAAGGACTGTGATGAGTTCATCTGCTCTGTAATTGATTTTCAGTACTTCTACTGTGTCAAAATTACAGGACTAATTTGAACCTATATCTTTGATTTACCATGCCTGTGTTAGCAGAGAATGAACATATCAGAGTTCTCCATCCATCTCCCTTCTTCTACCTAATTTCTGTTCCAGGAACTCTAAATCAGATCCATTATAATATAGGAATTCCCACTGGTCCCACTATAAACTATTCTCTGGTTCCTTAGTATCATTCACAAATCTCAGTGGGACAAATGGAGGAAGAGCATGTGCTTCTTGTGGATTTTTTGGTTTGTGATAAAATACACAGTACGCTATGAGGAACTGTTAATGACGTAAACAGTAATCACATTTTGTGAAAGACTCAATTTTTTAAAATAATATTTAATGGTTATAGACTGAATTGTTGTCCCTCTTATTATCTAGCTTTCATGTTAAGTTTTATTTGATAAGAGTAGTTTTGGGATGTGGAGATATTAATGCATTTACTCCTGACATGAAATACTAAACTTCACATCTGTGGTTTTAACATATTCAGTCTTCTGCTCTATTCTCTCCATAGGTGTCATATGTCAAAGCGATTGACATCTGGATGGCTGTGTGTCTGCTCTTTGTATTTTCTGCACTTTTGGAGTACGCAGCTGTAAACTTTGTTTCAAGGCAGCATAAAGAACTTCTGCGATTCCGCCGCAAGAGGAAGAAGAACAAGGTAAAAATAACAGTATTCACAACTTTGAAAGAGAGTCTAAGATTGATTTATGCCAGGATATAGGGTTAATTTGGTAAACATACTGCAGCTTAAAGTGGCAATATAAATAAAATGGCAGCAGAGAATAAAATTCACTATAGGCAGAGGGTCACTACAAGGACTACGCACTGCATAAATCCAACTTGAATTCTCAGAAGAGGGATTAAGAGGGATTTAAATGAGGCATGGGCCATGTGGGAGCCATCTGCACAAGCATGAATTTCACTCTGTTAGAAGGGCTACGTTATACTTCAGTGGATGAATGTTACTGATACTTGCAGCAGTTTGTGTACTACATTGAGATTCAACAAATAATGTTTCCTAATTTCATTCTAGTATTCAGTTCAAAGCCTTAACAGCTGTTTCATGTAAAAATTTTTCAATACAAAAAATATTTATTCAATTAATATTATTTACTTTAAAAGGCTGAGAAGTTGGGGTTTTTCCTTCTGTCATGTAAATTGTTCATACAGCTAGTAAGAAACTTTGATATAACAATGGTTATTAATATTTATTTTATAGTTGAAGCTATCTAGACTACCAGTAAAATAAGTCACTACCAATGTGCAAAGTCAAACAGCAAAAGCTACAGGTTTGAATTCTGAAGTCCAGTTAAATCAAGCAATAAGCAAAATTTCTTATAACAATATGTAACTCCTAATTCTGATTTTTCAAAGAGTAAATGTTTCTCCAACCTACTCATTAAATGAGTGCTCACCACTGATGTCATGCAGAGCCTTTCCACTGGGTATGTGGCTTTCAGTCACTATCTCTCTAGAATATTACTGTGGATGAAAGTCTGACCATAGCAACATGACTCAGTTCAGCCATCTTTTGTTCCTGAAGACTTACCTCTATTTACTGCTTACATCACAAGAAGAAGACATTTTACAGGTTGTTTCCCTTTTACTTAGAAGATATTGAATATCTGTAATGCTGTAAAGCCTACCTAAGCAGTCTCTGCTAGCAAGACTCCATGTTAATAGGCAGGATGAACAGTCAAATGAAAGTGACATTTTCATACATTTGCCTGTTCCTGTGTGTAAAGTCCTAGACTTCTTCAGGTGCAGAGAGAAACTCATGTACTGCAGCCTAGAGGATGATTCAGACTGCATGTACCTGCTTTCAACATTTGTCCCCATGAAAAATGTGCTTTTTTTCTTTTTTGCTGACAGCAGCAGAAAAAATGCTTTCTGAGACACACAGGAGGAAAGC
The DNA here is from genome assembly GCF_000737465.1 of Haliaeetus leucocephalus. Classification (NCBI taxonomy): domain Eukaryota; kingdom Metazoa; phylum Chordata; class Aves; order Accipitriformes; family Accipitridae; genus Haliaeetus; species Haliaeetus leucocephalus. The sequence goes on along the minus strand of NW_010972720.1, from coordinate 2,590,327 downwards.
AGAATTTTTGTGACAGGGTATTTGTTTTTGAAATATGGCAGCTGTCTGAAAGCTGCTTAAAGGTTTGGAATGGGGGGAATGGGACGGGCAGAGATGGATTACTGGACAGGGAGAAGGTGAACCACGACAAATGCATCATGTATCAAACAGCTGTGGTGAGTGAGATATTATGTGATTATACTTTAGTCCATTCTTTTTTTTCACCATGTATTATAGTGTCTTCTGGATCTCAGGCAAATTTACCATATTCAACTTTAGTGATATCTTTTCACTTCCTTAAATAGATACCAATTATTAAAACAACAGGGTTAGAAACTGGCAGGTATTATTACCTTCCTTCCTCAGAATCAAACCGAATATCTTTCCAGCCCCCTTTTAGCAAGACTTCAGGTTCACCAAAGACACATTTTCAGCAATCGCAATCAATCAAATTTTAGCTTAGACGTATGTGAGGAAGGATATACAAAGCACTTCTAAGAGAAGACCACTTAACAAAAAAGTATGCACGTGAATAGTCTCATTGACTTAAGTGTTTTGCTGGATGAGTGCTTGACATCATGGTATTTTTGAATTCACACGTAAAAGTCCTTATTCTAATTTTACACTTCATTAGAGTCTTCTAGCTTCAGGTAGCTTGCCTGCTAGGTTCTCATAAAATTAGAGAATTAGACTTAGAGACTGCAGGGTCTGTAGTAACATATTAAGTATTCTCCTTAGATTCTGAAGGATGAAAACATCCATTTCAATGCTTTTCTTCATAACATACCCAGGTGAGGGTATTAACTATATTTGGGAGTATATGGCTTTCCCTTCCTCCCTATATCTGTATGTTTCATCATGAGACAGGTTTCTCAGCCTAAATTTACTAAAAAAATGCTTTGTTCCCATGCAAGGTTATGATTTTGAGAAATAGGCATTTTTCTGAAAAGATTAACTGAATGTTTCTTGACTGACTCCAATTCTATGTAGAGCTAGAGCTCCTGTCCAGACTTATCCTTTGAGAATACACCTTCTCAAGCTCTAGAAAGAGCTCAGCTAATTGCTTCTCTTTTTCTCTTAAACAATTCCTTGACCAACAAGTGTACTAGAATTTGAAATGTTACAGCATGGAGATTTTATCTCTTAAAAAAAATTGGATCGCATCCTAAACCCTCTGGTATACAAATAATAAATGGCGTCTTATAGATTAAAGAAAGCAGTTAATAACTAGCCTTCCTTACCACAAATGTTGTTATTTATTCACCACAATTTCTAACATGAAATGCAGGCACTGGGATCATAAGCCAAATTAAGTTGTGTTTCCTTCCTCTTTTGTCTTTTTCAAAGTCAATTACTCTAGCTCATGATTATAAAGTTTTCTATGTGTTTTTTATCCCTTTGGACTAGGTCAAATAGCACTGGCTCTCCAAAATTACCTTGTATTGACTTTTAAAACTACCACATATAAAGAGATGTTTGTTTGACCACAAAGTCAAAAGAGAAGAAAAGAAGTTAGGTTAAAAGTCTGCGTTTAAAATAAACTTCAGGAGCTTGCTTGAACATTAAATCCTCTTTCTTTTCAAAGTGAAAACTGCTATTCTATTCAGTATTTATGTCCAAATAGATTAGAGTAATAGAGCAGTTAGGATAACTTATTAAACTTTTTTTCATCCTACATGCTTACCATCTTGGGACATTTTACTAGGATTAGGTTAATTCCAGCCGATGAATACAGAATTTTTTGGCACTGGCAATTTATCTGCAAGGGTACAGCAAAATCCGCAGCGATTCGTCAGTGTTGCAAAAATCCAAAAATAGATGGTTTTGGAAATATTTCATTTCAGATATATGTTGACAGAGGAGAACATGTATGAATAATATCTAATTGCAATAGGGTAGGTGAAGAATTTCCAAGGTCTATTTTCTTTGTAATTAAAAAAGACATGCTTGTTGCAAGAAATATTTACTTTTACCAAGTAACCCTAGCAATGGTCAGATGATTGAATTTCAGTGCTGGAATGCCCTTGGGAGGTCAATGAATCCATTTTCCTGACCTAAGTCAGTGTCAGTTATACCTAATTCATCACAGTCATAAAAATTCCACAAGATCCCCTGCAATCTATTCCAATGGTTTAGAAAGTTTTTTTATTCATGCCTTTTTGGCCTCTCACAGCTTGTCTAGAAGGGGCACAGAGAACAGACTACTGCATTCCTTTATGTAGCCATTTGCACATTTCCATTCAGTCTTCTTTAAATATTCCCAGTTGGTATAGTCTTCTTTTTTTGCTCATCCTCATTCCTCTTCCCTGGAAATTCTCCTAATAAGTCCATATAATTCCTCAAAACTGTGCTTGCAACATGATGCCTAACCAGTAACAGTGAGAGCAGCTGATGGATCACATCATGCAAGCTGTACACTTCTTCATCCAAGCCAGTTTGCCATTTGCCTTTTTAACAGCATGGTATTGACCCATATCAAGACTATGACCTTCCATAACTCCCAGGTCTTTTTCCAGAACTACTGCAGAGCCATTCATTTTCCATCTTATGTTTGTGAAGCTGATTATTCCTGGCTAAATGTAGTACCTTATATTTACACCCACTGACTCTCCTTCTCTATTTTTCAGATTCTTTGTCCAAGTCATTGAATTAAATTTTAACTCTAAACATATCCTCAAACAAATGTGCAGGTTTTCCCAGATTGGAGTCTTTCGTAAATTTAACCAAAACTATGGGTTATTCCTTCTCAATGCTGATTAAAAACACAGTAGAACTGAAATCTCTCTCTTAAAAACCATATGATTGAACTTAGGTGAAACCCCTGCAGTAAACAAGTGTAGCAAACAAAATAGGAACTGCTGAGTTTTATGGAAAATTTTTTAAAATGTAATTATGTACAGGGCTGTATCAAGACATTTTGGCATCCAAAGCTCATCTATCCTTGCCATTTTCCTTATGCTTTTTCCACCTACAGTCACTGCCTCTTTCTTATACCATCTAGTACATTTGCAGCCTCCCTTCCCAGACGACAGTAACAGCAGCATCAAAGGCAATACTTAGGTGTAACTGCACCCTCTGGCTACTGGTTTTATGGTTCTAAGTATGGACCTCACTAAATGATTCAAATAACTGAAAGACAAATTTCTTTTCAGAGGGCCAATCCAATTTGGACAGAATTAACAAATATTTTGAAGTGTCCAGGATTGTGTTTTAAATACATTTATAAATAAAAACTGTTATTGCAATGTAATAAGCAACCTACTCATTGCTGTTTTCCAACAGGCATCACAATAGGTATAGGAGATTTTTCAAAAAAGGGTCTCGTTTCTTTATGATTACACAAATGGCATAATGAATTCTGAGAACAGGGGAATTTTGATTCCCAATTTGAGACTTCATTTGGTAGTCAGTATATGATCCATACTGCTTTGTCCCTGTCAGAGAAAAAAATCTGGCCAATGACCACAACCATTTCACAAATATTATATTACTAATGTGATGGAAATATTCCTTCAGAATGAATGAATATTAATTACTCATTTACAGTTAGACTCCTTTCAGTCTTGAAAGACAATAGGGAAAAAATAGCAGAATTAAAAGTCATACAGAGATACTGAAATATATCTACGACCAGTGCTTTTTCTTAGTTGCTTTCACACTGTAAAGGGAAAAATATTAACTGTGTATATATATTCAATAACACTTTGATTTTAGATTAGCTTTTAATATATTTAGTTTTCAGGAATAGTCAATCTTTTAATTCTATTTTCAAAAATCTAAAGATCACCATATCTTTTGTGAGGAAAATAGACATGCAAACTAGATTGTCTTTAATGGTAATCACACCTCTTTTCTTTTGTTTTCTTTTTGGTCAACCCATCCGTTTTGATGAAAGTATTTTGAGGGAGTTCTTGATGGAAATGAAATCAGTGAATCATTGCAGCATAGCAATGGCTTGAGATGTACAGGACCTATAGACGGGACTTTGCCTCAAATCTACAGTACAAATTTAAGGGTAAATTGTGAAGAAGATGTCCCATTTGTCATAATGTGATATCCGATCATTAACAGAGGCCCTGTCTTTTTGTCTGGAATAACATCTTCCCATGTGAACTCCATATACCTTCATTGCTACCTGTATGTGATGACGTGAAATGTTAATAAAGGTACCTGTCTTGTTAATTCCGTAATCCATTTTGATCTGTTTAAATCTGGATTAAAACATAGTATTAAAATTTTACTTTCTGCAACTTCAAAGGAACAGTGACATTAGTTCAAGGAGAAATCAGTTGCTAACAGATCAGCATTTAAAACCAAGTTGTTTTTTGTGCAAAACAATTCAACAACACTTTTCTTCTCAAAAATGAACAGTAAAAAATATAGTGTTCAATTATCAAAGCATAAGCTTCAAATAAGTCTTCAAGCTGTTACCACAACCTACAGTCAAAAGGTTGTAGAGATATTTTCAGCCTTTATGCATATTACTCCTCAAGAGGAATGTATTATTAAATATATGGACAGAAAACAGTGTAGTCACAGGGCCACAGAAACTGACAGCTTTGTAATACTTTATAGCTAAGTATTTTGTAGAACAATGCTGATACAAAAAAACCCTAATTGAAATAATTTCCCTCAGGCCTCCAGAGAATTCTAACTTTCTAAACAGAAATTATTATCTAAATTTATTTCCTATCTTTAATTACAGTAGTTTTAATACAGATGATAAAATATTTCTATGTAGTTGTATGCAGAATAACTTTCAAATTGTTAATTCCAAAGCCGTATGTGTGAAAAGCTCATTCATATTGAACTTTTTTTAAAGTTCATTCATAATAAGATTTTAAAAGCTTTATCAAAAATCAGTAAGAAATCATCATTTTCTTTTCTTTAGTGATGATCCACTAAACAAATGCACAAAAGACAAAAACAAAAGCTTCCTTATTACATTTATAAAAAAAAAAATTCAACCAAAATGCAGGACTTTTTGAGGAAGATTCACTGTTCCAATTCTCAGCTGGGACATACAGTGTACTTCCATTAGATTATTTCAGCTGCTGTGGACTTGGACACATCATGAGAAATATTTCTAGTCAAAAAGAAGGACTGTAGCCAAGTCAGTTGATAAAACAAATGGGGTCACACTAACATTTTATAAAAATGCATTCAAAAAAGCACTCAAAAGTTAATATCAATAACAACAATAACTGCATCTTTCCTGCTGTGCAAGAGCACCCACAGATATGAACCTGAGGCCAAATTAATGATTTTTCTGCTTTATGAACCTGCTAGAAAACTTGCAGAACCACATTTTGGATATTCCAGCTGTATCCCAGAAAAAAAAAGTATGATGGTACCTGGCATGCTACAATGCTCCAGAAGGTGCCCTTTCCTGCATATCCATTAGTCCTAGCACTTTGGTCTGACTTAGCAGGCTCCAGCCATTCTGCTTGCCCTCATGGAGACACCATGCAACAGAAATGCTAGACTCCTAGACGGACTTTCACATCACTTCCTCAACAACAGGGAGCATTTCCACACAGCCTGCTCGCAGACTAAATTAGGGATGTCTGCAAGCAAAAAAAAAAAAAAAAATCAGAGACCTGACCTTTAAAACCATTCTAGGGGATGGCTCAGTTCAGGTAAGCATCGAACAGAGACGGTAGTCTTAGTATACTGTGCCTCATCCCGAAATCATAACCAGCTGAAAGCTGCTACTCAGAAGAATTATTTTATTATCTTTTTGAGCTTGTGCAATCATAAACATTACTTTCTGGAGAAGCATGAAAAGATTTAAACCCTGAATTGTACGTATAAAGGTGTTTAAATGGCAAGTTTAGTGTACGTTCTCACAGTCCATATATTTGTAACTTCTGTTAACTGGAATACTACACTACAACTCTTCTGGAGTACAACCACTATAAAGATGTTATTTCCCATTCTTTTTTGACAGGAGAGGAACACTACTGTAGTAATTAGATCTTTGTTTTATCACGTCATCAGATAATGATCCTATCATTTTGTATTTCCATTATTCATTTCCATATTGAAGTCAGTCAGTGATTTTTCCTCCCCCTTTTCTTTCATGTTAATTTTTCCTTATTTTTTGTTTTTATAGGAGAATTCTAATACAGATTTGAAGTAGAGTAGTTTCAGTGAACTATATTAGTCTTTAAGTTTATTCAATTTACATATATGAAAAAGTGTTGTAACTACAGCTGTCAAGTGATAACTACAGCTCTGCCAGATGCTCATGCTGATTGCCAACTAATTCACTTCAAACTTAGTAATTGATCTGCATTCTTTTTTAGATAACCTATTCAACTAATATTGATAACAAATATGATTGGAATTTTTTTAAACAAAGTAATTCACAATGGTTCTTCTAGCAAGTACTACTTAACCAAAACTTTAAATACTTTTAAAATTAATTCTCTATTCCAAAACATTTTCAGATTTTCCAAATGTGACAGGCATTTTCAAAATGCAGAATTTGGAAGTCTGGATTTAAACTGTGTTCATTGAGAAATTACATGTCTATAAAGTAAGAGGTTTAAATAAAACAAAAATATTTCATAATTACTGAACTAAAACACTAATTATTTGACTTGCTTTGGTAAATAAATTTTTTTACCCTTTTATTTTAATTTAAGCTAGGAAGAGCTTCAAAACATCAAAAATTCTCTTATAAAAGGAAAATTGACTGCTGCTCAATTCTTTTTTTAATACTTACGGAAAATATTTTCCAAAATACTTATTTAAGAAATAACATATACATAATGCTTTGTCATACTTCATAAAAGTCTAGAATCCTAAAGCAGCTAGGCTAAATTAGACATGAAAAATAGGAAATCCTGAATTTAAAATCAGTATTAAAAAAATTGTAAATGCCATTTAAATCACATGGCTATCCTTGAGTAGCATATATAGTGAAGGAATACACTAGAATATATTTCAGAACCAAATTTGGCCCTTGCTTCACAGTCTATGTATCATTTATTTGCCTACATTTTTACCTCCTTTATTACTTGAGAGTACCTATAACCAGGTAAAGAGAAGTGCAAAATGTGTCTCCAGACAGAAGCCACATTCTTGCAACACATGCTATGAAAATATGTATATCTTCAGACCTTCTACTTCTGTTTCTGTGCCACAGGATTAAACACCATTTTCTCTTATACCACCCTGAATTCAGAATGTCTTTGCCAGTTTACCTCTGAATTGACAGAAGAATGAGTCAGAATTAAAATCTGGCCTTTAGCTTTCATTCACTTTTATTTTAAACTAAGACACTTTACATACTATTCTCTTTATCTGATGTATTCACAGGGAACAGCAGAAATAAGGCATACAGATAAGATTAACTAAATATGCAATGACCAAATAGAATTCTCACTAATATAACTAACATGAACATCATTAGTGCTTGTATGATGAGTATCTCGAGGGGCCAGGATCCCATTCTGTTAAGCAACGTACGGAGTTAATGGCTATTGTCTAAAAGACCAGTGTGAAGTTTGCCCAGTTGAAGACTGTGGATATTTACTGTAAATGGGGAAAATTAAACCAAACCAGAAGTTGTGTGCCTCATTACCACTAGTCTGCTAAGCTTTCTCTTGTCTCTAAATAGATTACAGAATCTATAAACAAATAGGAAAACTCTATGCTTGTTAAAGCTGCTGCAATATTTTTGACAGGTACTGATAGGGCTGAAATTTCAACCAGCTAAGATAAACTGTGGATTCAAGAAGTCACTGAGGTAATGGTGTAATACTTGCTATTTAGCAGCTGGTAAGATTTCTGTAAATAAAAAAAAATTCTTGCTTTTTTTTCTTTTTTTTCTTTTTTTTTTTCTTTTTTTCAACAGGATGATGATGTAAGGGAAAGTCAGTTTAGCTTTACAGCATATGGAATGGGCCCATGTCTGCAAGCAAAAGATGGAGTGACACAAAAGGGGCCAAATAATCCTGTTCAAGCTGCACCAAAAAGTCCTGATGAGATGAGAAAGGTATTCATTGACCGGGCCAAGAAGATAGACACAATATCCAGAGCTTGTTTCCCATTAGCCTTTCTGATTTTCAATATTTTTTACTGGGTAATTTACAAAATCATCAGGCATGAGGACATTCACCAATAACAAGAGTAAGGCTTGTAGTACATACAGATCTGGCTGCCATGTTCTACAGGAGGCTTTTTGTTAAAAATGCACATTGGAGGAGTGATTGGGAGAGTTAAAAGCATTGGGGGGCGGGGGGGATATCCTGCATGGCCTGCAATGCCCAGTCACAGTGGAATGGACTGAATGACACCCAGAGAAGATACATCTGCTATTGCAAACTTTCAGTGTCAAACTAAATATTAACAACTTTTTCATTGTAAATCACTCTCTACTGAAGCTTTACTGCCAAGTATTTATACATACTGTTACATAGTGGTATAATTGTACAGTATTCTTTGATGTTCTTTGACTTTTTTTAATTCTGGTGCATTTTTAATTAAAAAAAAGTATCCAAAATACCCTAGGTAAATCCCACAGTATTACAGAATAGATTAGTATTTTTAACTTTTATTTTAATTTTACAAGATAATGACAAATTACTGATTTGAGATTACAGTTTTAAGGATTTTTTCTTGTCTTAAGGACAGTACCTGTGGTTTTGCAATGAGCACGTCTGACACATTTAAGTTATATAATTTATTCAATGTACTTCATGTTACTGTTCTCCTGGAAGCTGTATGTTGAAATAATCTCAGACAGCACAGGGTATCTACAGCCTAATAGTCTGCATATCACATGGGAAATATACTAAAATTTGTGAAGTATTGATCCTGCAAAGGATTTTTTTTTCTTTTAATTACCTACACTTTAATAATCAAAACTTATAATATTTTTTAATCCTTTTTATATTTTTGAAGGGGGGGGGGTTTCTCAACTGATAAAACTCATACAGCTTGTGAGAGAGACAAACTACATCAAAATTTTGCAATGCTTTGTTTTGATTCAATGCAAAGAGATCTTGGACCAAAACTAAAAGCAAATAGTCAACTGCTTCACTGAAATATGTCGAGGATAAGTACAGCTGTGTTTATGCACATTTATCTCCTACATGTTACATAAATACAGGAAGTTAAATTTATGAGTATATCAAGTTTTCTGACTCATTCTTTGAAGTATATTGATATGACTTAGATACTGGTTAAGAAGCACTTCACAGCCTTAGAAAAACATGCAGCTCTTCTAAAACATGAAAAAGGATCTGGATGGTCTTTTACATTTATTGTACTTCACATTAATAAATAGGAGAACAACTATTAAAACTCTTAGAGAGATTTTCCCTGTTTAGGATTAAATAAGTTATACTAGTTGCTTCTTTGAATTGTAACACAATAGATCACATCTCTAGCCTAGCTTGTAGGCAAGAGTGTTTACTTTTGCCAATCCTGTCTCTTGAAAAACAAAAACATGCTAAGATATGGAACTCTGACATTTAGATTTACCTGATATTTTAAGTCCAGTAGCTGAGGCTGTTTCTCATTGCAAAATATTTTTCTTTTTAACATGTTTTAAATTTTTGGTTTGTTGTTGCTCAGAATGTGTATACAAAAGCAAAATCAGCTGGAGGCAAACATCTGGTGCACTGCCAAAGGCACAGTGCTTATGAAGCAACAGAAGCAATGTAACTCTGCACTGAGGATTACAGCATAGCAACCTTGGGTTTGGTTGGGTTTGTTGTCATTTTCCTCCAAGGATTAGTTAGAGAGATTCTGAAATAGTAGCTCTCAGATTTGGTTCATCTGTGTCAGAAAGAAGCTGTATAACCCTCCTTTATTTTAAAACAGTATTATTTTTTCAGAGTTTTGCTTCATGTATGATCTGAAATGAATTCAATTCACTTTAAACAATCATTGTTTACTGAGGTTATGTCTTGGTTTTGTTGATTTCTTTATGTGCATGTTCAAAAAAATCCTATTCACTTATGAAGGTGCTCACCTGTGTGAGGGAGTATCATGAACTAATGGCTGACATTTCAGTTGGATTATATTCATCTCTCCCAAAGTTATCATTAGCTGTATCGTATGAAAAGGGATGTTAACTTGCTTCTGCTATCAGTAAAGTCAATAGTATTTTGTTTAAGGACTGTTTGAAGTACTGGATCCATAACCAAGAGGCAATCATAAAAAATTACATTATCTTTCTGGCTCATCTCTCTTCCTTCCTTCTAAAATAGCTTTCTTGCATTCAATAAAGAATTCTTAATTGAATGGGTAAGTGCATAAAAAAAATGACGACTAGATCAGAATAACTCCTAGTTATTCTAGTTTATAACACTTGAGTACCTGGTTCATATTGCCTCTTTCCCAATCATTCAATAGTCTGTTGCTCTTACACATGTAGTACTACCTTGTTTTGAAAACATTAACAAATTTGAGTCATGCAGAGTTAAACAAATTTAGCCCTAATTTCTTTCTTCACTCTGAGGCAGAAAAGGTCTATGCTCTCAAGTAAAGAAATCAGACAAGAAATCTGATAAAAGAGAGATTAGATTACAACACTGGCAAAATGTAACAGGGAGTTAGAAGGAATGTAAATTGTTAAGCAAAAAAGACAAGTTCCTTCATTCATATGTGAACCTATTACCTCAGTGAGGGGGAAGAACCCTTGTGCCACATTTCTCTTTGACTAGAGGTATGATAATCTAAGGAAAAATTACAGCATATAGCATATATAAAATAAAAAGCATAGATCTACATTCTAATTCTTTTCTGACCTCCCTAATGGATTGTTACCTATATGTTCTATTTAAAATAAGTGAGATCTATAGATTTAATGACTGGACCTAGTGTCTAGTGTTGCCTCTCAGGATGCATCTCTTCAGCCATGCGTTATGGTGAGAGAGAAAAGGGTCTCAGACCTGGCCGATGGAAAGTATATCCCTTCCTCTATGTAGTTACATTGCTCTTTCATAGGCCGTTACATTGGGAAGTTGAGCATACTGTACTTTTATACAGAAAATTTACATATAATGCTCAGTCTTCTAACAGAGCATATTGAAAATGAAGAGAATTAAATATGTTTAAAACATCATTATGAAAACTCTACAGTCTTGCTGGAACATTTTTTATTTAGCAATCCATTAATTACAAAAGTATTTCAAACAGAGGGGAAAAGTAAAAAACGGTTCAGTGATGATGGTTTTAAATGGACATAACATTTGGCATGTCATTCTGCTGCCCTCAGGTAAGTAAAGATTTTCTATTTCGATGTAATGGAACCAAGATCTCTCCTGAACTGATAGTTTTCTGTGTTTTTACTAGAACCATGACATAACATTTGCCAAGGTAACAGAAGCCTCTGCAGTCCACTAAATAATGTGTTTTTAAAAAGAAAGCAGAATGTAAAATCAAAATTTCATTTAGATTATTCCTGAATGACTTAGTGTAAAGTCACACAGTAAAGAAAGAGAGAAATGTCATTTGAGGTGATAAGAAATTTCAAGGCACAAATGCCTGCTATTCACTACTGACTAGGGGAAAAGTCCAAAAATGCTAGCAGGCATGCCAGCCCTCTGTACAAAACTAGAATCAACAGCTACTGTCATCAGCTAAGATTAGTGTGAGAGATGATTCTTTTGTAACTGTATAATGAAGTAGCAGGCAATAACATGAAGAAGATGCAAGAACTGAAATGTACTCTGCAGTATTTATCAGACTGTGCTATTTATGCTACAGTCCTGTGGAAGAGGCAGTGGAGAGGCAGAAAAACAATCATCAAGGAAATAGGTTTGAGGCAGATGCTACTTAGCAGGGCTTCTCCTTGTCATGGTTTAACCCCAGCCAGCAACTAAGCACCACGCAGCCGCTCACTCACTCCCATCCCCCACCCAGTGGGACGGAGGAGAAAATTGGGAAAAAAAGTAGAACTCATGGGTTGAGATAAGAACGGTTTAATAGAACAGAAAAGAAGAAACTAATAATGATAATGATAACACTAATAAAATGACAACAGTAATAATAAAAGGATTGGAATAAATAAATTATACACAACGCAATTGCTCACCACCCACCAATCGACACCCAGTTAGTCCCCAAGCAGCGATCCCCAGACCCCACTCCCCCAGTTTACATACTAAATGTGGTGTGACATGATATGGAATACCCCATTGGCCACTTTGGGTCAGTTGCCCTGGCTGTGTCCCATCCCAACTTCTTGCGCCCCTCTAGCTTTCTCACTGGCCAGGCATGAGAACCTGAAAAACTCTTGACTTAGTCTAAAGACTACTCAGCAACAACTGAAAACATCAGTGTTATCAACATTCTTCTCATACCTAACTCAAAAACATAGCACTGTACCAGCTACTAGGAAGACAATTAACTCTATCCCAGCTGAAACCAGGACACTCCTACATCTAAAAAAGACCCCATTCATTAGGCTGAAGTAGATAGCTACCTCACCTCACTATCACAGAACCTGGGCTCTGCGGAGTACAGGTCCTTAGCAAAGCCACACAAGAAGGCTTCTTGTAAGCACAACCCCAATGTGACAGGCTAATGCAGCTTTGCCCCAAGTCATCATTCACCGTAGGTGCAGACTCTGTGCTGCTCAGGTCATGTTTTTGTGGTCTCGGTAGACCAGCCCTATACTTCAAAAATAAAATACTGGCACTAGAAGATCATTGCAATACAATGAAAATAGAGGGAGGAACTGCAGGATCTGGAGGAATACTCCAGTAACACAGAGACCAAAGAGCTGGCACAGTCACCGTAAAGGGGAAAGAAGGAAGCATGAGGCATCCTTACTACTTTTCCCCATCCCCCAGTATCCGCTCCACAGGTACACTTGTTCAGGTAGAAGCAGTAGCTGCAGAGGGAAACAATTTATGTCAATTACTGCAAAGTATATATTCTCTTGGGACAGTAGTTTCTACCTGTGCAGAGAGACAATTGACTTCCACACCATACACTTTCTTAATAGAAAGAGAAGGGGAGCAAGAACGTACAGGATGGAAAGTATGGGCTATACACAGCATACGAGGGACCACAGGGAGAGAGAAAGCCAAAAGCAGAGTCTGGAACCTCTCATATGACTGTCTTTTCTTTCTGCACTAAAGAGAGAGATGTGGCCAAACCCATGTCATCCCTCGTAAGGCCAAAAACTTCAGGACCTTGAGAGAGGATAAGAAAGGTCCCTTAGAGGTGCAGTAGATATACTGAACTGCCACAGTACCAAACTCCTGCTTAAATTCTGAATAGCAAAATGCATTTTATTTTTAAAACAGTATTCAAATATCAACAAAATAGGCTTGCATGGTTAGAGGGCTGGCTTTTTTTTTCTGTAATGTTGATAAACTAGAGGAGGCTTGAAGGAGGAAAGGAAGAAGGTATACTAGCGTTTTACTATTTAGAATTTAGCTATTTTAACACCAAAATAAAGCACATTCTACTTTCAAGGAGTTTTGACAGCAAGCACTATTATTTAAACAGGTAAGTGGAATTCAGGAAGAACACGGGATTTAATTATTCTTTCAGCTCCATCATATATTGGTTTTCTTTGGATTCTCTTTATTAAGAGTTTGTTCCAAAACCTTTTCATAGTCTGCTTTATAAAGAATCCTTTGTGATGTGTGAGAGATGATTCTGTTTACTCACTAGAAAGACTTATATTTAGGTGATTTAGATGTGCACTTTACATTTAAGGAGTAAGGTATTGCTTCCACTTTGTACTATAACCCCTTACAAAACTGTAGGTTGATAATGTAGATAAAAATAGAATATAATAAAGTGTATAAAACCTTATATTTTTAACAGTAGGGAAAGATAAAAAGTCTTCCTTAACCATTAAAAAAAAGTATTATTTTTAGCAATAATTTTGTATTAGATGGAAATTAATTTATTTATACAGTTCCCAGCCCAAGCTGAGATGGTTGGTTGCAAAAGATAGATGTACTTTATGTGCAGCTTCTGCTCTTATTTGAGCTATCATAGGAATTAATCTAATGCAACAGAGCAGAATTTGGCCTTAAACTGTGAAACTGCTGAATGAGCTATTAATTCTTACAGTATGCCTGCGAGGTAGTAAAATAACTTTATCCACATCTTACTGTATAATCATATGGTTATTTAGATGAGGACAATATCAGATCATCATGGCTTTTTTCCTTTTTGAGACAACTGAGAAGAAAAATATAAATCACAAACCAAACTACTTGTTAATAATAAAATGGGTATCTTATTTTGGAGTGGTTATGGAAAAGGTGCCTTCAGGCAACACGCATCACCTACAGTATTTACTGAAACTCTATCAGTTTGGAAGGCTTGTGGAAGCAGGTTAGATTGCTAGAAACAGTGGGTTAAATGCCAGAAAAATGTTGGCTCATCCTGTATTCTTGACATTCTTGAATATTACTGCACTTCTTCACTTTCATCTTTGTGAAATATGCAAGAAATGTTTCTTATGTTTGTATTTTAATGTATGATAGAGTGATGTTAACAGATGAAATGGACTAAAGTAGCTACTGATGTTCCATGAATGTGTAATCGTGAGCTGTATAAAAAGAAATTGTGCCATAAGCTTTTAACATAAGGGTTTAACATAATATACAGTATTTTGTGTGTTAGTGATCGCAGCTTTTTAAAGGCTACAGCAAGAAAAAAGAAAAAAAGTTAATATGATAGTGTATTAATAATTTGTCTGTGAGTTTTCAAAATATTCTCCTGTGAATTCTGTCTGATGGCAATTTCATCTCAAAGTACTTACTTTTTGGTAAAACTCTGTAAATGTGTTGTGCATGGATTTGATTAAATTCCTTTTTATTGTATTACAGTATCATATTGCACTTAAACTGACATTCTCTGCACACAGAAGTGTTAAAATATGTGACATTTATGGTGTCAGTCATGTCATGTAGATATTTTATTAAAAAAATAAACTTAACTTTTTTCAGAAATGGTGTAATTATTTTTATGATATTTTAGGCAATGGGCTTAAAGTCACAGGAGGGACTATCAACACCATTAGAAAAAAGGATGAAACCCTCAGCAGCAGTTAAAGTGCATTACTATGAAATATTTCAGGAGTGAAAACTTGAGAGAAAAGGAATGGAGTGCTTTCAATTGTTATATTATTCAGATTAAGCTTCAAAATACTTTAACTGCATTAATGAAAAATACAAAGAGGTGTTTTCAAGGAGCATGCTGGAGGATGGCAGGCACTGAATTAGGAGTCTGATCTTCCAAGGCTTCCTTTACAGTGAGTGGACAGAAAGAGATCTCTCCAGAGGACAGGTGGAGGATGGGCTCCAGTTCTGGAAAAAGCTCATTCTGAAAACTCAGGAAAGTTATCTTGATAAAAGCCTGTTGAAATAAGTACAGCCACTTCAAAATAGTCCTGCTGATCTTATTATCAAAAAGGCAAAGAATTTCACTTGAAGCAAATAGCCTTATGGAAGCTTTATAGATCTGTGGGCCCTCCTAAGTACTGAATAGAAAAATCATTTCAAAAAAACTGAAGTGAAGGTAGCAAGTAAGAAGTCCTTTGAGAACAGCCTAAATTCTGCTAATCTGATTACAGCAGTGTTAATATGCTTATAAAGAGCATACAGAATGGTCATCTCAGTAACAGCTACATGACAACGTGATGCTATTTAGGTTAGAAACCTTTAGTAGTCTCAGCACAGATGCCTTGCGTTCCCTGCCCCCATATGCCAAAGAGCAACATCAGTTCATTCCTTTCAACTTGCTTTTCACGTCAATGGGATACAAATACAAGAACCTGGCCATATTTGCAAATGAAGTATTTCCATTATCTGTTGCTAATAATTCAGTTCAGTAATGTATGGCTTGGAGCTTTATGAAATGGAAATTTCTCAAAAAAACAGCCAAATGTAACAAGAGCACCAGTGGAATCTGAGCAGAAATCCTGAGCGTGCCCTCATAGAGCCTGCAGAACCGTGTGGTCAGACCCCTGTTATTTATGACAGCTATTGTTCCAGCAGGTCTATACCATCTTGAGTTCCCAAGAGTAATTCAGGTATGTTCACAAGCAACAATGTCATGAAATGACTTCAGCAGCAAATGTTTTCATACTGAGCTGCACAGTTCCCAGAGCATGAAAACTGCAAAAACGCTGTACCAGGTGTGCAACAAGCAATCAAACAAGAAAGTAACAGCCAGGTAATGTGACCCAAGAGTCACAGAAAAAAGAAGTAACAGATCTTAAAAAGATCAATATGTGATTATGTTGCATAAACTGTACAGCCCTTTCAACATAAAATTCTGGAAAAACAGATATCAAATATCCTCTTTTTCATGTTTGCATATATAGCTACCTAATTATTTTAAAAAATGAAATAAAGATTTAATTCCATGTGGTCCATGCAGTGGATTTTGTTTCTAGTATCCTACTTTCTATATACTAGCAGGATCTTAGAACATTTTTTTCTAAATAAGACACAAGCATGTAAATTTAAAACCCTGGACGACAATCCACCAAAGTCACAAAACTAGAATTACAGGGAAAATTTCATTTTGTAAATAAATGAAACTTTTTCAAAATTTGAATAATATACTTCCAAACCTTTAATAAACAATTATATATTTTACATATAATATTTTTTCATTGACAAAAATTAGATATTTCAACATTTACTTCACAGACTCACAAAGTCACAAAATGGTTGAGGTTGGAAGGGACCTCTGGAGGTCATCTTGTCCAAAACCCCTACTCAAGCAGAGCCAGCTAGAGCCATTTGCCTAGGACCATGTTTGTACAACTTTTGAGTATCTCCAACGATGGAAACTCCACAGCCTCTGTGAGCAACCTGTGCCAGTGCTCAGTCACCCTCAGAGTAAAAAAGTGTTTTCTGATATTCAGAGGGAACCTCCTGTGTTTCAGTTCATGCCCATTGCCTCTTGTCCTGTCACTGGGCACCACTGAAAAGAGCCTGGCTCCATCTTCTTTACACCCTCCACCCAATTTCTTAGACAAATTCACGAGATCCCCCAGAACTGGCCACAATACTCCAGGTGTTGTCCTACCAGTGCTGAGTAGAGGGGAAGGATCACCACCCTTGACCTGCTGGCAACACGCTTAATGCAGCCAGGGATACCATTAGTCGTCTTTGCTGCAAGGGCACTTTGCTGGCTTATGTTCAACCTGGTGCCCACAGGACTCTCAGGTCCTTTGCACACCTGCTTTCCAGCTGGTTGTCCCCCAGCATACACTGGTACATGGGGTTGTTGCTCCCCCAGTGCAGGACTTTGCGCTTTCCCTCACAATACTGAAAAAAATTTCCTTGTAATGTTAGCCTCTATTTAAGTAATCTGCATTTAAAACCTCTACTGAGGTAATGAGCCCAGCCTGAAACCCACTTATGTCATGTTTTAATTCCTCTCCTAACAAGCCAGATAACACACCTGACTTGCCTTGAAAACCAGCATGTGACTTTGGATATGTTTAGTTATTCTCATTAGGCAAGTTCCATAGGAACAGAAGACACTCAAACAGTTGTTTTTAAGAGCACATGGTAGTGCAGCTTGTTTGCCATTGCATGAAGTAGGAGTAAACCTCATGTAGATCTATTAGATCAGAATAAGCCCACACATTATTAGAATTTGGCTGACCATATTTAAAGTAGGAGGATATTGGAAATTCTTACAAATTTCAATCATACTTGTTTGCATTATATGCGAAACAGGTTTCCCTCCCCATCCATTCCTTGTTTCATTGTAGCAATAGCATCTCAGGAAAGTATAAATTATACCACAAGATGGCTCCCTCTCATACGAATTGAGGGATGTCATGGATGTCTGCATTTTGTTCAAGGAGATAAACTTTAGCAAAACGCATTTTTCCTGTAGAAACTCCATGCACTGACATTCATTATTGAAAAGGAAAATTATAAAGTATAAGCACTATTCATGCTACAAATCACACTCCATTTTGAAAGTGATGGAAATGCTTTGAGATGATGGTGTCTTAGAAATAAAAATAGCTGAGACATTAATTTATTAGGAATAAAACCCAAGGGTTTATGTCTAAATACACATATGAAAATGTAAAGTTTTGTATACCTGAATATTTTATTAAATAAAAATGGCATTTTAAAACAGAAACCAATAATTTACTTTTTTTGAGTATTGTTGATTGTCAAATACTTATTGCTACAGATACGATTTTGTCCAATAGAAAATGAATGGCTAACCAAGTTTTAAAGAAGTGTTTAAAAAAATGAAGAGGAAATAAAAAATTTACACTCTGCTCTCAAATCTGTTGAAGTTAGAAGGTCTTTGGAGTAGATTCCTCATATTAAGGATGCCTTCAGAGCAAAGTTACAGGTACAGGTACAAATACATCAGTTATTAGCTATGCACAACAGCTATTCTGCTTATTAACAACATGTATGCTGTTATGTTGTAATAAATGCAAAGAAGGAAGCACATATAGCTTTCACTGAGGAATATATAACTTCATATTATCTCATATCTAAGATGAGATGAACGCATACACTTCAGCAATGTAAATAGTGAAAATCTGTAACTCAGTCTGCCTTGTGATAGCTTGTTGTGTCACCACCCTCTCTTTCCTAGCAGACTTCACCCCTTTACACATTCACTGAACAGATATGGAAACAGCAGTAAGAGCACCCTGAATTGTGATCTGAAATGATACTAAGGGTATCATTATAGATATATATGACAGAATAGTTGCAGACTAGAATAGATACTATGGTGTACCACTAATATCTATTTACTCTTTGTCCTTAATTTCTCAAGAAAGTACAACATATATTCTCTTTCATGATTTAGATGCTAGTTAAATGGGACCACAATGAAGACTATTAATTTTTTATCTAATAGTAGTTAATAAATTAGTTAAAGAATGATACATTTAAGGTTCATAGCAGTATTTACAACTTAAAAATCAATGAGTATTGTGTTTGTTGTACTGTTCTTTCGCCAGGCTTTGCAGGCTCTCCTGAATTACTCAGGAATTACTCAGGACTCAACTGAATTACTTTGACACAACAACCAGCTGCTTTATATTTAACTGCACTGCCAATAAAAGAAACTCAGTAAAAATAAAACAAGAAGACCATATCTCAGTTTAACAGGAAATTTTTCAATTTCATACAAATGTGGTCAGAGTTAATACAGAAACAATTTTATACCAACACACGTTTTTGAGAAAATAAGTTAAAAACACTTTCAAAAGTGTCCTATCCCTTTTTCAGTAGCCTCAGATTTACTTAAGGTTTCTAAGTAGCAAAAAAAACCAACAAAACTTTAATTTTGTTATTGCAGATATATGACACCAAGCAACTTTGTGAATAGTTTTGAAGCAGTACCAAAGCAGCTTCTGGGTGAGGAAACAGGGAAAAGGTAATAGGTCTTTCTTCTCTCTTTCCCTTTCTCTGTCTTTTCTTCCCGATAGCTTTGTATCTCACTGCAAATCTGATCCATCTGGGAGACTAGGACATTCTTGAAGGACTTTGCTCAATAGTTGCAGTGCAAGATAACATTGGTTCAAGTCCAACCTGGGCTACTGGTTGTGGCAGGAGTAGTTCAGTGTTCAGGTAAAGTCCTGATGGTATAAGATGACCCCTTTCTGAGAGCTCATTGCATCTGACCTGAGTTGATTTCACCCCTGCATTAATTCTTTTATTCCTTAATGACACCTTCACAATGCTGCTTTCATTTGAGAGGTAGTACATTCCAACACTGCGTCTGACATAGAGCTAAGTGTGTTTAACTGGTTTGTTATCCCTGCTCCCCTTCCAATTATTTCTCCCCTCTGATTAGCATCAACATTTGACACAGCTGCTCCACTTGTAGAACAGTCACATTGTCTTTCAGATTATCAAACTTCTAATACTTCATTTTTTACCTACAATTCTCACTCTTGTGTTCCCACTCTGGCTCCCCCTCTAAGTGAAAGTATGGACCCAGCTTTACATGAAAATCTGTCCTCTTCTCTGAGACCCCAGACAATCACTTGGGATAAGAGTTACAAGAAAATTCAGGTACTTAGATGCCTTTCTCACCTCTTTCCTTCCTTTACTACCTAATCCTGGAAAAAGCTCAAGCTCAGTTTTCAGAATTAGCATGTCCAAGTTACCTAAACTCTTCTATAAGCACCTCCTTCACTACACACTTTCAAAATACCAAACTTATGTCTAAAACCTAACAGAATTTACAAAATTTATTTATTCCTTCCCTGGTTTCACCTGAGGGGTGCAGTTCCTTTGGGATGCCCAAAGGGACTACTGGACAACCTCTGTAAACAGTCCGAAAATCTTATACATTGCCTTTTCCTGTCCACCCTCACAGTGTCTCCTGAACCTGTACCAGCTCTCATCCAACCATATCACATTCTCCAATATTTATGAGATGGCTACAGGGTAAGTCCAAGGTACAGACAGTGTTTGCTCATCTGTGAATTTTACAAGGTTACTTAATCTTTTTAAAATTAAGGCAGAATATTTTACTTGTAGCAACCAGAGCAACATATACTGCATGCTTCTTTTGGCATGTGCAAAAACATCCAAAACAAAAATATTTTTTCCAGTGTGATAGAAAGTGTTAGTGTTTTCCATTATTTGTTCCATGTCTAGCAGTTTTCTAATTCAGGGTCAAATTTAAGCCCTAGTAAGGACACAAGTCCAACTTGCTGTCTGTTTGTTTGTCCCTGCCAGGCTGTACAGACATCAGTCACAATTTGCATATGTATCACAATTTTGCAGCTCCAGATAGAGCAGATCTATTTATGGTCACAAAAATCAAGTGTACAAATTCACTAGCTATGTTTACATACTCACCTTGAACAAAAGAAGATAAAAAGTTATTCTGTCATTGATTTTTAGGCAAGGCTGTCTTACTACAGCATGATCTAATTTTCATTAAAGCAAGTGGTAAAATACCTGCTCATCCAATGGAAAATGATTCTGAGAAGTTGTCCTCCAAAGCTTTATTTGCAGCTTTCTTACCTCTCTTGGTGCCTTGCACATGCCTACCCAGATGTTTCAGAGCAGAGCTTTTAGCAGGAATAAAGACAAAGTGTGGGAAGTGCACTGTAAGACATCAGCCTTACTGAAGTGCTGAAAATGGTTTGTTTTTCTTTATATTCCCAACAGAGCATTCATGTGGTACTTTGGGTGCCTGTGAGTGCACTAAAATACAGAAGGATACACTTCCAACGGAATTGCCCACCCACATAACATTTTTACAGAAGTATATGTAAAATATGTCAAAAATCCATGGGTTTGTCATTTTAATTTTTAAAAAACACCAAACAGATTTTTTTATTATTATTATTATTATTTTTTTAAATAAGCACTGCCAGGGAACGATGCTGCTAGGCTTGCTTCTAGCCCCAGTTAAAAAGTACAGAAAAGTAACATAACAAAGTAGACTGACCTTTTACCCAATATTTAACCCACCAGAGGAAGAAAGGCTAACATATAACTACTGTGTGAAGCCTGTCACAGGTTTCTGAGATGAAAATCTTTAACAAGATATCAGGCATTTTATTTGTGTTATTCTTACTCTCAGAAGATCAGTAATGTCTTTGACCCTGCCAATTTCATGGTATCTAACACAGCTACCTGATTACTCTGAGCTGCCTTCCTGGAAGAAAAACTTCAGTTTTCCAAATTGTCTGGTCAATAGTTTAAGATCAGTGAGTGACAGACTTCATTCTGATGTTGCAATTTTCTGAACTTAATATCCTTGATACAGTTTTAGTGGCTGGGGGTTCTGTGAATCTGGTTTGAACAAGAATTTTCTGTCAAGCCTGCTTGGGTAGTTCCCAATAGCCCTGTTCTATGGGTCTGAAGTCAATGGAAAAATGTCTAAGGAAATTGGATCAGGCTGGCCTACCTGCTTATAAAAGGCAGTAGTTATATATCTCATTGCAGCTGGAACTTTAATTATTACTTTTCCAAAGGAAATTGAATCACCATCTTTGACATAATCATTCTGAAAAAATTTCAGTTAACTTCAGACCTTAAACAAATGTTCCGAACTCAGGGAGTGAAGCAAATTATGAGTCCTTTCCAGTGTTTAATTCTTGTGTGCCTGCAAGTTAATGACCTATTTAAAAAATACACTGTTCATAAAAATAAAGTGCGACGGAATCAAAACTGAACTTGAACATCTGTAAAATATGTTTGCCATCTTGCCTCTCTTAGTTCTGCTGCAATCTAGTCTTGCTCTGCCTGAAGTGGAAATATTTCTACTAACCTCAACAGTGGCTGGGAGAGGCTTTTTAGGACTTATTCAACTCATACATGTGTAATTTCAAAAGTTTCAATTACATGATAATATTTTAAATAGTAAAATAAACATGGAAAATATACTTAGGGATGGTAAGATAGTGATCATGCAACATCCAGAAACGCTAAAAAAAAAAAAAAAAATTCCTTTCATTGTACAACTCTTTGACCCCCTTTTATCCTCCAATCCCTCTTTTTTTAAATTCTTAGGATAAAAGCCTTTCCATAGGAAAGAGACTATATATTTTTGTGCTGTTTACATCCAGACAGCAAATAGTTAGCATAGAAGTCAGAACAAGGAAAGAAACACTTATATCCCCTAGCTTTAGACAACTTATTTGAGTTGAAATCTAGAAAAAGATCGCTTCATTTCTTTTTATTTATCCTGTTTTAGAGAAGCTCCATAACTATTCCCAATGTTTCATGCTTTTGTTCCATTCCCACTTGAAAGTCTGAATTTAAGTTTTCTCTACCAACAATTTAATTCAAGCAGAGGACAACAGCTCTTGCCTTTTCATGGATCCCTAGAGTGTAATCTTGATTAAAATAAATCTTTATTAAATCCCTTGAGGAAGGAAGTGGATTCCTTCAGAATCTGGATGTCTCCTCCAAACAGACGTACCAAGGAACAGAGCTTCTCTTTACCACAGTCTAAGTCCAAACACATAAACTGCCTCCATGGTGCTTCTGTGCTGATAGGAACTTATCTTTGATCAGATCTCTCCAGAGCTGATGGAAAAAAGGGGAGAAATTTGCAGAAGTGATTAACCAGATTTTAGCTGTATTTTACCTGCTGAAGAACCACTCTTGGATGTTGTACTTTTCTGGAAAAAAAATGCAAAACCTTGGAGAATTCATTTTCAATCAGCTCTTCTATACCTTGCTTCTCCTTTATATGTATAAGAACTCTAGCCATTTAACTCTATTACTACACTATCCCTAAGATTATCTAGACTGGAAAAAAAGAGGAATTTGGCGGATTTATCACTCCATAGATGGGTGTGGAAATAAGGCAGAGTCTTGCTGTGCTTCTCTTGGGAGATCAGTTGATTCAGAAGGGAAAAAGGGTAGAAGAACAATGTATAGATGCATTTCTAGTCTTTTTGTCCATACAAATAAATCCATAGAAGGTAATTATTCTTGAGCGGTTAATTTGAAACCTAGCCCAACTAGCCAGGCTCCATGGCTGCATCTACATAGTTCTGAAGGCAGCAGAATCAAAACAAACACTTGTGTTTACTCAACAGGAGCATGTAATTAACTCCTTTCTGAAATCATGTAATGAAAGT
The DNA here is from genome assembly GCF_000737465.1 of Haliaeetus leucocephalus. Lineage (NCBI taxonomy): Eukaryota > Metazoa > Chordata > Aves > Accipitriformes > Accipitridae > Haliaeetus > Haliaeetus leucocephalus. The sequence goes on along the minus strand of NW_010972720.1, from coordinate 2,566,794 downwards.
CACATCTCACTTGTGAAGAAGAACAATCTAAGATACAAAGATTACTATTATTTACAGACTGATCAAAAAGCTATGAACTGAATCTCTTCATACAGCACCCGTGACAATAACTCTATGACTCTTCAGCATGTTTTACAGAAAAAAGCCAATTAGCTACAAAAGAGGAAGAACCAAATTATCTTTCCTGTTTCTCTAGGATGACTCCCATGAAATAAGTGGAATTGTAGAAGAGTAAAAGAAGGTAACTTGGGTCCATTGCAATCTCATAAATAACCTTACTGCTATTAGTTAGACTTAGGGCCACATACGTGGTATAAATACTAAACAAACATATTAAGGGTCTACAAGTCTTGGTCCCCATTGCTTACTTTCCTTCCATGGCCTCATGAGTCTTGCATATTAGCTTCATATTAGTGATGGTAGGTACAACTCAATCTTCACAGGACTCGTATTGCCCAAAGTATCGCAATATCAATAGTTACAACTTCGTTTCAAAGGACAAAAAGACAGACCTATTTTGGGAAGTTGAAAGTAGGAATCCTTCTTTCTCACAGTCACTATCCATTCCCTGACCTCCTCAGTCAGGCTAGGACCTGCATCTTGCAGAACGTTTACAGTCTGAGTAGCCTTCAGTACAAGACAGAACTGAGACATCCTTCATTTTTTCCACCCTATGGGATATTCTTTTTTCTACCCCAGCTCAGCTTGCTCTGTCAAATGTTCCTTCCCAGAAACACAAGTCCCCTGCATGCTTTGCTGGCAAGAGGGAATAACTTTATCAAACTAATATAGAGTTCTTCACACAACTGCTGGAGTGGACTGGCCATGTGCAAAATACTACCTGACATCCTGGGGAAAAAAAAAAAGCAGGAGGAAGCAAGAATGCAGGATGAACAAGAAACAGTAGGGCTACATTGAGCCAGGCTGAACTGCACAGTCAAAGAAATAGATTACTGATGTAACACACAGCAATATTGTGATAACCCAAATACTCTGACGACTCTCTCACAATAAAATTTTATAAAGCTAATCCTACTCGTGACACACCCACACACACATACAGAGGCACTAGGTGTTTTAGTTGCTTGGTGAACTAAAGAATATGTGGAGAGTTAATATTCCGTGTAAAAGAAATCTGTCTGAATAATTGGTTTTCCTATAGCTGTGCAAAACAAAATTTGAACAAAAATTCACCCTGATGGTTGTTTGATTTTAATCAAATTAAAATTCAGTTTCATGTGAAATGAATAGTTTTACTGGAAACAAAAGTAAGTAATAAATTTGTAATTGCATTGAGTAAAACTCTAAATTATAACATTATTACTTTTAGATTATACATCTAAAATATTCCTTAACTGAATGTTTCAGTTCAGAAAAAAAAAGGTCTAATACCATTTATATGATGCAAATTCATATATTCACTCACTGTGCCTAAAATTTCATTGTAAGTGAACACAGAATCACAGCGGTAATAGGGACTTCTGCTTTAAGATAGAATCAGGTATGTATGTCTCGACAGACACTTGTTAAACCTGTTTTTGAAGAACTTAAATGATTTCAACTTTGCAGTTCCCCAAGGCTTTATTGCAGGACTTTATCATTCTTACTCTTAGAAGTTTTTTCTAAATATCTAATACAACTCCTCCTTTTTGCAATTTAAGGCTATTATTTCTCATTCTATCTACAACAAACAAGGAAAACATATTCCTTTCCTCTTTGCTAATGGTTTATTTACCACATTCCTTCCCCACACCATATTCCTTTGTTCTTCTATTCTTTAAGACTAAAAATTCCAATTCACTTATTCTTTCCTCACAGATCATGGTTTCCAGACTTCAAATCACTGTTGGTGCTCTCCTCTACGTGCTTTTCAGCCAGTCCTCCGCCTATCTTGGAGAGCAAAACACAGAACTGAACAAAGTATTCTAACTGAAGCCTTACTATCACAGCGCAGAGCAGAGGGATTACTTCAAATGTTTTGGATATAGGGTTCTGTTTATATGTTTTCTTTTTCATAGCAGCATACCTCTGTTGATTTGTGTTCAGCATGTGAGCCATACTAACCCATAGATTCTCTTTTGTGCACAAATAATAGTTAGCCTCTTGTTTTCCTTACTTGAGCAAAATATTTTGCTCACTTCTAGTGTGAAGTGACATGAAAACAATGTAATTTGAATCTTTTCCAAGGAACAAGAGGCCCCTTTTAAAATTCCTTCCCCAGCTTCACAAGACCTTTCAAAATGTTTTGACTTTCTGTGTTGGTCGAGCTATCCCCATCACTTAATAATAATAAAGTATCCCTGTCACAGCCAAGCTACATATTATTCATATGCTGTAATAACAGTGCTTTTAAGGAAGTAAGCATGAAGATTTCAAGTAAATACTCATTTGATGCCATTTCATGCTTTCAGAAAATAACAAACAGATTTTCCATCCTTCCCTTTTCACACATGTACACTCACAGGCACAAATTAATTTATCATGGAGGATGCAGGATTCTGCCACTGCTAGAGAGCTGTTAGAATACTTTCAGCGTATAGCTGGTGCCTAGAGGAGAAGAGTTTCTGTTGTTGAACGGAAAATTTCTGTGATAAAAGTTGGAGGAACATTTTAGGTGTAATTCCCCAAAGTATTTCAGCTGCATGATGACACTGGTTTAGAGAAAAAAAAAAGATCTGCAATTACTGATTAAAGCGCTGACACTTTTAGGTCTTAGTCTTAAAGCAAGGGACTCATGCAAAAAAGTGAGACACAGAGGGTCACACACAGTCACCAAAATGCAGGGGCAAAGTCCAATGAAATGAATAAATAATTCCTCTCTTATTTTGAAAATAATTGGATTATTCAAGAATTTCAAATAAGTACAAGTTACAGGTTTGTTTTAAATGAACTATCTTGATTTATATTTTATAACCAATAACTTTGGGGGATTATATGAGAAATACTGAGTAAGCAGATAAAGGAAAAAGTTAAGGGAAGTAATGACTTCTGTGAAAGAATCGTGCAGTTTCTATGTTCTGTTACTGCCAAATCAATTATTTAATTTCTCAGGAATGACAGCTCAATGTCAAGGTAAAACCAAGCTAATAGACTCATGGAAACAATACCATTGCAACTGACATTATACAAAAACTGAGAGTAACTTTGTGTTGCTCAAAACATATTCACCTTTCCCTGAACATGTCCTTTGACTTTTTGCTGGCTCAACCCCCAAACTTACAGCTTTTCTTCTCTGGTTATTAATGTTACAACTAATAAGGAAATAAATAAAAACAGTTCCGGAAGAATACCTTCCAAACATCAAATGATAGACAAGTTATTTATACATTAGATTTTCCTCTGTTAGCATAAATATTTTGAAACCTTTTAATATCAAATTGATTTACACTGACAATTCTCAATTTAATATTTTTCACCAATTCATAACTTAGGATAACTTCTGCTGGAGGCAGTTCCTGGTAAAAGCTAAGCTATCATTATATAAGGGATTTCTCCTAAGAATATGGAGCTTCTTAAGGTTATTTTATGCATTTCTGAGGCCACAGTTAGCAAACTCACTGAAATTTGCTCTCTTACAAGGCTAGTTGGTTAGCATTCATTTAGCTTGTTAAGAGCTACCTTAGAAGCACCTAACAGAAGAGAGAATTTACTGCCACAATAAAAGACCAGTGACAATCTATAAAAATTATAACATAAAGTTATTGTTTGTGACTAGTAATGATGAGAGAGATTCATATAAAGAAATGAGATGTTAGATTTTCAGAATGCTAGGAAACTTGCCATCATTAGAGAAAGGTAACATTGGCACGATCACACCTTAGAAGGGAAAGAACAGAAAACACCCATTTCCAATAAGAAACCAAGATGTTCTAGCCCGTTTTCATGTGAGTAGCTAGACACAGCCTCCAGGAGAACCCACTGTAGATGAACCTAATCAACTCAAGTGGCATGACCTACTGCAAACTAGCAATAAAAGTATTACAGATTTTTGGGATAGCTTTCATCCCTTTGGGAGTGTTGATGATCAGAATATAAACCAGTCTTGCAGCCTATGTTGCCCAGCATCTACCTCTCCACTCTTTTGTTGATCAAAGTGGTTTCTATCCTCCTGAAGCTTTACCTGCGGAGGGTGGAGAATAAGCCAATCACAGCTTTTTTAAACATCATATTCTCATCTGCATAGCACTGGTTTATTCCAAAGATATTTTGGGCTTGCCTATTGCAGAACCTTTACATTAACTCTAAGCCTTCATACTAGCGACTAGCTAGTAAAGGAAGAAAATATAATAACTTTCTAGCATTCTTTGACCACTGTCCCAACAGTTACATTGATGCTATCACCAAATGGCAGTGTCATTTATGGAAAGACAGCTGCATCTGGTGAGAAGAAAAGCCTTTGTAGAAGGTGGATTCAGGAAATCTGTAGTACTACTATGGACAGCTGTGTTTAACATTATCTTTCACTGCTCTTAAAGAAGACGTAGTTGAATTTTTTGAGGGTTTGTATAATTGCAGTAATCTAAAATGTAGTAAAATATAGCACATTTTAATATCCTTACAGCTGGGTTTACAATACTTCTAAGAGCATACCCAAACCACTTTTCCCTCCTTCCTGTTGCTAATGACAATATGGTCAGAATCAATACTTATTTTTAAAGGACATTTTTCTCTGAACTTGCCAAACTTTTCAGCATGTCAAGAATTATGAAATGGGATTGCCAGTTATTTCAGTGAGCACATGGGGAAAAAAAGACCTAGATAGTCTTCCAAGATCCTGAAATATCAGCAAATCCAAATGCTTCCTTTGATGTAATTTCAAACATCTGAAAAACATTATTAACCCAATGCTAAGGATTCCTCTTAAATCACTAAAGACACAAAGAAGATAATAGACCTGATTCTCACTGTCTTTTATCTCTTATAGTTATTAGCTGTGTAAAATGTGTATGCAAGAAGATGCTAATTTTAAAATTGAGAGGGAGGGCAGTAAAGTATTTTATCTATCAAAAGCAAGCTCTTTGGTGTAAGTTGGAGGCTGATTTGATAGTAGCTGGCTCAGGTTCACTGTGGAATATTTCTTCCATTAAGCACTTTCTAAAGAAAAGACATTAACTATTAATTGGTGAAGGTGAGTTGTCCTTTTGCTTCCCTCTTCCATATCAGTTCCATCTCTGATTGCTAAGTGAGAGGGAATACAAGGTTGTGTGTCCTCTGGGAAATACAGTAATTAGTAATGAATAATTTATTGAGAATTTCAAGATTTCAAGAAAAGTTGTTTATTCTCTTCACCCAAATTTATTTTTCTAATAAGGTTCTTGTTTTGTATTGTGGTTCATGCTTAATGGCTGTCATGGTTTACTAGATATATTGAATTATGTGACAGAATACTATTTCAGTAATGCTATACCTGCAGTGCAGAAAGAGATATGTTCTGTTGAAAAAGGAATGCAGATAGAATACATTATAATGCATGGTAGAAAGCATTCCCCTGCCTTTTTTTTCTTTTTTTTTTTTTTTCCCCAAGAGGTCTGGCATTATTGTATTTACTCATACCTCATCCAAGAGGTTGCTGTTATTTTGACTTTGCACTTTTACATGCTTGCAATGGTGTAAATGACTAAAAAAATACAAGGTAATGGAGAAGAAAGGGCTGGTTGTGACCAGGGACAAGTCTGGCAAAAATTCTTTAGCCAAATAACCATGAGGGTGCTGCTCTGAGGAAACCTCTCTGAGGACGGGAAACAAAATAACTACTTGGAAATTAATTGTAACTTCACAGCGATGTAACCATTTATTTAAATTTTTTTTATCTATATATATAGTTTTTTTTTTTTAAGCCATAAATAAAAGGAGACAGTGAAAAGAGAAAAAGGCATAACTGGCTGAATTTTCCATATAAGGGTAAAGCCTCAATAAAATGCATTACACTGAACATGGAAATTCCCTGGGTGGTTCTGGGCTTCTGTCACGCGCCAGAGCCATTATAAAATCATAGGCGTACATATTCCTGATAGCAAAAACTCTTTCTAAGAAGTAGATGAGGCTGATTAAGTTACATTTAACAGTTATGGTTCAGTCAATCCTTTGACTACTTTAGAAGCACAAGGCACAATGCCAGATCAGCATTACCAGTACGTTTGGTCTATCACAACAACTTCTGCAACTCTCCATTAGTGTGTGGCTTAAAATTCTGTTTCACAACTTCTGAACACAGCTGTTTGGAAATACAGAAAACAGTTTCCATAAACTTCTCAGTGATCTTGTGTACTGGAGAAGAAGGGAGGAACTGATTTTCACTCAATAGTATAACACAGAAGGTCTTAAAATTCTGCTGTAAAATGGAAGCTGGTCAGCTGGAAATGCCCAAGAAGAAGGACTTAAAGATGACTATAGAATAATAGTAAACTGTCATGTGTTGCAGGTGAGAAAAAGGCAAAAGGAATCCTAGGAAACATCAGCAAATATACTTTTATTAGGAATAGATCCCATTCAACAGTCCTGGAACTGTTCTGAATGTATATGTCCAAAAACCTAAAACAGATCCAAAGGACTACTTGGATTACAGGAAAAATATGAAATTTGTCTTTCACATGAGAAGGCTCAAAGAGCTTAATTTTTCTGATCTGGTGATAGAAACAGCAAGGATATATAAATGATCTCTGGAAACTGAGCATATCCTTATAATCCTGATGAGGGATAAACACCAAGAACAAAAAAGAACTCTTTAAGCTAAGAAAGTAAGTCAGAAAAAAAGAGAATAAAATTAGTCATTAGTATTTTAGGCTTTCTTCTTACAGATGAAAGAGTTCTAACCTATAGAGCATTCAAGATTTGGAATACACTTCCAGTGAAAGCAATGGGGGCTAAAAGCCTTCAAAAAGAGAACTCCTTTTATGGAACATAATGTGATTGCCTACAGCAGAATGGGATTTCTCTCAATGACTAAGTAATTTGCTTCTAGTCCATTTTTTCCATTACTGTATGAATATGCACATGTACACATACATACACACAAATATGTATATGCAGACAAAATTTCCAGTACATAGAAACTACATGTTATTGCATAATGTATTTTACTCATGACAGTGTGTAGTATTTGATCTGACTATATACATGTGAACAGTAAATAGAGATATGTGAAATGTTGGCTAGGAATTAAATGTCATAACCCCTTGTCACTGCAAAGCAAAATATGTACTTTGGGTGTATAGCCGTGAGTCAGTATTTTTATTGACATTAAGTTGTTATACAATATTTTTATTTTAGATAAACACAACAGCAAAGTAAGAACAAATATATTTTTCCAGGAACTAGTTAGGATCTAGTGTACCTTAGTATACCCTGAAAAACAGTGTACAATTTAGGAGTGACTCACTAGGGCACCAGCTTTGGAGAATATGTTCAATTCCTGCTCTGTCATGGACTTACAATTAGTCAGAAGAAAGCCAAGTGGGGCCTATTTTTACTATTGTTAGTTCAGTCACAGTGTTGATAGAATTACTGAAATCAGTGCTAACTCACTTACTACGCTGTGTGCAGCATAGTCCTCAAGACAGTGTGATAAAAATTAAGTCAGTCCAGCAACCCACTGACAGTGAAAGAGGTGATCTCATTCCTTCCACTCTCCCCCCTGATGCCCAGATATACAGCCCTGCCCTCTCCCTCACACCAGCTCTGTGGCCACCCTTCAGAAATCTAAATCAGCTCACTAAGCTCACTATTTCTGTTTTACCAGTAAAACCAGGGAAGGAACAGTCAATTCTAGCTGCTCAAAGTCAGAACCATGGGAGACAAGGCTACATCTATTAGTGTAAAATGTTCTCCCACTGGTTCAGTCATCTGAAACTGCATTCACAATCTTCAGAAGGGATGAAAAATATTATTTCTCAAGAGAAATAGCACCATTTTCTCAAATCTCTTTTAGGCCATCATTCTGCCAAAATGCTGAGGAGCAGGAAGGAGAGGTAGTTTGTCCAGGGTAATACCCAAAAACGCACTCATTAGCATTTAGTATATTTTTACTAAACTATCAATCTTTAGATCTAAATTTCTGCTGGATAGGTAAAAAAGTGCATGTATTTGTGAGTGTATTGTATGTATATAAAGAAGATCTGAATTACCCATTTCATATTTCAAAACCCATGATTAAGATTTATAGCTAAAAATACCTGTGGTGTTGGTGAAGTCCTATTCTGGATAAGGAGGGGAAGGAGAAAGAGTATACACAAACTGCTTTGTTTAATTGCTGGGATTAGATTTGTCTTGTACCAACAGGAAATTCTCATGAGAGAAGTTGATATGTTGAGTAGGGCTTATAAATCTCAGGCTGGTAGGAATCTTAATATTAGTGACAATTAGCCAATCAACATGACAAATAACCAACAGTAATACACTGTTTAGTTACACTGAAATAGTCATTTATCTAGTTATGTCTATCTATGTACAGGAATACAGCAAAATACTTATTCCACAGTCATCCTTGACCAACATGAGCTGTTACAAATCTCTAAATGAAGCTAGATGCTCAGCATTTTCCTACATAAAAGACGGTCTCAGCTTTGAGATAATTATTAGTGATGTGTTCATTCAGTTTATTCAAACTTTTAAGTAGCAGACAGAAAAGAAAACAGAAAGTATCTCTGCTTATTGACTTAGCATTTTTAATTGGATGGCTAAGTGAGATTCCCACACCACTAACAAAATGTCAAAACAGAAATAACGTAATGGCGGCTGAACCCTTTTAATTCCCATTAGTGACAAGAGTCACCTACCTTATTGTGACTGGCATCATGCCTATAATCCTAATTTATTTCCATTTATTATTTAATTTTATGGTACATCCCTTTAGCAGAAACAACAATTTTTATTGTCTGTATTATGTAACAGAGTATATTAAAAATAGACATGGTTATTCTGGGATAATCACATAAATAGCAGGCATCTCTTACAGGCCCTGTTATAGACAATGCCTGTGCATTAACTGTTCTTTCAGACTTAATGTTAGGAGCAAAGAAAACAGAAGACAATAAAACTGGCTAGAGCTACTGGCTCAGAACTACAAACTGATTTGAAAATTTTGTTTAATGGACTCTATAAACAGGTCTGAACCAATGCATATCATATTCATCCCAAGAATTGCTTCTCTTAATGCAAAGTAGCGCCCAAGCTAACTACCAAAAGAAGCAACAGTATTTGCTCCATAGCACTGCAGGGTTTCTCAGAAATTTCTAAAGGAACAAGAATTTATGGTATTGCTTGAACCAGCTGACAAAGTCCCTACTTGAGGGACTCAGGCTAGCGATTTGTTAGCTCAGTTTCTCAAGTCCCTAAGCAGCTTTTCTCAAAATGAGCTGGGTTAGTTTAGACAACTGGACTTTAACTGGTTAGTTTTGACTGACATGATCCTAGGAATGAATATATGAACAGTTCAACTAGTAGTCTTTGGCAGGGCTTCATAATACACATCCACGATTAGGGTATTCTCTTCTTTCCACAGAGCTGCTACTGAAAGAAATAGAGTTCTAAATGGCCAATGTTTAATAGCATGTATTAATTAAGGTCTTCCCTCCAGGACAATTCTAGCCAGCCTACTGCTTTTGTTATGAAGAGCCACTGCCTCGAGCCCCACATGAGAGGCAGGGGTAAAACTGGTGACTTGTTATATCCAGCACACCCAGGCAGTTAAACCTGAGCTGTTCAATCACTGCTACTGCAAAATAGAATCTGGACATCATCACTAAAGAAGCTGAGGTTTTTCTACATTATATTCTGCATTTTTTAATTGTAAGTGGCTGGTTTACAGATACAGTGTCTTTCCTACAATACTCATCACCACATTAAGTAACATCTCCATTTGTATTTTTACAGTACCTCTGTGAAAAAAAAAAAGAACTTTTTTTCTATTTATGACACAGAAATTATGAATAAGTACCAAGAGAAATTATTTTAAAATTTCAAAATGGAAAAAACCTTAAAGGAGATCAACAGAGGACCTTACGCTGAGTTCATAGCAGCATCAGGGTTGATCCCTAAGTGATGCAATGGTAACACAAGAAACACTGGATTCAGTTAATGTTTTACTTTACTGCCTTCATCCATCTTTTTTATGCTCAGTGGTATTAACAAAAGCAGCATACTCTCAGCCAATTCCAACAGAAAAGCCCAGTAAGACGTAGGCAGTTGGAACAACCTTCCCTTCTCTTCCTAATGACTCAACAGCTGCTTACTATGCATTTTAATAACTCTGTTTTTCAATGCAAGAAGGTAAGTTTGTGTTGATTTATTTGCATTTTTTCCCACCTAAATGACAGAACAAATCCAACCACAACAGACTATTCATATACAGTTCTGCGTGACTTTATTCAAAAGCAATTTCACTGGTTTTCTTCTCTAGTTGTCCTTTTTGGTAATGTTGTTGTTTGTACTTATAAGAGTTCCTTGCCAAAGAATGAAATGCTTTCTTTTTCTGGAATGCTAAAATGACTAGTTATCATCAGACCCATGGGTCTAGATATTAAGCTATGGTTTTTGTGCTCTGCAAACAGATTGCAATCAAATTTTTATGAGTACCATGCAATTCCATTTCCCCTAAACGCTTTAGTTTCCAATTCCATAGTTATTTTTGTTTAGAGTTTTCCCATTGTAAAGGGAATTACATGAAAAGCACAAGTGCTGGAGGTGTACTGAGGAAATATTGTCATGCTTTGTTATGAGTCAGAATGGATGGAGTCAAAACACATGACTTGTTCTTAAGAAACACTGGCTGGAAATAATGGAAATCCCAGATATACCTCTTTATAGAGTTTATAACATCTGGGCTGAAATTCTTCTGTCATCCGATTGCAAGTGATAAATGTTCTCTTTCCCTTCCTTCACTGGATCTACTCCAAACTACAAATTTATTATTTTTTTTATCTTAGAAAATATATGGAAAAATCTGGAAGCAAATTTCTGTGTAAAATTTATGATGTCTACAGTCGGAATAGCTTCTTCTTTTGGTTCCTCTTTCACACAAAGTCAGTGGTAAACCTTTGTGTCTTCATGTGACTTCAAAAAGCTTTATCCCACGCTACAGTAAACACAAAGTCCAAAAACCGAGTTATAGATACCAGCTTCCCTATCAGTGTAATCAAAGCTAGCACAATTGCTCTTCTTTCTTTTCTGGTATCTTTAGTTGTATTCTGCGCTTGCTGCAGGTTTCTCAAACTACAACACTCAAATGTTAATTTGTCTCATGAATATCATCCTTTTTTTACATCTGCATGACAGGGGATGTTTTGGAGTGTTTTACAACAAAAAAAAGAACCATAAAATTCACTTTTCTCAAAAGGGCTGAATGCAAGTACTTGTGCAAGTTTAGAAAGCCATTTCTTGGTATGGCACAGAGCCTTAAACCTTGCTTTCTTACAATCATGGCAATTGCTTTTCAGAGTATAGAGGGTCAGAAAGGGGATTGCTGTGAGAGGGGAGAAAAATTGGAGGCTAAACTTATGGCTGAAATGCCCTGTGGAAGTGGAGGATTTTGAAACTTGAAATGAATTATTCTCTTTGGATAATTCAGAATTTTTTCCTTGAAAAAGCAGAAAGATTTCACATATTTGTTGTTTCCCTTTTTTTTGTTTGGTTTGGTTTTGTTTGGTTTTAAATTTTACCCTGGAAACATCTGAATAAGCTGTCTTCCCTATTCACTGCAAAAGTGGTATTTGCTAGATTCCTTGAAGAGTGTCTTTTAAGAGAGAAGATAGTCCAGGAAGTTAGTATACAGGAATTTGACTTCAAGTCTTCAGAGGGGTGGCGGACAGTGGTGGTGTGCTTGAGAGAAATAAAATATAACTCTAGTACAGAGACAGATCGCTTCTCCTGAACCTTTTTCTTCTGTGTTATCGTTACCTCACCAGCTCATCTGCTCACTTGAATGATTTGTCAGTTTCCTATCAGAGAGCTGGTGGACTACTGCCTCTTGCTTGATCCTGTTACCTCAAAACCACATAAGAGGCAGTTTTTGGTGTCACTGAAGAGCCTTCCTACCTGGGATAAATAGCTCATTTCACATGGTCTAGGAGAAGAGGATGGAGAACTCTTTTGCCCTGAAAATTCATGTGATGGAGGAAGAAAATGTTATACAAAAGATTCTGCAAAACAGACTTGTTTCTTGTGGTCTTCTGCTCAGTTAAAAGAAACATCTCTCAAGCCTAAAGTGATCTCTTAAATTTAGAATTCTCTTTGCCCTCACTTGTGTACATATTCTTGTGGACAGTATGAAAACCAGAAGTATAATAAGTTAATTGTTATATGTTAAATTTATACTCAGTAAACTTGCCAAGAGTGTTTCCAGTTGACTTAGAAATATGTCAAGCTATTGCCTTGGAAAATGGAATATTAAAATGCTTGCTGATAATTTTGTTTCCCCTGAAAAAAACGAATTAAGGAAAGAAGCCTTCCCTGAACTGTAGTATGATGATAGTGACTGTGTGTTTCAAATCACATTTAGTTCTTGTTAAAACATACATGAAATTGATGAATTACTGATATGCATGACTAATTGTGTCTGCTGAGTTCCAAAAATGAAAGATATGTTTCTTGGTTCAAAACATCATTAGCTCCAAGATTTGCTATGCTATGCTCTTGCCATTTTGTGCCCATCATTACTATTATAGATAACTATTTGATGCTATTAGACAAAGAAAGTAAGCAGTCCAGTTGAAAATGTTTAAGAATATGAAACCATAATAGGATTTTCATTTGTTTTACAGGACTCACATATATTAGATTCTGTTCATACTAAAGGCATCTTTGCCTGGGGACTGCATAAAGCAAGATTACTTCAGGTTTTACAATCCCAGTGATAACTATAACAAACCATCTCATTATTGCTGCCCTTCAAATTCTGCTTTTTATATATTCAGCAGTTTCACATGGACATGACATATGTCACAATTGACTAGAAGTTAATTCCCCTACCAAAATACTTAAGAAATTTTCATGGAAAGAAGACTTCATACCACAGATGGGTATTTTCCTTCTAAAGAAAACAATAAACCTTTTTCTAAGTAAGTTAGACTCAGAGGCTGAACTTAGTCTTTGACAATACCTTGTTGCACTTCGCCTTCCCAGCTAGAGCTAGCCATATTGAGATTTAATTATTTTTTTAAATAATAATAATAATAAATATATTTCTAACAACAATTAGCAACTACTCTATTATTAATACTTTCCATAATCACATTGTTTTACATCAGGAGTCTATCTTCTTTGTAAATTTCATCTGTATAACAATATGGATGGTAGGAAGAGTCTATCTGCAAGGTTGAACTTGCACTTTAACAGACTGTGACAAAAACTCAGAGAAATGATGTGAAATCAGGTCTACTCCTCTCCTACTTGACAGGTTTGTAAAAATTACTCTGGAACGGAGCGAAATTATATTTGGTCTTGCTTTAGACAATAATAAATGACAAATACAAATCTAGAACTTTCTAAAGGCTTAGAAGTAGGATTTAAAGAAAACTGAGCCATGCTACCTTAGACCAAAGGTTCATGTAGTCCAGTGTTCTGTCTGTGACAAGAACCAATAGTACATGCTTAGAAAAAGTGTAAGAACAGGAAAAGCACACAACATACTTTCTGTGAGTATTCCTGATTACTAATTTTGTGCAGACATCTCCAAGCTGTAGGTGATTTCTGCATATTTAGAAATCCCTAATGGAGTTTTATCCTATGAACTTGTTCAAGCTTCCCTTGGAGCAGATAAAAATTTTGTTATCTACAGCAACTGTAGGACCGAGTTTCATGATCTAACTATGCATTGCATGAAAAATGCTTTTGATTAGGATTCAGAAGTTATGACTTATTATGACACCAGGAATTTCTTAGGTATGGATGTTTTCACGGTACAATATAGGCTTTTGTTTTATTTTGTTGCTGAGCATTCATACATGTAAAAAAACTAAATTACAATAACATACATTCTTTAAATACCTCACGTCACTTGTTACATAAATATCTGTAAGTCAAGAGCATCAAATTGTCTTAAAATAAAATAAAATCAGACTCTTAGCACAACTGTCATATTTCTGTGTACCTGTAACAATTCTAGGTTGCCTGAGCAAAACTGCATCAAAGACATATAGCACATTCTTCAGATGGTGCTAGTAATTACAATATAAATTCTCCAGAGATCTTGTTTATGTGCTCCAGTAGCAAGTGCATGGAAAGGTCATACTGCTACTTGTCATTGCTAATATCTACAGTGCACACCACTAGTGACATACTATCTAAATAAAAATAACATCAGTGTGGTACCATATGCTGAAATTCCAACTTGATTTTGTGTACGAACTTTTCTCTGTTTAAAAAAGACAGCCTCTTTTCACCTTCAAATATATTACACAATGTCTATTTTGTCTTCTGTGACTTTGTATTCCTAAAAATTGCCTGGCTATGAGGACAGCTCTTGTTTTGTAAGGCAGAACTAAGTAAAATATTGCAATGGAAAAGCACTTGTTTCTCATAACACTTCATCTTTTCTTTTGTGGTTAGTTCCTTAATCAAGTGTTAGCCTCTCAAACACATATGGTTTATCTCTGTACATTGAGAAACAGCATATAAGAACATAACCCAAGAAAATAACATCCATTCACTGTGACATTAAGGTCACTGTTGTCTGAATTTACTGGACACGTTCCACTTTCTAATCTTATCAGCTGTAAAACTTCCAAAACATACAGAGCTTCCTCCACTGCTCTGGGTTTGATTCAGCAGTGTTATTGCTACTGAAAAAGCTGTGGAAGTCACATCAGTTCTTAGATATTGGGTCTAGAACATAATGAATATCTCAGTATCTCACACATTTTTTCTTCAGCTCATTTATATAGTGACAAACCAGCCAAAAATGCATCGTAAGTCCTTTCTGAAATTCCAAATATATCACTAAAAGCAGGAATTTCCTCTATATCTCTAATCAAAAACCAAACTGAGGCATATACAGAACTAGCAAACAAACAAGCTGATTCACAACTGCATCAGGTCCCATACACATTCAAGTATATACATTGCTGGGCAAACTGCAAGGATGAGGCTTCACCCTATATGCAAGTTTGTATTTAATTCAGTTCTCTCCAGAGATTCCACGATGATTCAGTCTCACCAGTTAGTATTTAGCCATTACACAAACTAAATTAAATTACTAGGTATTGTATGATCTAGATTTTTGAAGTCTCTGTATACAGGACTTTAATTTAGAACATTGGCTCTACCACTGATGTGATATATGAACCTTAGCAGATAATTACTCTGCATTTTACAACCCGGAATGGCTATGTGAACATACACATAGCCTCCTACATGGAAAAGCCCTGTTTATTGGACAATTTGACCACTGCAAACAACGGGTTTGGACTTTCTACGAAAAAATTGTAACAAAAAAATTGTAGAAAACGTCGAATTTTTAAATAAACCCTTTGTTTTCAATTCATAAAAAAACATATAGTCTTGTAATTTCAAGGAAATCCAAGAGAAATTCAGAGTCAAATTAATTTAAAGTTTTGTTTTACACACAAAAGAAAATGCAAAAAAAAAGATAAGTATTCTTATTTTTCTACAAGTAGAAACACCGTATCAGCGTGATAACAACACAACATCCAAAATAAGGTTAATAATAAAATGTTCTGGTTCTAAATGAGGACACATAAACAGCATTCAAAACAGCTATCTCCTTTATGTTGTATGCCAGTTTAATATTCTTTCAAATAGCGTCTCTACTGAACAATTCATATGGACACCTTTTTTGTGAGAGAGTGCTGCTGTATTTTTTTTAAAAATTACCTGACTTCTTTAAAAAAAAAGGACACTTGCTTGACCTTACATTTGGGTAGGTGTATCTTACATTCTGCAGCCAAACAATACTGCTTAAAGCAAGGTGTGTAGCACAATAAAAGTATTTGGGCAGGATACAGTATCAGATCTATTTACATAACTCTACTCATGGATGTACTCAACACTTTCCTGCAAAAGACCTGTGTAGCCATGTGTACAGTTATCATAGCAAAACTGTATCTCTTTGGCAATTACTGTTGGAGCTTTCACTCATATTTGCTTTTCACTAGGCCCAGTAGGTAGATCACTTAGATAAGAAAACAAAAGGGCATGATTTATCCCACACTGATATTAACTGCTATTTCAATGCAAACAAGAGTACATGGCAGTTATCAAATGAAATGCACAATGACAAAAACATTACCTGCCACATTTATGGCATGATTCTTCTCTGTGTAAAGCCAGAGTATATTTTGAGCAATCATCTCACTTACTCATCTGACTGGAACACCAGTGTAAGCAGAGACGGATTCTGTACACCTCACCTTGTTGTACAAGCATCCCCCAAGAGCTAATCTGAAGCAGGGTGGTTGTTGTTACCCAGATTTTACTGACAGAGAAACTGAGATAAGCTAGAGATCTTATTAACAACTTGTTGCAGCCTACACAACAAGTCAGAGCAGGTCAAGCAGCTTGTCTTAGACCAAGATGTCTTACTATCACCAGAACTAAATGACCTTGACTTCATAGTCCTGTCTTAGCATACTTTTCTTTCTGCTCAGGTAAAGAACTTTCATAAATTTAGTACACATATAAACATCCATTTCAGTTTGTATGACACCTTCATGGGTATCAAATAATCTCTCTATTGCCAGTTTTGTATAGAAGCCTGTATATGACAACTGGTTTTTGATTAAAAAAAATAATAATCTCTTAAAGGGCTCCATGTATTCTACGCTTGTTGTCTTTCTTCTTGAATCAGAGTTAAGAACCCTCTCTATCCTCCCAGAGCAATAGGGAGTCAAAATATTGCTCCAAGATGTTCTAGTAATGAAGTAAATTAAATTAGCTTCAGCACATGTAGAATTTAACCTTGACGAACCAATGTAAACTATGTCTTGTTTTCACCACAGTTATTGATCTGAAAATGTGAGACTCTTCAGAACATCTACATTAAAACCAGGAAGGATCCCTCTATTTGGGAAATATAGTCTGTCATGCTAAAGGTTATAGTGATAATTAAAATGAAATGTTAAGCATAGATAACTGATAACAGACTGACCTGCTGCTATGGAATCACTGATTCAAAACACATGGTCTGTGAAAACAAAGGAGAAAAAAAGAAATCAGTTTATATAATCTTAAGAGTATAAGATGTTGTTTTATAATGAGTATTAATTAAATTAATAGTTGCTGTTAATTTCATTGACTAGATTAATTCTTGAGCCTTTTTTTATCAATTTCTTCTGCATTAATTTGTTGACTTATTGATACCCATAAGACAAGGTGAGAAAACAATTTGCTAAATATCTCCTAATTATTTTGAATTGTATTGTTTACATACATCTATGTACATGTATGTTTATGCATGTATGTGTTTACATATATGTACATAAACAGTAGCACATATATTAACTACTTGAAATCTTTGTTATTCCTATAAGCCTGCAGAAGACAGCAATTATTTAGCAAGAGGTCAAGAATTTCACTCTGTATTGTTAGGAGGCTGGAAACATATGTGGGGCTATGGGCAAGTTACAACTATATGATTGGCATAGAAAAGGTGCAATTAGATTGACAATTTCTGTCAAGACTATCTATCCACCCTAATTGCAAGAGATGTACCTTTCTACACTCTTAATCCATTCCTATATCCCCTGCCTTCTCACAGTCATAATAGGCATAGCAAGACAATGTTTTCCTATGTTGTTTGTTTTCCATCTTCCATGACAAAAAAGAAAGGGAGCAGTCATGCATTATATTAAAGTTATTGCAAAATGAATCATTATCTGTCATACATCAGAAAAAATTATAAGATTAATTACGGCATGTTCTAGCTACAGCATTTGGAATCTTGCCATTTGCTAAGTTTGTTTTCAGTTAACTTTCTCGAAAACAAGTAAAAACCCACTAGTTTTGTTTAGATAGTGGTTCCTATCAGTTTTCTTAACAATCTTATTTATCTACCCTGTAGCATCATTAATATTTGTTCTTTAGGTTCCACAAACTTTCTGCTCCATGAACATACTGTCAAGCAAGTGAACAAACAAAAACGCCACTAAAACAAACAAAAATAAGCAACCTCTTGCTGAAAAGAGAAATATTAGCTATATGAAATAAACAAAACCCTTCTGTATATAGCTCTCTCAGCAAAAAAAATTAAAGGTCTGCATAACCCCATCTTCATAAAGGTCTTGACAGCAGGGTCTCTCAAACCGATAGGGGAGGGGGAAGGGCCTCAAATTCCAAAATGTAGGCTGTGAGCCACAAAGCATTTAGCAGCTGCTTAATTTGAAGCAGGCAAGTAGTCCAAATGACTGTAAACTCTGTGTGCCTGAGTCTGCCTGCCTGCTTACTTTCTTGCCTGCCTGCAGCTAGCAAAACGTTTTCCAAGCATGGAAGCCATTTTCATGGAGGATGTGTCTTCACTAGGAAACTAGGTGTGTCTCCACCTATGGTAACAAAGGCCTAATAAATTCCTAATGAAGACAGGCAATTTGCAGCTTTCACACGTTAGTAATTCGCCATAGCAGATTGTGCTGCAGAGAAGGTCCAGCTTGATCTCCAAATTCATGTTGAAATTATGAACTGATTATCTTCATTAGGACTTTACCTCATACTGGTAATCTTAGTTATCATATGCTAACTAAACAGAGCAATGAACACCTTGATTTTTTTGGAGAAAACAAGATATATGAGATAGCTCATTTGTTTACCTGAGGTCTAAATTAGGACTCATCTGAAAACAAAGTAGTCTACTAATGATTACTTTGAGAATAGTCTGGTGATCTTTATCATCTTAGTGTTACAAAAGAAGGAAATTTCTCAAACTGTAAGGATGCAAATAACTCATAATGGCCCCTGGGGGCAGGGGGTGGACTATGTGTGGGGATAGATATTAGTCCTTTGTCAAGGACCATTCTTGGCAAAATTTGCTAATTAGACTGAATCGTATAGGTTTTTTCAAATAAAATATTTTTTTTTTCCTGGCAAGCAACCTGCAAGTTTACATTCTTTTAAAAATCTAAGCCAGGGTTCTGGTGATTTGCCTGATTTTCCAAATGAAACATACACATGTAATGTTTCTAGAAACCTGGGTTTTTTTGGTTTGGTTTGTTTTTCAGTGAAGATAATTTCCTGCTTTATTACTTTAGAAAATGGTAATTTGAGAGGGATTGGGTTTTATTGTTGTTTTTGCTTTGCTTTATCTTTATATCCAGAGTTACAGACTTATGCTGAAGTAAAAGCTTAGTAGAGGCAAGATTCTTCAGTTTTGCCTTTAGGTAAAACAGATTAGGTCAGCAGTATGCCTTCAGGTCTCTCTTTTTTTTATATATATTTACTTACCTGGTAGAAATACTGAAGTTCCTTGTCACTGCATGCATTTTGCTTGTAGTAATTACCCTGAGGTAAAAGCTTACTTAATAATGAAAGCCAGTCTAAGGTTTTTATAATTATGTTTTTTGGAGTGGTGGTTGCATGGAGTTGGTAAGAGTATGAAGTCTGATGCCTGCTCTGGTAGTAGTCTGAAATTATTACTGTTTAGTAAATACTAACAAGTTACCTTTTCCTTTTCAAGAGAATCTGACATGAAACAAAGTTAACTTCTGTGTTGCTTTCAGATAAAATTTTTCTCAGATCATGTCTCTAGGTACATTCTGACTAAAAGTTTAGAGCAACTCTGTACTTTATCCTACAGTACCACACCTTTACCATGGTTCCTGAATAGAGCAAGCAAAGTCAGTATAAACCTAGAAGAAACAACTGCACATAACAACTCATACGCAATAATTACTAAATGGACTTTTTCATATAAGTTTAATTAACTTAGTTTAATGGCAAAGTTCATCCAGTAATTTCCAGTGTGTAAGTACATGGTTTTTATTCATACTCCTCATTAATCACATGAATAACTTTCTTTGACACTTTTCTTCTTTAAAACATGTTAATCAGAGAGGTTGGCAGACTGCTTGTATGTAACAGAGAACCAAATTTGGACAATTTTGTTAAGAATGTCAGTGTAAATGAATCAGTTTCAATAAAGTGACTGATATGTACTAATGAAGATGTACTAATGTATACTGAAATGTACTAATGCAGAAACTAATTTTATTTACAAGAATAAATATAAGTAAGTAGTAAGTAGACAATATAAATAAATAATGAACCAGAACTGAAGTACTGAAAACTATGAGACCATAGGTTCAGAGTAATGTTAGTATCCCAGCATCTTGATTCTAAAAGACAAAGGAAGTAGCTAGGGGAAAGCAAGTACAGGGCAAGCACAGATTGTATTTTCTCTGATACTTTCCTGGCCTCAACTGTTTCCAGTTTATGGAATTTCTTGAACCTGATGTAGTTTATCTATTTAATAACCTCTCCCAAGTACTTGCACTACATTTCTAAGTATATTTACAGTTGTCTGCTTGAGTCCATGTTAATTTTTTTAATATAAAACATCCTTGGGCAAAAAGTTCAAAAGACATACAACCCCAGTGCTTGATCAACCACCTCCTTCTGTTTTAAACTAGATTCATACCAGCTTTATTTATTAGCACCCTAGTTCTTGTCCTGTAAGAAACGGTGAAGAGGTCTCTCCACAACTATCTCCAGATAGTTATGATTCTGAAGAGCTTTACCATATGCCTATCCAGTCATCTCTCTTTCAGTCAAAAATCATTCAGTTTAATCATTACTCATGCTGAAGCTATTCTATATCTTTGATCATCCTTGCTGTTCTTTGAATTTTTACTATTTCTGCTGTAGGCCTATATTCTGCTGTAGTGAAATGAGAAAAAATCAGTCTTCTAGGAGAAGATGAAGCATATATTTACAAAGTGGTATAAGTATTTATTTAGCATTTGGTCTTTCTTCCTTTTGTAATAATTCTTAACATTCCTTTTTCTCCACTGCTGAACATTAAGCTGATGTTTTGACAGAACTATTTATCGTAGCGCCAGTTCACTTGTGAGTGGTAATGGCAAAGTTGCAGACAGTCACATGTGAAGTTAGGATTGTTTTTCCTCATGTGCATCATGTTGTATATATATTTACAATGAATGTCAACTGCCCCTTCATTACATAGTCACTTAGACTTCTAAGGTCCTAGCTCTAGTAAACAATACCATTTGAAAACTGTCTCACTCACTGATAATATTGTTTTCTAAATAATTTATAAATATGTTGCTGAGCACAGCTTCAGTGGAACTACAGTGGTAACCTCTCTCTCTTTTAAGAAATAAATATATATTCCCTTTTGGTTATCTTTTAACCAGCGATTTATCAGTGGGACCTTCCCTTTTATTCTATGACTACTTAGTTACCTTAAAAGCCTTTGGACAAATACAGGTAAACTATCAGCCAGATCACCTATAGCTACATGTTTGCCAATTCCTTTGAAGACCTTCAAGAGGTTTGCAATGCAGGACTTCCCTTTATTGAAGCTATACTGAATCTTTCCAGACTATTGTATTTATATTTATCCAGATTTCTACCCTCAACTAATTTAATACACACTAAGATTCTGATCCCATAGGTACTTAAACTTTTAAATATTTTGTTTACCTGAGTCACCTATTCAACAGCATAAGGCTATTTAAATGAGTGAAGTGACATGTATGCTACCTCTTTTTCAAGGATGTCCTGTGCTCCAACACAAACAGGGGATCTGATTCTTTCTCCTCTATACTAAATATAGAGGTATAAATGCACCCCAGAAAACTAAGTTAACACAAGCATATTATACTGTAATGATGCTGCATTACAATAAGTCATTTCTGATAACTAAGCTTCTATTAGAGGAAGAAGTTGGAAGCAGTTCTTATATGAAACATACTTAGTCTGGAGGACTAGAGGTAGAGTATGCTATTTGGCAAGAGAAGTTTTCAACATACTTTGGTCTCACTCTGAATTCATGTAGTATAGAAAGCCAAGAGCTGAGAAACATTGTGTTAGAAATGACACCAGTTGGGTAAAAGCAAGAAGAGGTTATTTTGTCCAAGACTATAGATATATGACAAATGAAAAAAAGTAACACAAATAAACTTAAAAGCAATATTAAAAAAAATACACTGGAAGAACTCTAAGCCGTTCCCAGCCTAATTTCTTCTTGGCAATATTACAGAGAAGTGGAGGTGATTGGACCAGTACTCCTCATACAGCTCAAGGCTCCAGGAAACAATATAGTAAGGGATTTAAAAGCTCTGTTTTAATTCCCAAGATTCTTAAAGCTCATAACAGCCTTTCATTATGTGTAATGGTTATGAGTACGCTTTGATTCTGATAAAGTCTTCAGGGTAATTGCAGACTATCAATTTTTATGTATAGGAAAAAAGTAGTAGCACAAGTTTGTAACAGAGCAGAGGTAAGAGGCAAGACATTATGTATTTGGAAATACCAAGAAAAGATGTAGTCAGGATGAAGCAAGAGACAGGAATAGGAGGCTTTAGAAAAGACTGTCACAGGTAGTGATTTGGAATGGAAAAAATTAATAGTGATTAGCATGATATTATAAGACAGAAGCACTGAAATAGAAATCTTGTTCCATCCTTACAATTCTTGCCAGCTCAAAGAATCCTAGAGAGTATCACAATGTTTGAGAGTCACAGGTTACCTCTACAGCAGCATTCTATTTCAGACCAAAAGTGCCCTTGTGAAGCAAATCCCCCAGTTGCCTCCAATTACTACACAGTGGTTTGCATTGTAGGGCACTATCAGGGTGCATTAATTGATTTTCTTTTGGATGAGACCGAGATACAGTGCAGGACTTCACCTGATGCACTTCTACATAATACACTTCAGCTGGTAACAGGCATTCAGTTCATGCAAGCCTAGATCTAACCTGAAGTAACCTCTCCCTCCTGCAAACACATATTGTGTGGGTGTCCTCAGAAACTTGCTAGCAGCTAAGGCAGACATAACCGGAATAAGAGAGACATCAACAGCTCACACAGAGGAACAGTGCATGTGTGCTATAGTGTACAAGTACTATGTTCTGCTCAGCCTTCAGAGTAGCATGTTGCAAAATTATAAAATTAAATAATTACACTTTCGTATGCAGTTGAACTAAGTTTACCTGTGTGGAAACACTCAAAATGCATGGATGAAATTGAATCTGATTAAATCTGCACCCAGAAGAGAATAATGCTGAGCAGGAAAAGAAGTTCAGTACGTGCAGCAAATCTGTTTTCCACATTTTAATAGTCAAGACTGATACTGGGCCTGAAGTTAAGTTTTTCTCAGTTCATCTTTTGAGTCAGATGCCAGGGTCCCACCTACTTTGGTGCTACACTTATAACAGATGGCAGTTCCAAGCAAAATCCCTTGAACACCATTTAAGGTCAAGTCTTCAGCACTTTGTCTCTCATGTTAGACTGAGAAACCGCAATACCTTAATACAAGTGTTGAGTATTAAGGCAGCCAGCACACACAGAAAAATCTGATTGTATGATTCAAGAAGCCCTTGCAGGCCTGTAAATATGCCAGCAGAGTACATATGTCAGTCACTACTATCCAGCTTGGCCAGAAAAATAGCCTCTTTGCAGGAGACAGACTCAAAATTGTACCCAAGCATCTCGTAAATGAAGGCCAAGGCCAAAATTAATGTACCCACAGAAGTTTATAATTTAGTCACAGCTAAAAAAGCCCTGTATTTATCTTAATCCCAGACATTTTAACAGGACTTTTCTAAGCATTATTCCATTTGTTCACGGACAGATGTTCAGCATGGACTACTTGGTGAAAACATATTTACTCTTCTAGACAAAAAAAACCAACCGATATTGGCAAGTCTGTTTAAATGAGGAATCATCTAGACTATGGAACTCCTGAGGCAGCTACAAGATAGATAACATCTAGCTTTTGGAATAAGGGCAATGAGGAAATTGTTTCAACAAAGCAACTGTGAAACATATGGAGTTATTATAGACATCCACATAATAGCTGGGGACATGATAATTACAGTGTCAATCAAGGTGGAACATGATCAGAAACAGAAGAAAGGGAAGGCTAAGATCCAAGTAGAAAATATTAATTTAATTCAAATGAAGGCTGAAAGATGGTAAATACAAAAGGAATCTAGACAGATGACAGCAAAGATGAAGACTTCAGCAGTAGCAAAAATGAAAATTTTATAGTACAAGAAGCTCTACAAAAGATCCTGCAGATAATTAGACTAACCACAGAGGGCACCCAAGGGAAGACAGCTCTGCTGAGACAACAGCATAACTTGGCAGTGGTCAGAGAAACATGATGGAGCTCTGCAGCAACTAGATACAGTGCTGTTATGTGTGACTGCAGTGCTTACTGTCCAATAAATGGACATAAATTCATAGCATTAACTGTCCTATTGTCTGACTTTCCAATCTTCACGTTGCTTTTCATGTGCTCTATACTTTTCTAGACTAATCTCCCTGGCCCAGTCATCATGCAGTTGGACACGTGAAGATAGATTAGGAACTTCTTTACTACACGTACTGAAACAGAATGAAATTTTATAGAAACCAAGAAGGAAAACCTGGCTGCCATGCTGCCATGTTTGCCAGGAGGAACTATAACACACAAAGCTTCAATAGCAGAACATGGGACAGATGTAATAGAGAGGTGCTTTGCTGTTACATTACTATGAACAGCATCTAATGGACTACTGTACAGGATGCTAAAAACATTTGTACAGAATGCTAAAAACATTGATCTACACTATGTTCAACTCTTGCACTGAGTACAAATTAGGTAAGTATGTACAAGGACGCACACATAAAAATCCTGCAATGCAAACCTTACAGAAAACTGTAAGGCCAGATTGTTGTAGAGCAGATTACCAGAGGAGCCCAAATTGCCTGGGACTGTGGAAA
This sequence comes from Haliaeetus leucocephalus, assembly GCF_000737465.1. Taxonomy (NCBI): domain Eukaryota; kingdom Metazoa; phylum Chordata; class Aves; order Accipitriformes; family Accipitridae; genus Haliaeetus; species Haliaeetus leucocephalus. Next base: position 2,541,907 of record NW_010972720.1, on the reverse strand, counting down.
ATACTATTTTATTACAACACAGATTGTCAGTAGCAGATGATTATATGCTTCACTATTTCCATAGTTATAGCAAGGCTTCCAAAGCACAGGATCTTGTACTGGGCAGATGATGTATTGATTAGGTAGGTATAACTTAACAAGCAAATCAATTTATTGCTATATCAGAAGTAGAGGACAATTAATCAAAAATACGTTCTGTTATGATAAAATCTCTAATTAACAACCATATAAAGCAGTATGGTTTTCCAACACAAGCAACTCTTGTGATTAGCTTTTGGGGGGAAGCTTGGAAAGATGTTCCACATTTCAGTAAGTCCATTTTCTGTTGAACAAGTGAATACATTCCATCATTGTTGAAAAGCATATTTAAAGGACAAGGGATTCCTATGAATTATAAAATACCTGTAACTCAATTTGAATGGATACATTTTTGAAGTCATAGGGAATGAAATATATTCATTCCAGGTCTAGATAATGATAATTCCCCCAAAACTGGTCAGATGCCTAAACCAATGCTTCTTGAGATGGATACACAACATAAACATTTTTGAAGAAGAGGACTGCATCACTGACAAGTATTTATTGCTTTCCTGAAAATCTGTTCACAAGTAGGACATGAAGAATAACTTTTTCTATGATGTGACACACACTGTTATGATTCTCAAGGTCTCAGTAAATTTACATGAGAGTAGAATTTTCAAAGGTATAAAGAGGCTACTATGCCAAAAGAAGCAGTGAAATGGTTTATACCACACAATATAAAGACCTGCATGACAGTCTTAGGCAGGTATTCACAAACAGACTGAGCTGGTGATAAAGACTGAGCTCAGATGAGTTAAGTGTTAACAATCTCTAACCTACGCAGGTATAAACAGCAGGTTGTCAGAAGTATGCCTCAGGCCTAATGATGAGGACATTATTTGTCTGAGATATTTTTAATGGGAAATGGCAGAGGTAGTATGTTGTGATACAATCTTTTAAAATTAGTCATGTATAATCATCAGAAAACTTCCATTTGGGAGAGGTCTCATACATGAGGCAGAAACTGGCTCAGAGTCTGCAAGACTGGCATATCTGTATAAGCCATTGTCAACCAAAATCTTAGAAGAGCTTTATCTGGAATGCTACATTCTTGGTCTCACTGCACATCTGGTGGTGCAACAGTAGGAAGAGCAATTAGAAAGTATGGAAGCCAATGGATCACATTCTATTGCCCATGAAGCAGAATTACAAAACTTAGTGGACAGACTAAGGAGCAAGCCATGACAGCTGGAATGGTTGCAGATGTAAATCAAAAGCAATCCACAGCAATACTGATCCAAGGCCAGGATCTAAAGTGGGATTACAATTAAGAGCTGTTCTTATGCATGACTGCCATTTAGCATCAGAAAACTCTGACAGATTTTCTGTGCTTCCCCTTCACAATTATTTCTGACAACGAAAGCACAGTGCTGTAAATAAGATAAGCATTATGGTCCTATTATGGTCTCTTTGCTGTGTTTGGCATTGCTTGTGTATATTCTAGTTTGCAATGGTTTGGGTTTTATTTTGTGAAAACAGGTTTTTATTTGATACAATATTAATTTCACATAGCTGCATTGAAATTGGTCTCATAATAGGGAGAAAGAAGGTAGTTTTATTTTATTCCTTTTATGTTTTTCTTTTATATGAAAAGGGGAAAAAAGAAGAGTCATAAGCACTGTTTCACATCTCAGGAAACAAGCTGCTTCCTTGGTCTTACTGAGATCTGGAAATTTTCCATGCCAATAGAACACTTCTTTCTAGCACTGAAAGAATATTTGTGATTTCTGTGCCTAATGCAATAGTTTATTTTAACTGAGTCCACCTCTCTGAAATAGGTTTCATTTTGCCATCTCAGATAAAATTTTAACATTAGCTGAGTTTTTCATTAAAATATATTCTATACAGAAATAACACAGATCTTAAAAGAGCTGTGGTAGTCTTCTTTTCCTAACATACAAATTCATATGATTTTCTGTCAGTAAGCTAAAGAGACAAAGTGGAGTGCTAATATTTATGCCGTTTTCATTTTTTTTTATATTGTCACAGATGTCTTAGACTAAACAAAACTGTTCTGTTTTAAAGTAAGAGACTTTGTATATTTATTTTAAAGAATTAACAGAGCTTTTAGAATATTTGCTTTTAAGGAGTCTAATGGGAGATACAAATATTAAATAAATATAATAAAAGATAAATATACCTATTATCTAAATTAAAAAAAAACAAGTTAGAAGAATAGTTTGGTTATATATTTATTTAAACACTCATACATAGCAAAGATGTTAACAATCTAAAAAAAACAAATGTCCCCATTATTTTACTGTCCAACATATTGTTTTATTTCATTTCAATTTCCACATATTATTCATAAGGAATAAGGGCATACTATTTATGTATCTGTATTTCCCCATCAGTGACACAAATTTAATAAATCATAACGTGAGAGATAAATACTTTTTTAACCACTGAAGTGAACTGAAGGTCTATACTTTGAAGTACCAACGTCAAACTCCACATTGGCTTTAGTCAGGTTCCAAAAAATGGGTTCAGGAAAGCTAGTGAAGTGTGTTGATTGGTTTTGATTTTAGTTGGTGTCAATTTTATAATCTATATTAACAAGAAATCATAAACAGGGATCAACACATCTCTTCCTCAATGGTGTTTGTGTCACCTTTCTTGGGAGGACCGTGACCATTCAACTATCTAGTAAATTACTTCTGATGTATCAAGAGTACATAAACTAAATGGCAAGTTTATTACCACATATATTACAACTAACTCTGTCCATTTATGGTGCAGAATATTGACACATACAGCAGTACCCAGGAAAATTAATCTTATCTAACAACTGACTGCAAACACTAAGAATTACTTTATATCAATTAACCTAGGCAATTCTATTACTGTTCATAGCTTTTGTCTCTCCCTTTCACATCTTTTCTATCCTCATATCACATATCAAAACATTTCACTGCAAGTTCACCTCCCTGTTTTAACTTCATACTAGTTTATGTCTTATTGTATATTCTGTAGATGTTTAGACCATGCTCCTGTATTTTCTTCATTATCATCCTTAGCAACACTATTATGCATAAGGCTAGATTAGTTGCAGATCAGCATACGCATATGAAAATGCATATTAATTTAGATACTATGACTGCAAATAAGGGTATTTTATATATGTCTATGTGTTCTCAAAGGACTTCAATTTACAAGTGAACATTATACAAGAGTAGTTCCATTGAATTGAATAAAAACTGCTTGCCTACTAAACTTTAAACACATGTCTAAATGTTTGCAAGATCTGATCTTTAGAAGATTTCTTTAGAAGAGGAATAGCTTTGTGTACTAACTGTATATTAAGAAGATCCCTTGGTTTTGCTCCTGAGGCAAAAAAGGTTGTGACCTGTTATGATTACTTGACAAACCAGTTACATTTTCCAGCTTATAAATAAGACTGATTTCAAAGTTATTTGAGATTTGGACATAAAAGAAGCACTAAGTCCTACATTCCCCTGATATAGCACTTTGGGCATGTGTAGTGGGTGTTTTACAAGAGTTTAATATAAGAACAAAAGTTTTGCTTCAGAATTTATTGTACCACATGAATTTTAAATGTTATAACCCTGTGAAAAAATTTTAACCATAAGAACTTAAGCCAAATTCTACCTAAAGAAGTGTAAATCTGGAACCTCTTTATTGAAGTCAATGGATATGTTCCAGATTTAAACAACTGCAAATAAGAATAGAGTTTGGCTTCACATCTTCAGTCACAATCAGACATTTTAAGAAGAGTAGGATATACTGCAGACTATTTTTATATAGTTTTGCTTTGGAAGGAAATATTTATGGCTAGCTGGAAAAAGAATGGTTATTTATTCTTACCCTTGCAAAATTAGGCCGATACCTTTGCTGCATAGGATGAACACAAGACTGAGTCATGGTTACGGTATGCTGGGTGTGGCTGCAAAAGAAAGAAATATTCTTTACCTTGACAATATTTGTTGTTAAGGGGCAGGGGGGGGTGGAATATGGGTGATTTTATCAGTGAATGTGTGTGTTTCCAGCAAATTAGCTGGGTATGCCAGCTGAATAGAGTTCACTATGAACTTTTGGTACCAGCATAGTAGCAGCAAAGAAAAACAACAAATAGTTTAATAAGGAATCACAGGAAATCTTGCAGTTATAGGCAGCCCCTTAGAACATAAGGTAAGCTTGAAAGTCCCTAAAACATCCCAGGAAAGGATGCAGTTTTCACAACAACAAGCATTTTTCCAAGTTCCTGACAACCAGGCTGCTGGGTACAAGGACAGGTAGATCACATACTTACCATATTTGTCCCTCTATAACTTCCAGGTTACCTACTAAAATCCAGTGTAGTTCAGCAGCTATGTGGATTAAACATGTGTCTCTATAGCATATGTGAAAGCTTACAGCAGAGCATTTTTGCTCTTGCCTCTGATCTGCAACAGCCTGCTGCTCTTCCTTCCCAGCATCTGCTGGCACCTGTTTTCATACAGCCTGCCCCTTCTACCTCAGCCTCCCTGTTCCCCGATTTCCACAGCTCACTCTCCCTACGACCACAGACATGCTTCTGTCAGTACCTACACATTCCTTTCCCCTTACAGAAGTTACCTGAAAGTGTGGGTTATTGGAGGACTTGTTCTCAAAGATCAGAATTTTAAAAAGGCACGGATTACTAAGCGCATCTATTTATTCATGAAAATAACACCCTGTGCCTGTGCATGTGAAGAACAGTTATCCTTACCACCTTCACACTCAATTTCTGCGCGTCAGCCGAGAGCCGCAGGGGCTGCCCCGGCGTCCATCAGGGCAGGGCCTGGCAGGCAGGGCCCGTCCTGCCACCCCAACCGGGGAGCAGGGGAGGCTGGGGGCAGCCGGGGGCAGCCCCAGCCCCAGGCATCAAGCAGGGCCTGGAGGCAGGGAGGCAGCCTGTGGGTCAGGCCGGCGTCCCAGGCCCACCGATGGGCTCTGTTTGGCAGTGGCAATTGCTCAGGCACCAGCCCAAAGTGGCTCCTGAGGCCCCGTCGTGGCCTCCCCATGGACCTCCGAGTCCACCTCTCCCCATTTCCTCTGGCAGGACAGGGCTGTGCTCAGCGGCCTGTGGGATCCACTGACACTGAAACTTACCGGGTGCACACACAGGAGTGAGGCGCTCCCAAAAAGGGGATCGTGGTGAGCTGAAGAGCTGTTCTCATTTAGCCCCAGCGCCACAGGGGCTGGTAAGGGGCGAAGGTCTCCCCTGGCCAGGCAACATACAAACACAGCCCCTCGGCAGGGAAGCGGCATCAGACAGGGATGGATAGTCTTCAGAGGCATACAGAAGCGACAAGACAGTTATGAAAAGTGGCACTTTCCTTGAAAAGAAGTAATTTTTTTTTTTATTTTTTTTTTAAGTAATATCAGTATTAGGCCCATTCCTTATTCTTCCCCCAACATCCAGTGGCTGGCCTGGCGATGCGGGACCTGCTTTGCACAGTCTCAGAGAAGTCCTTGCAGCAAGTAATCCACCTGATGGTGACTAGGTTTTGGTCTAAATATCACTACTGATCTGTCTAACCTACCCTAAACTGAAAAATTACTGATACTAAGAATACTAAGATACTAAGGAATGTTTAACATATCTTGTGCGTGTAACGGAACAGTACGTTCTGCATTAATCTGCTTTTTAAAAAGCTGTTTGAAATAGGCAACTGCTAAACAGCCCTCTAAGCATTGTTGCAGGCCTGTAAACAGCTTTTTCTCTGTGTTAGGGCTTAACAGATAGCACGTTAGCTGAGATGATACACAGAGCACAAGGCAGGTGCTAGAATTGCAGCTTGTCCTTCCAGATCTCAGGGAAGAACAGGAAGCTCTTAAAAGTTTGTCTCTCTAACATTTCCCTTATGAGCACACTTGTTGTATATTTGTTTTGTATTTCCCTGTGCCAGTAAACACCTTTCAGCAAGACTCCTAGCAGTAAATTACCTTGTGAATCAGGATACTTGCGATGGATTGTAAAGTGGAGGCTGCCTTTTACTGACTTAACCAAAGATAATTTTCAGCCCACATAGTGGCAACGTGTCCCAGAGAAATGTCTGCATGCCAAAATTCAGACCTGATGTTTTTCAGCTGAAGTTCTGTATTTTAGTTCACCTATGAAGCTTCTGACTTCTCATGTGAAGAAGCATAAGGTCACATGTGAGGGCAAACTCGGGCTAATATGACTTCAAGTCCGCCTTATTTCCTTTAGGCTCTTGCATCCAACAAACACTATCAGGTCACGTGAAATCCTTGAGTTCTTCCCAGAGGACTCTGGCCACACATTGCAGCAGAACTGCAAATTTTCAATTTTTTTTCTTATTCTTTCTTATTCTTACTACTTCCTTTTAATGACATACACACACACACCCAAAAAAAACCCCAAACAAACAAACAAACAAACAAAAAAAACCACAAACCAAAACTTTGTGCACCAGTCAACTTTGGTACAATGAAAAATTCCTTCTGGAGACCAAAAAATTATTTCCAGGAACCCTGTTCACACTCTACTTCCCTGGCACATTCAGGAATATAAGACAACAAGCACTGCAATATGTGCTGGGTATTTCACCTACTGTCGATGAAGGGAATGGGAGTTATTCTGGACAAGTTGCTCTTTCTGCTTAAGACTGTATTTCCCTCAGGTTCCACTCAATTTCCTTTCTGCCCTAAATATCCCTCCTTATCCCATTTTAAGAGCACAGTTGTCATTTCATCATTAAAGTAGTACATTTTCTAAAAGACCATCTCTATTAAGGCCTGTGAGAAAACTTCTTGCTGTACTTTCTTGATGTATGATAAATGCTGAATGTACTGCAGTTAACTGGAAATACCCTTGGGTAAGCACCTACAATTTAAAAAAAAGCATAAAAACTTTTAAAAGCACAGTAATAAAATGAAATTTTTCAAAGCATTTATGGCTTCAAGGACATCTACAACCCTGAAGTAAGGAGCAGAGAGAGTTACATGACTAGAGACTGTTCCCTAGTTTATGTTGGATGATGCTATCCAGTCTGCAGTAGAGGAAAGAAAAACATTACTTACATGCTGTCAACATCCCATCTTTGCTCCATTTTTCTTTGTGGAGGGTCAAGCATCAGATGGAAGTAACAGCGTAGTACTGGGATTACATGAGGTATCATCTTGGCAGCAGGAGAGTTGGTGGCTTCACGTCTTAGGGAAATGGTCTTCCTCCCCCCTCAGTAAATTCACATCTGTGTCTATGTGTACTAGAAACTCCAGATCCCTGCAGGAGATGTACACTGTTTTTCAATTTAGTGCTCAGCAAATGCTCATTCAGTGAAGACTGAACAATTCAAACTGATTTTCACCTACCATCTTTCCTTTATTTCCTTTCTTCTGCTCTCCCACTCTGGCTCCCAGTTTCTGTGAAAACAAGATTTAGTCAGGGGATAAAGCATGATCAAAAATGTTTAAAGTTCTAAGGTTTTCCATTGCAAAAGATGACAGGTAACTTCTCTTTTGCTGTTGAGTTTACTTTTACATTTTCAAAATATGCACAGAAGGCTATTAAAACAACTATCAATATGACTAATGAGTTGTCAGAAGAAAGCAGGACAACAGACAGTAATTTCAATGCATTTCTTTTAATTTTTAATATGATGTTCCATGGAAACAAGACTTAATGTGAAAGTGTTGTCAGTGTATTTTTTTCTGACTCTTTGGTTTCTTCTCATAGTGCTTGAATAGTTTGGCAGATTTTAAACAAATCTCATAAAACGGTGGAGGTGGTTTCCATGAAAATAGATGGCCAGGGAGAAAATCAAGACCATGCAGTTTTTCAAATTTTGAGAAAATATGCAGAGTCAGTTCGTACATTTTTAAACACAAATCTACATGGGAGAGACATCTTATGAATATGCCTGCCATAGGAAAAGTTGCTGTCATTTTTAGAAACCAAAACAAGTAAAATGTGAGGCACACGTTTCTGGCAAAAGAGGCTAGTCCTTGTGATCATTGAGCTATCCGGACCAAGAAACTGCAATATTTTTGAAAGAAAGTAAAAATATCTACCGCTTTTTTTGTGAAAACACACTTTTTGAAAATAGGCTATTCATTGCTGGACAAATCAAGCATTATTACTTGCTGTCACTTTGAAAATTATGTTGATCCTTGTCAGAATCTAAATTTATTTTGCTTCTTTAACCATTAGTTTATGTCCAATATAGTGTTTTCTGGATTGATTCACTGGATTGTAAATCATCTAGGTCAAGGACACAACTAAAATTTTAGAAAGTCCTGTTCAACTCTGAGTTACAAAAAAATTACTAAGACCTCAGTTATATGTTAATTCAGGAAAAGCTGGTAACTAAAAGACTTTAACCTTTATTTTCTTCCAGAAAAGGATTTTATTATACCGTTCTCAATAGACCTTATCTTAGCTTTTTCTATGCCAAGTGTTTGCCCCTATATCTCTGTTCCCTACAAAAGTGAAGATATCTTAGAAAAAATCTTCAATAGCTGGATTTCTTTTTCCTCAGTATAATGCTGTCAGCAGAGCAGAGGCTTTACCTGCAAGGAAAACATTACAGCATATGACAGTACACCTCATATTAATCTACTACATAAAAACCGGGTGCTTTTAAGTTCATAACCCATAATGTTCTTCTACAATATAACTTGGACAGAGCTCTAAATCTTTCATTAGTGACAGCCAAAAGTAAATAATCTATTCTAAGTGATGTAATTTTCAAAGCTTCTTTTTTTTCTCTTTGCAAATGTCATAACAAAGCTTGATGGAAGCTTTTATAGCTAACACCACACAAAATCCCTGTTGGCAAAAATAATTTGCTGTTTTTAAAAAAATGTACTTATTATCTATAAATAGCAATGAAACCCTGGGTTCCAGTGAACTTATGGTCAGGTCACCCACAGATTAATGGGTTTTAAAACTAGAAGGAGCTATTAAGATCATTTGTTATGATCTGATACACATGGCAGAATGGTAGCAGATCAGCAAGTAAATGCTGCATCAAGTCAGCAATGTGCTCTTGAATCGGAATATATCACAGTACAGAAGAATTCAACTTCTATCAGTTAAATTTTAGGAGCTTAATGGGAACATGTGCTGGGAATATGGGCTGGGAAGAGAGCTTGGAAGACAGTCTTTACACCTGGACCCTCGCTAATAAAAGCAACACAACATCAGACTCATTTGGTAAACCACATTTAAAGGGAAAAAAAATGGTGTTAGAAAAATGCACCTACAGTGCTAAGCTTTCTGCTTCTTTGGGGCTATCCATCTTCACTCATAGGTGCAAATCCCTTTGCTTCAGGTGCATGTGTATGCTGGTCATCCTTGCAGGATGGCTGTGACTACTTGAAGAATGCTTTATTAATAGTTAGCAATATTCTTTTAACATCCAGTCCAAGATTTTTCAGGGTCAGCCTATATCTATTTGTTCTTGTGCCAACATTGTTCTTTAACTTAAACAGATATGTTCCCTTGTGGTGTTTATCCCTGAGAAGAGCAATCTTATCCCCTCTCAGTCTTCCTTTTGCAAAGTTAAACAAGTCACACCCTTCCACCTCTTCTCATTAGTCAGGTTCTCCATTCCTCCTGTCAACCTACTAGCCTTCTCTGTAAATTAACTAATTTCAGTTCATGTTTTTGCATGTCTGTCACTGGAGTTTTGACTATCCCAGATGACTGCTCACCAAGCTCTAGCACCATCAAGCTGCTCCTTGGCTCTCCTCCTGGAATTCTCCTGGTGGGGAATTTTTCAAAGTCACATTTGCCTTTTTTCATGGTTCCATCCCATTAGCAATTAGCACCCATGCCGTGATCATCAATAATGCCTTATATTTCTCCTCTTTAACTACTTCCAACTAAGAAGATGCGAACTTACAGCAAATCTTTTTGTTATCAGCCCCCAAATCATGTGCTCATAACCCTTGATGAACCTGCATATAGATGACATTCTGGACTAAATTTTTTTCTGGACAGATCAAACAGTAGCAAGAGACATGCATGCATGGGTAAGAACAGTTAAAGATGAAAGCATGGAATGAAATTGCTAAATCTTCTCATTTAACCACAACAGGATTAAGCGTAATGCTTGCTCATACAATAATAAATATTTAGAGAGAGAGGAAAGGAAAAAAAAAAAAAACAACTTAGCAGCATCAAAGTGCAGAGAAATATAAACAAATACTGTAAATCAATCCACAGTGGCTAGATTCTTTCTTCTGCTAAAATGTTTTAAGTTTGGTAGGATTTTTGTTAAGTACCAAAATACTGAATACAGTGAACTTACTAAAAATTCTGCATGCTTTCGTACCTTAAAAATAAGGAAAGGATGAAAAGAAATACAATTTTTACTTCCCAAAATTTGAACATATGAATAGCAAGCACCAGCCTGTGTAGAGAAGGCTGTTTGAGATTCAAGTAGTGAAAAATTACTTCACCACTTGCTGACTGTTTGTATAGTAAACATCCTTAGCAGTGGAAGGTGTGCTCAACCTACCCTTGCAAACAATAGTAATTAAAACACTGCAGTGAAATGCGAATCAAGGAACCTCATTTCTATAGTGAATGTCCCAATGACCAAATAGAGTCACTCTTCTCTTTCCTGTTTTTGTGTCTCACACTTTTCTTTCTGCAGTTCCCATAAGATGGACCTTAACAGGAGTAATTAAGAGAGTCATTCAGCACCCAGGTAGTCAGGATGCTCTTTCAGGAGGTAAAGGACATGATTTCAAAATCTCTCAGGCAGAACAGAACACAAGACCCCTGAGTTTATGTCTGAATAACCTAGCCACCTGGCAAAAGGAAACATGAAGTTTTGCTGGTTTTGAGAATACACTCCTTCCTTTCTTTGCTTTTCTGACAAAACCTGGAAAGCATTCCTTTTAACAAAGTGTTTTGCTAAGAAGCGGGGAGGGGGGGAAGTAAGGATCAAGCTAATTTCAGTACAGCAAACAACAAAACATATTTTGATTCAATAGAAAACATTTTTTTCCTTGAATTTTCTGGTTCAGCAGCCAAAACAGAAATCGTATTTTTTGCTTCCCTTTCCATATCTTAGTCACTGCAACTTCTTGCAGCTGCATATTTTGACACTTTGACAGAAACTTCCAGGTCTGCCCAATGGCCGAGGAATGACTTTCTCACTTGGAAGCACTGTCTGAGGCATGGGGACACATAACTGCTTTTTAAAGGGGAACTCCAAGCTTGAGTGTGAGCTAAGTTTTCCCTTACTTTTTAGATCCTTATGTGTATAATGGAAAGAACCATTCTGCAGTGCCTTGTTTCTTATATCAAAATGCTCATTTTTACCACCGGGATTACTGGTCTTTTGATCTGATTTGGTATGGAATTTTGTTATTGTGCTATTACTTATTATGGAGTTACATCTCAGGCACTGCTGTCAGCTCTTTCAAAAACTGCAGCTAATCAGCTAGAATTTGCCCAACAGCAATTTAAAAACAAGAAGACTGTGTTTCCTTATGCATTCATGCAAATTTAAGGGCTAAATATATACCACATAAGGATGACTGCTTTTGACAGTTTATACTAGATGAAGTTTACACTTTAGTGTCCCAGATCAAATCCTGGAACTTTTCTTCAGTTTCTTCACATCACTGAAGAAACATTCTGCATTTACACTGACCACAACTTCTCTGTTCACCATGACTTTTTATTAAAAGCCTTTTTGTTCAGAACTGTCACATCAATGTTTCTGACTTCTTTAATATGCAACCCTTCAGTCCCTTTGGTTATCATCTGGGATGCCTTCAACCCAAAACATACCTTCTAGCATCAGACATCCCCCAAAGAAACACACTCCTAACTTCCTCAATGAGGGCCACTGCTTTCTTTTTTGAAATGTTCATTATGAACATTTTCTCAAGCAGCAAGAACTGTGTTTTCAATATTAGACAGTTTAGTTCCTGTTATTTTCTGTACAGTTCTGCAAGGTCTTGGAGGTTATCTGTCCTTTGTCCTAAGTTAGAGAATGTGCTTTTGTAAGCAAGTAGATTTGGCTGGAGATGTAATGCTGAAGTCAGTTCAGCCTTTTTTTAAGAACATGGGGTATATATGATTTTTAAATTCTTATCCATTGCATATTAAATCTAAAGAGTAATTCCAGCCTGTCAAAGTAATGTAAATTTGTATTAAAAGAAAGTTTAAATTCTGTAAAGAATGTTTCACAAGATTAATTTTTTTCAGACCAAATCATTCCTTTGATTTGTATAAGAACAGTGTAAAGCATGAAGAGTTTTCAATTACACCATTCAGCAGTGATTTTGTACTTGTTTTTTAATGATAATTCAGTTTCTTTAGGATTTCTATTTTCTGAAACATTTTTATAATTGTGGTTCTTATTTTCATTTTCACAATTAGAGCATGGTGCATGAATTTACTTTGACTTGACAGCATGCAGTTACATGATGCAGTGCATACAATCATGTATATGATTGTGTCAGAATCAGAAAAAAGAGCTGCTAGATTAAAAGAGTTAGAGGAACACATCTTTTTTGGCCATTTTCTTGGTCCCATCCACAGGATTAAAAAGAAGAGGCATATGTTGCTCAAGATACAACCAAAAAAATTTCAATATGGGTTTTGTAGCAAAATTTAAAGGCTAATTCTGTCTGACGCAGATACTGTCTAGAACACACATAGATTTCAGTGATGTCTGTCAGGTTTTTTTGAATTTTTTTTTCCTTGAATTGCTGCTTCCTGATGAAAGAAAGGAAGTAGCAACTGATGCATCAGTGTTTTGGCTCCTGAATGCACAGAAATGCCAGTTTACTCGAAGAGAACATAATATGACTCACTTCGAGTTTTAAAGCGGCAGCATCCACCTGGAATAGGTCTACATACATTTTAGGAAAATTCTCATTTGTCATGCTAAAATTTATCATTTTGCACTGCTTATGAAGTTTTATTGTCATGTTCCAAACCCTCAGCAGAAACTTCTCAGGATTGCTCCTTCATGACTGTGCTTTTCTATAGACACTACTGAGATCGTGTTGTTCTTCATCTGTTACAAATGCACCACCTGGTAAACTGTTCTTTTAGGACCTGTTCTCCTTACCATATGTTTTTATTTATTTCATCTGAGAGGCAGTGCCATCCTACTGACAGTTGTTGGCATGGTAGGTGATCAGTTGTGCTCTGCCAACATAATCTCTGTGCAGTAGTTCTCTTCTCATGGCACTATAGAGCTTGGCAACTGCCCTTTTGAACAGTAGAGACTATGGGGAACCTGTCGCTGGAGGCAGCAGCATCAACAAAGCATCTAATGTCTCTGCTGTTCCCAAGAAGAAAGCATAACTGTGGTCAGCATCCACACACATGGCCAAGTGTGTTGGGTTGACTCTGGCTGGACGCCAGGTGCCCACCAAAGCCACTCTATCACTCCCCACCTCAGCTGGACGGGAGAGAGAAAGTATAACAAAGGGCTCATGGGTCGAGATAAGGACAGGGAGAGATCACTCAACCAATTACTGTCACGGGCAAAACAGACTCAACTTGGGGAAAATTAACTTAGTTTATTGCCAATCAACTAGAGTAGGATAATGAGAAAAAAAAACGAATCTCAAAACACCTTCCCTCCACCCCTCCCTTCTTCCCAGGTACAGCTTCACTCCTGGATTCTCTACCTAACCCCCCCCCCAGCAGCACAGGGGGACAGGGAAGGGGGTTTACAGTCAGTTCATCACATATTGTCTCTGCCACTCCATCCTACTCAGGGGAGGACTCATCACACTCTTCCCCTGCTCCAGCGTGGGATCCCTCCCACTGGAGACAGTCCTCCATGAACGTCTCCAACATGGGCCCTTCCCACAGGCTGCAGTCCTTCATCAACTGCTCCAGTGTGGGTCCCTTTCACAGCGTGCAGTCCTTCAGAAGCACACTGCCCCAGAGTGGGTCCCCCGTGGAGTCACAAGTCCTGCCAGAAAACCTGCTCCACAGGTTCGTCTCTCCACAGATCCTGCCAGGAATGTGCTCCAGCACGGGCTTCCCACAGTGTCACAGCCTCCTTTGGGCACCCACCTGCTCTAGCATGGGGTCCTCCACGGGCTGCAGGTGGAGATCTGCTCCACCGTGGACCTCCATGGGTTGCAGGGGGACAGCCTGCCTTACCAGAGTCTTCCCCACGGGCTGCAGGGGAATCTCTTCTCCAGCGCCTGGAGCATCTCCTCCCCCTCCTTCTTCACTGACCTTGGTGTCTGCAGGGCTGTTTCTCTTACATGTTCTCACTCCTCTCTCCAGCTGCAGGTGTTCAGGTTTTTTCCCCCCCTTCTTAAATATGTTATCCCAGAGGCACTACCACTGTTGCTGATGGGCTTGGCATTGGCTCTGTCAGACATAGGGGAAGCTTCTAGCAGCTTCTCACAGAAGCCACCCCTGTAACCCCCCTTGGCCCCCCGCTACCAAAACCTTGCCACACAAACCCCGTAGACTGAGTTCATGGCTCTGGGGGGTTTGCAGTGATATTTTTGCTGCCTCTGAAAAGACTTGCTAAAGTCTGTTGACCCATCCTGCTGGAATGAGCTGATGAAATCATGAGAAGCAACAGTAAGTGTTATATTCAGATTGCTAGCAGACACAGTTCTTGCCTGCTTTTCACCTGAAGTAACCTTCTGGGGCATATTTGTTCTGTGATTTTTTTTTTTATTTGTTTCATCACGCCTAATGTCCCCACACTTTTGGGATTACAGCCAAAACATCTGCACAGCTGGCAAATGGCCATTGTGCCATTCAATAGCTTTGGGTTCAAAAGCTGACAGAATTTAACAATTACAAGTGGAGACGGTCTCTACCAAGTAATGTGTCACTTCCCTAGTAGGGAACTCCTCTGGCTAGGTGCTGTGAAAAAAAAAAAACAAAAAAACATGCTTGCCAGAACTGAAAGAAGACCACTGTTACAGAATTAATTGGTAATCTCTGGGAAATGGCTGGCAACTGTTGAGACTTTGGAGAAGTTAGCTCAGGTGATCCTAAACTGATTAGAGATGCTCCTCTTCTTCCACATCATTAACGTGGTCAAAGTGACAGGCTGTCCCTCAAGGTCAGAGTTTGGCTTAGGCTAATTCATATTCACTGATTCTTGGGATTCATGTTGCAAAACTTCTAGATTAGCTGTTCTACTTAGCAAGCTTCCAGAAGTAGAGGATTTCTCTCTGTTTCTCCTTCTGTAGTACTGCTCAGAGGAATGCTGCCTGTGAACAGCCTGTACTGCTGTTCCTAGAACCGTAAACACAGCTTGCGGCTTTGGGAACTGTGAGGTTGCCAGATCAAGCAGCAATATTGCATTATCACAGATAGTTCCCTTTCTTTCTTGAGACTAGGAATATTAATAACTCCCAATCCTCTTTCCCATTGTTCAAAAAGTATACTTATGTATGCAATCAGCCTGCTTTTCTAGAGAATCCTATTCAGTGACTGTTACTTTTCTTCCTCTGGGCAGTCCCTTCCCTGCAGGACTGCAAACAGGCACAGTTTCAAATGGACAAACAGAACTACAATAAGGGGCAGACTTCAAGTGTTATCTCAGTTTGCTACAGTGAACCATGTGTATCATCAGCACAAATTCACAGTCAACAGACACATGCAGTAACATGTAACAGAAGTAGAACTTCCTGAAATCAAACCAGAATGAAATAGTAAAGCCACAATGGTACCAAATAGGCAACACATTTTTCAATTAGTTCGAGCATGCTACTAGAAATTTTTCTAAAGCCAATACAAATTATATGGTTTCAGTTTACCGGTATTTTCTGTGGAAGAATGCCATTCATGGAAAATTTGGACCAACTTTAGTGAAAACTTCTTGCAAAATACAGAACAGATACATAAAAACTCAGAGATCTGATCTTCAGAGTGTTCTCTGACTGCCTGAATAATCTATCCTCTATTCAGGGGTGATACAATGGTGTCAGCATTTAGGAACAAACTGAGGAGCTAAAATCCTGCTAAAGACACAGAAGTGAGTAGTCACTTTACTTGTGCAGTAAAGAATCTATATAGCAACTATTGGCATATAGTCACCACAGCTAAATTAAATGCTAGTAATGAATCCATTAAGTAAACTGAAATGAATAACAGACTCTCATGTGCCAGAGGCAACATTTTTTAAAATCTTCCATCTTCCAAATACAAATATAATATCTTCTTGGAGTCATCCTGAGGTAATAATTCATTTCATACTCTGTAGCTGTAAACATCCTGGTATGGCAGACAAAATATTTAAATTATTTTTGATTTATCACCTTATATTATTCCATGGCTAGGATGCCTTTAGCATGAGTTGCTCTGAGGTGAGAGAGCACTAGGCTTAATCTAAAATTACTTCACAATGGATTGAGAATTACTCATTTATGTGATCTCAGACATTTCACACTACCATGAACTCATTAATTCCTTGTCTCTACCTATGCGTATGTATGACACACATATACATGCACATATATGTTCTGTCACCTCAGCATAATTCTTGGATGTCAGGATTGTTAAGACTATCAACAGGATATGACAGTCTTCATGCCACAGAGAAACTCATTTACTTACAGGAAATCTCCACTTGTTGCACTAGGGCAGACTTGTGTCTCAGGGTTATGTTCATGCTTACATTTTCACTGCTGCTCCGGAAAATCTGGGTTTCTTGAATGCCCTATGTCATATCTCTCAATGGGTATCTGATTCCTTAAAGCATCTAAAATTATGTGGATGCCTATGTTTAAGCAGCAGAATCCTTCCCATTACTGTCTCTAAACTGAAGTAAAGGGTATATTACAGACTAGAGTGTGGGTCAAAGATTTAGTTCAGTACTCGACCTTTGAGCAATAACTATTTTGATGCTTTCTGTCAAGAATTCTTAGGGAACAGAAGAGAGCCAGCATAGCCACTGTTCAAAAGTCAGGATATTGGCCGCCTTTATTAGTACATGTAGACAACACCCATAACATGCTTTGTTGTCTCTGAACTAAAGGAAAAAAATAGTCATAAGGGGTAGATCTACATTTTTATTGACTATTGTTTATTTGCCAGTGACTGTACTGAAGAGAGTTTATAAACATACAAACTAAGTTCTTACAATTTGAATATGAAGTTGACATTTTCTGACATATTTGAATAGTCTCTTAAACGTCTGGGCATAAGACACAAATCTACTTTTCCTTGGAAATTTGGAAGAAAGAGAGGTTTAACTGCATCTTCCTTATCACAGGATACTCCATCTGTATTTCGCCTTTATGATTTACTAAATTGTGGTTACCACATACTGTGTTTTTATTTCCTTTTCTCATTTTCTGTCTCTTTCTCTCTAGTTCTGGTTTTCTTATTCTACATTAATTCTGACTCTATGTGCTTTTCATAATTGCAGCATTGAAAATTCAGTTGGATTCTGTGACCAAAAAATGCTGTCTGAGGCCAGAAAAACAAACAGAGAACAGTTGTCTCAAAGTAGGCTGATACTCAGTTGTATTTATTTACCTCATTTTTTCCCCCAGAAAAACCCTTTTTAAACATTAGTCACAACTAGTTAATTTCATGATAACTGACATCTACTGCTGATACAACTTCTAGGTTAAATGAACAACAACAATCCCAAATAAGAATTCAATAGACTCACAGACCTTTCTACTTTACTTCTGCATCTGTCCCTCATTTCATTCTGTGCTCTTCCTGAAGACTATTTTAGCAATATCTAGGTGCAATAATTAATCTCCAGTTATGACAAGATGGATTTTCTAATTGGAGTTGATAATTTCAGGATTTGTTTTATTCCCCGCAGGGTGAGAAAGCAGCCTTTGCAAGGAATTATTTCATTTAGAGTTTAAATGAATCATGTTGGTATATATTTTAAATTAAAAGCTTAAAAACAAATAAACAACAAAAATACTTCATATAAGCCTGGCCATTTCTGCAGCTATGTAAAATGATCATTTAGTTTAAAATACACAGGCATACTTTAGGAAGCACTACTTAAAGTGCCCTAGTTTCAAAAGAAGGGCAGTCCCCCATAACAAAGCAGTATCACCACACAGCCTCACAGCCTTGTGGTTAAGACACTTTCTAGGAAGATGTGGATTTCAGTTCATTCATTTTGTGAATAGTCTTGAACCCCTTAGCCCCATATTCTATGGGAATGCTCTAATCATTCAGGTATTCCACAAAACAGAGGACAGCTCATCTCTCCTACCTACCCTGTAAATTTAAAGAAAGTGGCCAAAACAACCATATTTTGTCTGAAGTTAATGTGAAGCAGGAAAGGTAAATACTTGGCCAGAGAAATGTCAATTTTCAGACAACCGATTAGATTTAAGTTTCAAACAGCTACCAGTCTTAATCCTAACAAGATGGCAGTCACTGAAAAGAGTGGAATCTTCTGCATTAGAGGAGTTTTACTGCCAAAAATTTAGTCCCTAACACTGTTCAGCAGGGCTTTTGAGAGTCACAGGCTTGGATTCAGATTGCTTAAACCATCTACAGATCCACTTCTGGCACTTTAATATTTTTGTGGATCTTGGCCTGAAACTCCCTGAGCCTTGATTTAAACTAGAATAGTTCTAGTACTATGAGAAACTGTAGAGGTTTACTATGGGAAAGTTACTACTACCTTTGAACCCCATGCTATCTGCAGTCAGGCTTGCCAAGAGTTACTGGTGCTAGTAGTACTGTATCAGCTACCGTGCTTCCTCACTAATAATAATGGTTGAAAGATGTAGGGCAAAAGGCTAGTATAGACACATCCCTGATTGTTTAGGCTGATTATTTGTTCTCAGAGCAATAGAAGGAAGCTATGCAGTGAATTTGTGCAATAAATTAAAAGTGTTAAGCAAAGTGTTTTCCCAATTACTGATATTTTCTCCAACTTTGCTGATTTCTCCAGCTCTCCCTTTTGAGTTTGCTACTGTGTTAGCTCTGCCTGATTAGTCATACACCTAAGTGAATCAGCATGAAATAATTCATGTGTGTCTTAGCTTCATTGGATTACATTTAGTCATGCAATATT
Source organism: Haliaeetus leucocephalus (assembly GCF_000737465.1). Lineage (NCBI taxonomy): Eukaryota > Metazoa > Chordata > Aves > Accipitriformes > Accipitridae > Haliaeetus > Haliaeetus leucocephalus. The sequence goes on along the minus strand of NW_010972720.1, from coordinate 2,522,855 downwards.
TGATTTGTCTTGATTCCTAGATTCCTAGTGTATGATTCTGAATTTGCACATAGTTATTCTCTGAATTTTTGGACATCTTTGCTGGCTGTTGAGACATCCTGCCTTGAACTTTCTCTGCTCCAGGTGCCAGATGTGTTAGTAAATTTGAGCTAGAGCCCAGAAACTAAAAAAAGGCCAAAACAGATATGGAAAAGGAACGTACAGTCATGCCAAAATCCGCCCTCACTTTTCACATGTAGAAGGTACTCTGAAAACTTTGAGCAAACAAACGCTCCATCCACAGGCTCAACACTGCAAAAAAATTACCTCAGAAAAACTGCCAGAAGGAAACCTGAAGGCTTCAGACTAGCAGTACAATTTGCACTTACTAGCCACCTCTGATTCAACATATGGAGCGTTGACTTCTGTGCCTTATACCTGGGAAGCCCCTACATAACCGATTTCAGTAGAACGTATTTCTACCCTACAGAAGATAGACGTGAATCAAATAAAAAGGAATAGCCAGGTTTACTTGTAAAAGCAAAAAGTCCAAAATAACATAAATAAATATATTCAGGAATAGACTGTCCAATGATAATAAGGGTTATTGTGCTATTCTCCTTCTTCTTTATGAAGAATACTCATTCTTTTACATAATTCAAGTAGATCAATAAGCATTACAGAGGCAGAGAATATTTTTAGCATATTTTTAATATCTTGTAACTCTATAATTTGTGAAAATAACACATTTATGAAAGCCTGTTCCAACCAGTGCTATTCTCTTCCTTCATCCCCTATAAAATATAGGTTGCCTGTTGTTTTAAACCATATTATAAACTCTGTGGTTGAATTGTCTTTAGTGTGCAGGATCAGGATCATACCAGATTCTCAGACCTTAGAAGCATAAGAACCACTAAATACCGCCAGGTTGTCTGAAATTAATTTAGAATCACACAGAAACTGGATTTATAGGCTTGACCTTAATCTCACAAAATCCAGGAGGAGAAAACATAAAGTCTTACTGTAAAAGTGCTAAAAATACCACATATCAAAATTTCTTTCTTCTTATTTAAAGAAGCATAATTTTTTTAAGGTATAGAAACAGATAAGTTCATTAAAAGGCACTTTGAGATACATATATTTGCTTTTTTTTGGCACTGAACTCTATCAGCCCCACCTAATGTCACCTAAGCCAGGAAGAAAAACATAAACTCACTCTGCAAATACTGTTGCCCTTTTGCCAGGTTGTACCAGTTTGGGGAGTTCGCAATGGGCTAATTTATCTTTCAAATAGAAATTGGTGACATGGAGAACCGGGCTATTTCCTAGGTATAGAAAGGCATGCATGCTAGGTATATATGTACACACACACACACACAAATACATTTTGATTATTGAATGCATATTGATATATAGAGAAGGACAGAATGGAATATACCTAAATTAAGTTAAAAAAATTCAAACATGCTTCAAAAATAATCTGTTTTCTCTTGAAAAATGTTCTGAAAAATGTGTGGAATAGATTTAGTTAACTTAGTAGACATTATAGTACTGCCATAACACCGAAAACATGACTGTACTCATTCTGAACAAAGATCCACATATTCTAAAATCCTGTCTTTGATGGTAACCAGCACAGAACAGAACATATATATATATATATATATATATTTTAATTCTTCAGCATTTTTCTATCTCACCTTCAGTGATGGTAATTTGGTGTCTAATTAACCTAAATTTGGTTGATCATTTTTTGAACCCATGTACAATTACCATGACATCCTATGGTAATGGATTCCACAGTCTAACAGCATTGTGCATGTTGTAATGATTCCACCACCATTAACATCTGTCTTTTAACTAGCCAAATATTCCTTTCTAGTTAGAGTGTGATGCTGAGAAGGAGTGCTGGAGCCAAATGAACAGACACCCAAAACACAGGGCTCAGCCCTATGTGATGTTTAGCATTCTTACTCACAAGCTCTAAGCAGCTCAGCAGAAAGGTTCCCCCTTTAGATCACCCTCATTCTCTCCATGAACTGCATAGAAAGCTTATGTATAGAATGCCTTACTTAAGTGATCTGAATCAACCAGCTGGGACTAGGTGCCTCATATCTTGGCATTGCTTTGCTTACTTGAAGGTGGTTGAACAACCATTCTGTATTTTGGTCATTAACTGTAGATTTCTACACGTGATATATATAGATATAGGTAGATATACATGTATAACAATGCCAACTGGCATCATGAGCCTGAGAAAAAGTTCTGTTGATGTGGACTTCTTTAATTTCAGTGATGGATTACGAATATCTTCAGATCACCAGAACACTTTAATTAAACTCTGTTGAAGACTTCTGCTGCAACACCGTAAATTGCCTTATAGATTTTGCTGTCTCAGCTGCTTAGAAATGGATTACACAGTTCTTTACACCTAGGCTGCAATTACAAGCCAACACAAAATTTCCCTCCAAAACTGGCAGGATGATGTTTTTATCATATCCTGGTATATATAATAAATATTTGTACAGAACACACTTCAGTATCTTGTGGGAGCTTCATGATTTAAAGCAAAAGAAAAGGCAGTAATTGGAAGACATTAAAAATTTGGGGGGCATCAAATAGATGGTTTCACTTATGGGAATGCAGTCTAGTAGTATTACCTTTATCTGTTCTCCAGGCAGACAATTTGTCTAAACTCATATGTCTAATAAGCCTTAAAAAACCCTGACTGGAATGGCTGACAATTTGAAGTGCAATTTTATGGAAAATTCTCACATTTCACAACTACTTTTATTACTACAAAGGAAGTCATAGTCAGGAAATGTAACAATTATTCATGGAATATGAAATTGGAAATTTGGAGGGGGGGGAACTGCTAGGAGATAGAAACTTATCAAGAAATATTACATAAAACAGAAACTACACTATGGCATAACACAACTAATAGAATATAAAAGCCCAAATAAACAATAACAAAACAAATTCAGAATGAAACTTATTCATTTTGCCAAAAGAAATCTTATCATTACTAATGAAACAAGAACAGTCTTGTTCTAATGATTTTTTTTCTTTGAAACTTGTCAAAATAAATGTGGTTCCATAAGAGATTTGGGCTTTCTTAATACTGAAACACTGAACATCCCTATTTATAGAGAACTGTGATTGAAACGTGCTGTGGTACAGGGAGATAGAAAGGTAGAATGATTCAGTCTGATTCACTTCACATTTACAAAAATACTTAGGTTGCTTCCAGGACTCATTCTGGTCTTACATGGTTCACAGATTTTTGGTGGAGTAAACATTTCCCTATGTTCATTCTCATATTCTTATTTTGGATTTTTAACTTCTTGGTTTTCAGGATTTTTTTTCACTTGTCTTTTGAAAAAACTAAGTGATCCTTAACTTCTCAAACATTATGCTGTTATTCAGTAATGTTACAGGGCAGGAAATAATTCAAATAGGAGCAATATTTCTCTCTTAACTGATGAAGCATTTCACAAAATTAACAGATTTTATTTAATAGTATAATGCTAAGTTATTCACAATCTCCATTCCAAGAAATGAAATTCAGTCACGTAAAGATAAAGATCTTGATCCATAAAAGGATGTCTGTATCGCAGTAGTTATGTATATGCTTCATTTCTATAGACCTGTTAACTCCATCAACATGGTGCATTATAAAATACAGGAGGGAAGTTAGGTATCCCAATAAACAGTCTGCCTAGCTTAATACAAGACTGTTCAGCTCATTCACTGTACACATCTAAATACGTTCAAAGGCAGTAAGTAGGAAACAATAAAAGGATGGTATTTGCTGTGTCCCTGCCTTTATATTTCACTTTGTATCTGGCCTAATGAAATTTCATTGTTGCCCTGTATCACAAGAACATTAGAAGCACTTAAGCCCTAAAGCAGCTTAAATTTAGGTGGGTAAACAATGCCTCTCAAAAGATAGAGATGTGGATTTGAACCTTCCCCTCTCCCTGATAGGAAAAAGAAAAGAACCACAGACTAGGCAAATATTTTGCCATAGAACTATTTTGAAAAGTAGGAGTTGCACAACACCACAATCTAGTGAGAGAGGTGTTGCCATGGTACTATGTACAAAGCCCAAATCAGTATCTGTGCCCACTGCTCACGTCATGGCATATAGGACAGGTCAGGAGACTGGAAGATTTTATGCCTGTACTAGACAAAGATTAACACACAGTTTACACTTTACACATTAACACTGTCAGTGAGACAGTTTTCTTGGTAAAAACAAAAACATCCAAAGCGTGCAGCAGCTGACTGCTTGTTTGAAAACTACTGAAGTCCTTTTGCAGATGAAGCTCTGTGTGACACAGCCAAAGTACGAGGCATGCAGCTGAGGGAGAAATACAATATGTATCTGTGTTTAAGTCTACAAAAGCTCCTAAGAATTAGGAATTCCTTTTAGTCATCTTGTCCTACGCTGCATTAACTGTTTGAGTATACGAGATAACATATTTAATCCATATAAACATGACTGGCAATGTCCTTACTCATTCGCATATGTTCACCTTCTCCAGGGCAACCACTGCTTCATAATCTCAACGTCGATGTAGTCCTTACATAATCCCACCATCAAAACAAATGTTCTTGGGTTTAAATGAAATATCCCTGGGTTAAACTAATTTCCATTCAAATGTCTTTATGTATATTAGTTCCATCTTCACCTTATCTATGTCTTTATTTTGTAATTTCTTTTATTTTAATCCTCCACCTTCTAACACACTCCTACATATGTAGTTTTAGCACTAAACGTCATCTTCAAAATGTTAAATCAAAGGAAAGGTTTAGGAAATTAAATACTATTATGTCATGCATTTTATCCCGAAAGGAGAGTTTCCTGATTTATTTGTTCAGAGTCATCCAGATTTCTCAATGCTGCAGTGAAAGATTAACCAAAACAAAGCAGAACTGGAAAGTAAAAAATGATTTTCAATGCTGTATTAGAAAACTAAACATTTTTATCAGATTTAATAAATATGAAAATTGAGTTAGCCGTCATAAAACACACATTGGTATCACAAAGAAAATATCCTTTGTAAGATGTTATTTATAGTCACTGTAGAGCCTTTTCGCACAGCTGCTTAAGCATGGAAGGACATAGCTAGTTTGGGGGCTCATAGGGAGGAATGAGCAGGAAAGTGGAGCCTCTACTTTACAGAAAAAGGTAATAAGTTATTAATTGTTCCAAAACTATGGAACAATGTGGCCTATGAAACTTCCAAGGCTTCCCTTTCCTTCTTGAGGGACCTCCATGGCAGACCAGAGCTAACTCAAATTCCTGACTTCATTTCAATGGACTTGACCAAACAAATCTTACTAATCTCAATTCTTACTTAACTTGTCTTTACCTGCAGTTTTCCAATTTGAAGAAAACATCTGATATAAAAATTTCTTACTTTTGACACGATAGAATTATGAAGAATTTTAAGTGGACTAATTCTAATGAGAATGGTGAGACAACTTCTTAGATTATGCTACCAACCCTGATTATAAGTTACCCACAATAATTTCTAAGCATCTTCATGAAGATCTATAATTGTGAATCTTAAAAATAAAATAAATTTTTAAAAGCACTAAATTTGAAGAAAATAGCTCGTGCAGTGCAGTAATTTCCGTGCATGCACAAAATCAAATATTTTCTGGAAATCTTTTTTATTGACCCCTGTTCGTAGATACATATGACCTTAATCTTTTCATGCCATTCTTTTTATGAATGTGCATATATGAGATGAAATAAGGTTAAACTATTTTTGCTGCCAGCTGCTGTCTGAGTTACCTCAAGATGGAATTAATCCAATAATTGTTGAGGTTTTTTTAATTCTGTACTGTAACTACTAATTGGAAAATATGAAAACATTAAAAACAGTGTATCAGTTACTTTTCTGTCTGACTCAACTTCCACTGAGGCATACAGTATGCTTCAGGGACATACGTGGACAATATGCACGTTGCAAATCAAAGCAGCTTCCTAAGTGCGGAAGCCTCATACGGACTTTTAATGTAATCTAGCATACCTTGGTATTAGTGGGGTTTCTTCACCATAGTAATCAATTACTTTTCTAGTTTGAACTAAGTGCATTGCTTTGTTGAAGACCTTTTAGTTGCTGTGATGCAAATTCAAAGGTTCCTTGTACAGCTGTATTACTTCAGTAAAAAACATTTTCTGAAAAATGTGGCAAAGTGGCCTGCTTGCCTTCTCTGTTTCTCCAAGGTGATCTCAGGTGGCTCTGCAAATGTAAATGCATAATGTTATAATGAGCTGTGGGGAGAAATTGGTTGTGCTTGTTTATAGCATATTTATGGCCTTAACTCTTTTGTACACTGGAAGCATTTATAGTCTAACCATAGATATATCCATATTAAACATTAAATGATAAACAAAAATTTTTTGTTATTTACATGCATTTTAATTTTCTGGCTGGTGATTTAGCTTGATAACATTACAAGTGGAAACTGTCCTTATGATATTCACAGAATCACAAAACGTTAGGTTGGCAGGGACCTCTGGAGAACATCAAGTCCAACCCCCCTGCTCAAAGCAGGGTCACCCAGAGCAGGTTGCTCAACGCAGCATCCATTTAAATTTTGGCTATATTCAAGGATGGAGACTCCACAGGCTCTCTGGGCAACATGCTTCAGTGCTCACACTCACAGGAAAAAAGTTTTTTCTGGTGTTTAAGTGGGATTTCCTGAATTTCAGTGTTTGCCCATTGCCAATTGTCCTGTCACCAGGCACCACTGACTTTGGCTGTGTCTTCTTTACACCCTCCTATCAGGTATTTACACATATTGATGAGATCCCCCTCAGCCGCCTTTTCTCCAGGCTGAACAGTCCCAGCTCTCGCAGCCTCTCCTCATACGTTAGATACTCCAGTCCCTTAACCACCTTAGTGGCTCTTCACTGAACCTGGTCCAGTACATCCATGTCTCTCTTGCACTGGGGAACCCAGAACTGGACCTAGCATGCCAGATGCATCTCACCAGGGCTGAGCAGCAGGGAAAGATCACTCCCTCGACCTGTTGGTGGTACTCTGCCTAATGTAGCCCAGGAGGCTGTTTGTCGCCTTTGCTGCAAGGGCACAGTGCTGGCACATATTCAGCTTTTTGTCCACCATTATTAAAATCATTGTGAAAAAACAGTTTCAGAGTCAACTGCAATGGAACTCTATGTTAGACTGAACCTGTTCTTAGAACTTAAATAAATTTTTTTATTTACTTCAGACCACAGTCTTAATGGTGTGTTATGCATCTCCCTTTGCATATGACATTCTAAAATTCCAGGTCCTCATTTATTTCACAATAATTCTTTATTAGGTTTTCTGTGTTGTCATTTAAAATGACATACTGTTGACCTTATTGAATACCTAAGTACGTTACCATATTTGATGTGGTTGTGGATACTGTTTTTATATGATTTCTGAAATGTCTTGGAAGACGTGTTTTTATGGCTTCACATAAAAATTTTTGCAACCCATTATAGGTTTACTGTCCCAACAAAAATATGTCAGGAGGTTTCGAGTTTCATAACATGGTCAAAGATACAATTTTTCCAGTAGCAAAAAAGGCTTTCAGATGTCTTTAATTCTGAGAATGGATAAGTTTATTTCTGCGTGTTCAAATAGCAGAAATAGAAAATGGAAGAGAGATACCTAGTCATTTATATTGTCTTAGAGGAATGTACTTACTAGTAAGATTTCCAGATACCCTAGAATATAATGGCCAATTTGAACTTAGTTTAATAATTACATTTAGGATTTTGGTTTCTTCCTAATGGTTATATGAAGTAAATGCTATTACATAAACAGGAACTAACTTGTAGGTTTCAGTAAATGAATTCAGCATGGGCAGATGATGCCTCCACACAGATTTGTACTAAATGTTTTGGTTAGAGCTTTTAATATGGACAGAAGGATGAACATGGCTGCATTCATAAAAATAAAGGTGCTTACACCAGCATAGCATGCCCCTTTTACTAAGCTGCAGAGCTCCTTAAAACCCCGAATATTCCTTTTTAAGTCAAGATTCATCTAAGGATCTCAGCTAGAAAGCCCATAATACATTATTCTCAATTGACTAGCAAATGTAGTTTATTTTGCAGTTGTAAACATTTTAAATGATCAGAAATGATATGCAGTAATTGACTGTAAACTTCTAATAGTTAAAATACTTCACAAACAGGATACTGGCTTAAATTTAAAGTATTAGCTATGGTCTTCCCTTTGACATAGAACTACTTTATTACACATTTTCATAGATTTTTTTTAATAACTGCTGTTATTTTTAATATCTACATTTAAGGATACATTGACCATGCCTGAAATAAAGATTTATGCATTGTTTTTGTATTTCCACCAACTAATATCAGCAGTTACATTTCCTTAAGAAATTAAGAACTTGATTCTGGTAGCTTTATATAATTGTTGTTATTACTCAGTTTCTGATTCAATTTCATGTATTTCATAACAATAAGCATAAAAAATAATTTAAAAGCATAGACTTCTTATAAACAAAAGTGCCGTGGTGTTGACATTTGAGATTTTCAACTCTGTTAGTTTCATCTTAATTGACAAGTGTCATTTCTAGTAAGCACATCACTCATCTGTTCTTTTCTTCCTTTTTCATACCTTTTTTTTTGAGTTTTTGTTCACTTTTCCATATTATTTCTGAATGTCACTGCATCATTCTTCTGACCAGACGGTAATCTACAGTACCTTACAAGTATTCTGTAGCACTTCCAGGTTTTTGCACACAAGACAACTGTGGAAGTTCTCTGACTTCCCTAAAACATACATCTAACAATCACTCTGCAGCACAAAATACTCTGCCTCACCTCAAAAAAGCTCTTTATGTGATATTTTTTCCCTAAAACAGAACACCCAGAAACTGATGTAGCTAAGCAGCCATTATACATCAAGAAAAAAAAGAGGAGGGAAACAAAAGTTTAGCTCGAAAGACAACTATCATCATCAGACCCTACAGAAATTTGGAGAGCAGAATAAGGAGAATTCACTGGATTCATGGCTCCCTGCTAATTTTTCAAAGTTGGAATGAAGGTTTTCTGGGATTTCTCTCTTTTTTTTTTTAGGTTCTTACTTTTTAAAAGTTAAAACATAATCAAAAACATATTCCTTCTCTCTTCAACTGGATATTAGTCAAAGAAAGCACATTTGTACTATTTATCAAATAAGATAATAAATAAGACTCCAGCATTTCAACAAATATCAAAAAGCATGAGTTTTATCTATGTCATTATAATCCTTTAAGGAAGTAGACAACAATTCAGTTGCACTAGAATTACACAGTTCTAAGAAACACAAGTTACTTTACTGGGTGTCTGGTCTGATTTTAATTGATCACCCTAGCTTTTTAAGAAGCCTTTTACCGTTTGAGTGTAAGCCTACAACAATTTCTTTCCAAATGTATAGATATTTGTACTGGTTGATGAGTTGATAATCAAATTAATAGGGTAGACAGTCAGTCCTTCACATCGTGTGTTGCCAAAATTGCAAGAGGCATGGGAGGGGTTCACATATTTTTGTTTTGTTTTTACTGCCAGCTGCCATGCTGCTGTGGTGTTTAAAGACAGTGCCAAATACAGGGTTTTAAAGGTTCTCCTGTAATTATATCAGATAGAGAAAGGGCAGGGCATGCTTTAACACTGAATCCTTCCTTATTCATTTAGAGCCTGGCTCGAACCTTCAGCAGTTTAACACCTTGCAGAACTGCCTTCCTAGCAAGGCCTGTACTGCCCTGGCTGTACACACTCACGCTCATGTTCTCATTCTTCCAGTAGACTACAATTTTATAAAATGTGTTATTGGTTCTCAGGCATGGAATTAACCCCATATTCCCTAAGTTATCTAGTGACTTTAAAAAGTGATTTAAATAATAATACTCATATCCTCATTGAGCACTGTGTTACCTTAATTGCTTTGACTTTGTTTTTTTCTTTAAAAGCATTAAGTATCTAAGATGAAACACTAGCAGCTTATTGTTCCTCAGTTATTTGATCTATATGCATGACAATAGATTGAAAAATTTGCCATTGTGATGCCTAAGATATGGGCTGTGGTAATGTTGAACATGAGAGTAGAAATTTGATCAAGGAAAGGCATGCTGGAGAGCTCGAAAGCCTCTCTGAATAGGTATCCAAGACTGGATTCCTAAATCCCCTTGTCCTTAGCTTCCTAGGCAGCTATTTCCTACCCCTCTTCACTAGATATTTTCCACTACATAATTTTCTTTACTCCAAACCCTTTCTTTCAGTTGTAGTAGGTGTTTCCAAAGTGACAGGAAGCTTTCTAACTCTTAGTCTTCCTTGTTCTCTAATGCCAGTTAAAGGCAATCTAAAAAACAGTCATCACCTCTCTTACCTCTCATTTACTGTAACATCCTCCCACATTCTCTGACAAAACTTTTCACAAAACTTCCATACTTTCTAGGCATTCTTACAAATCAGGAAATTGCACTGTACAATTTTCTCATTCCATTTTTTAATGTCTCCAGTGACTTCACTTTTCTACTTTACAAAGCAAAGTGATCTAGTTTTCACTTTATGATCCTCCTTAAGCTACTAAAGCCAGCCTTTTTATTCTCATATACTGCTAAGTCATTAACTTCCATTTCTATTCCGACAATACTACTAACTTCAATTGCTATTTCTCGTATTTTCAAAGAACACATTATGCTTTCTCCCATCCTGCCTGCTATTTTTGAAAGACAGACAACCACAGGGCTGTTGTTTTAGTGTCTTCCTCCAAATCTCACCATGGAAGTCCTGACATCTTGAAAAACTCGTATAGCATGAGCTCTGGTAATAGAATTTTTATAACTATTTTCTTATACTCTGCTGTGATGTGTCCTGTGTTCTCTTATTTTCCCCAAGTACATAACATTGTTGTGCATGTACTGCTGTTGTCCTGCATGAGCAAAACAATCTAGCCACTGTCCTAGCATAAGCTGATATGATGTTGTGCTGTAAAAATGTGTTTTGGCAAAACTCTCAGTCTGTTGTTCATTCAGTTGCTTGCCCTCTAAGTTAGTTTGACATTTCTGGCAGGCAGTCTATCTGTCTTGAATTATTTTGTATACACAGCTAGGTATAATATCTGAAATAAAGCATAGCTGCATAACCTTATCTTCTTATGCGGTAATTGCTGCCTTTCTAACTTAGTACATACAGAGACATCATACAGAATTTGCATCATGAAAAAAATTCTTGGACATGAAAAACTCTCTTATACTTGCTGAACACTTAAGTTTCTTCTTAAGGAAGGTTTGGTCACACCACATTAAGTATGTGACCTGAAATCTGGCCTTTAATTACCCCATGCAAAGCTAGATATTTGGGGCATTTCTCTAGCTTTGTTTTCCACCCATTCTTCTCAGTAGAAGTCGGGGAAATGCACTAAACTACATACCAAAGTACACATGCTGTGTAACTGTGTTTGGATGCCCTCCTAAATGTGTTGCCTAATAATCCATGCAGAGGTGTGATATCACTTGCTTAACTTTCAGAGCAACTTGAATAGCACCTTGCAAAGTATGAAGAGATGGTAACAAAAATGAGACATGGATTGCTTTTTGAAAAACTGTTTTTGAATGAACAGGTGACATACATCTGAGAGAGATTATATTAATGTCTCCTTTTCAAAAACAGATTAAAACCACCTGGAGTCTCTTCATGCTTTGATGCCACTGTGGTCCATGCGGAACAGTGGAGCATAAGCCATGGGCCGTGTAAAAGAATAAACTTAAGTAAATGGAGGGAAATGGAAGAGGAAGCACCACAACCATGAAAAGAAAGAAAGAAAAAAAAGACATTTTATTGCTAGCCAAAAGGTGAACTGTAAAACAGTAAATGGAATCACATTCTGTACACAAACAACATGCAAATGTCAATATGCATTTGGCATTGCACTGTTAGCAGGGAGTGCGCGTGAAAGATTTAATCTGAACAGCTTCAGCATCTATGACATTATTTAGTGTTATTGTTGTTTCTTAACTTTGAACAGAAAGTGCAGATTACCTATATGGAACTATTTGTCTCTCAGACTATCCAAATCAAACATTCATGGAGTCATTTAATATCTTTTCATGTCTATGATTTCACATAGTAGCTGTTTGTGGTACTTTTGAGTTTAGCTAACATATTGGATAACAAACCCCTAGGGCAAGTGTTAGTGCAACTTTCAGTGAAAAAAATCATAAATGTGATATGTTTGGGGTTGACTTTACCATTGAATAATGCATCATCAATTTTTAACCATCTAATCATTTTTAGCTATCTCACACTTTCTTAAATGAGCATATCAGATTCTCTCACATGCAGAACAAGGTACCCAAAGCATATAGCCTTCTGTAAGCTGGCCACTTAGGAAGATAGATCCTTTATAGTATGTTACTGCCCATTGTGACGGCTCTTCCAACTTTCTCTGTGAAGTTGGGTACTGGTTTTGCTTAAGGGTTGTCTGAAAAGGTGGACCACTGAAACATTAAAAAGTGGAAGTCCTCATGCTTCTGTGAAAGCATTCCTGAGAATTGAAGGCAACATTCAAAAACTGTCAACTTATAAACCACAGAGAAAAAAATATTTCATAACTACACCCCCCCCACCCAAGTTTCAGCAAAAAAAATGAGATGCTATCTCTGGATTTCTAACAAGGTAAATGTCTAGGAAGAGCTTTTTCCTATGGGCAACATTTTATCTTTTATGCAGGTGGTCATATTACAAACTTGGGGTGGTAAAGGACTATGTCGCAACAAAGTTTTCTTAAGAGTACCTGTAGTGAGTCGGTAGCAAATCCAGTGAGGTTTGAAGGAGCAGAGCACACATGCCCCTTACAGGCAAGCTATCTCTGCTGGCTCCAGGGGTAAATCACAGAGCCATCCTTCTTTTACTTCCTCCTGGATTTGGAGGATTGGCACATAGTGTTCTAGCTAGGAACACTGTCTCTAATTTCAAATATATTTTGCCAAGGTTATGGGTATTGACGTGGAGCCTTTTTTTTTTTGGCCATTTTGCAAGAGGTATTGGTTAGATTCTTGAATGGAACAATGGAGAGTCCATTCAGCCAACAAAACCAGAGTTAGAAATCCTGGGTTAGTTTATCGCAATACTTTTTAATGATTTCAACCTATGATACCCAGGATCATATTCAACCAAGCTGATCTTTGGGACACAGACTTACAAGATTTGTTTTACGGACACAGTGTGTGCATTCAGACCTTAAAGCATTCCAGCATCTCTGAAGAGTCCAGATTGTTCTTAACATTCATGCCAAGTTATCAACAATTTAGAAAACAGTTGCCAAAGGTCATTCCAACTACAGCTGTTTGGAAACACAGAGGGGTTTATTGATCTTTTCCTTTGCATAGCACCTTAAAAAAATATTAATACGTCATGGAAATAAAGACCATGACAAATGCTTATCATGACTTGGCCAAAGGTTGGGCGGAGGGGGGGATGGGACATGTGTTTATCAGGGTTCGGTTGAGGGTGAAAGACTCCACTATAACGCTATTGTTAGGTCCCTGTTTAGTAATACTGTTCTGATGATGTGCCTTTGACCTGGCACTATACTTGCCTCTCAACAAATTAGGGAGGCTGGCTCATCTGGTTGGGAAAGAGCTCATTAGGCATGGCAGTTTAGGTGGCACAAATTTCACAGCTCCAAAGCAATCTGGAGCCCTCCCAGAAATACAGGTATCATATTCAAATAAATCACTAATCCCAGAGGCCAGCTCTGACTGCTTTTATGAAGAACTGTGAATCATGATCTTTAGGAAAACTAAATGGCTGCTATCCAATTTAGCAGCTGGATTATATTAGTTCACATTTTTAAGGACAAAGGTTATAATAACAAGATCTTGTGTTACTCAATTTACTCAATTAGGTAACATAGTTACCTTAATGGTTCTGTAACAGTTTGCTGGTGTTAGGAGTGATATAATTTGTTTCTTCTAGGTAATACAAAAGAAGGGAATTCCGTACATAAAAGAATCCTAGCAGAAAACAGGCAGCTGGGGTGAGAGATGGGGCAAAATAGGCACACTGTTGCTGAGAAGCAAGGAAAAATGTCAACAGACATTTATGATAGAGGTGAAGTCTGCCTTAGAGTACTTCAGGCCTTGAAAGCACAAGCAAGAAGTTTAAACCTGATACACCAGGCAAAAGAAAACAGAGAACGCAAAAGACAAGTGTGTGTGTGTGTGTTAATACACACAGGCACATACATGATGTACATATGTTTGTAGAGCTTAGGACTGGAACAAAGGTTTTTTCCCCATCTACCCAACACTCCACAATATGGGATAATATTTGTAAAGCTCGTAACAGGCTAATGAACAAGAAAATTGATTTCAGTTTTTAGATCATTAAGGTTGCGCTTGTTTCTACTGTAGGGTGATATATCTTTGTATTGATAAATTTTAGTTGCATATAATTCACATTATGGAGCAGAACTTGGCTTATAAGCTTAAAAGCTGTTAAAAGATTTTTTAAGGTACAAGCTACGTTATCCACAGACCTAAGAATTTCTAGAAAGCACTTTTCTATATGTCTAATACCCATAATGTTTAGTGGCTGCTTTTTCGTACAAATAGATTCTACTTACTGGCAGAATGAGAGGGAGAAGGCTGGTGGGGTATTTTGAAGTGTGAAAAAGGGCTCTGTGCTTGTTTTTTTCGAGGCTGAACTTTCAATTCCTCACCCTGCTGCTCACGCAACTTGGGCCAACCAAAGCGCACACAGCCGTAGGAGCTGCCAAGAGCCCTTATCGAAGCTTGTAGCCGCTTCTCACGCGATTTATGGAGGCGCAAAGGCTCTCCCCCCCGCACGGCCGCCCTCCGAGGGGAGCTGGAGCTGCCCCGGGAGCCCTTCCCCGGGGGCCGCCGGGCGAGAGCCGGCCCTCGCCGGAAAGCCCGGGGGGCTGACGAGGGGACGAAGCCGGTCTCCTCTCTGGCCCTTGATCTCGGGGGTTCGTCCAGGCACTCGGGAGAAGGATTTAATGACCTGCTCCACCCCTGCCCCCCCCGCCCAGGCAGCTCCGGGCGGCTCTCGGTCACACGAGAGGGGAGCGGGGGGGAATGAGCCGCCGCGGCGGCGGGAGGAGGAGGAGGAGGAGGGAAGGAGGGCGGGGGGGCAGGCGGGAGGGAGGGAAGGAGCGAGCGAGCGAGCGAAGGAGGGAGGAAGGAAGCCGGGCAGGTGACACCGAGCTAGGTTGCTCCGGCTCGGCGGGCGCGGGGCCGGCGGCAGCGGCGCGGCCACCATGCACGTCAATGGCAAGGTGGCCCTGGTCACCGGCGGGGCGCAGGGCATCGGCAGGGCTTTCGCCCAGGCGCTGCTGGGCAAGGGCGCGAAGGGAAGCCCCGGCAGGGGGGGGGTGCGGGCCAGGCGGGTGGG